>NW_027094086.1:22162024-22710795 GCF_029207755.1 Chamaea fasciata | reverse complement strand
GAAAGGAAAGGAAAGGAAAGGGCAGATAGTGGAGAGGAAAGACATAACCACCTGTGGATCCAGTGACAAGATTTGACTGATGCAATTTCGATGTCTGTGGTTGAATTAATGGTTACGGTTTTGTTCCATTGAGGGTGGGGGCCTGCGAAACAAAAATTTCATCAGGTTATGTACCTTCAAGTTAGCAAGGGAGCACCCAGATCCCTTCCAGGGAGGAGATTCTTCATGTCTGATGCAACACTATGGAGCACTCAAAGTTTTCTGATGGAGAGTTCGCAAAAAGAGTTGGGGGATGTTTGGAGTCCTTGATGGTCCATAGTCCTCTCTAGGACATGACTATTGTTTGACCCTGCTTCTGCACTTGTATTGTATGTTGTGTGGTCACCACAGAACAGGAAAATTCGCTCCAGAAAGGGACTGCCCTACCTTTGTATGGTCCCACCTTTACGGGAATGTTCTCTTCCAACTTGCCCACTTGAATGACCATTAGTGTTTGAGGCATAGCAATGCATTATCTCCTTGCTGTCCAGACTTCTACAGACGTTCCTATTTCCTCTCACTTCTTACTGAACTGTTGGTAAGTGAGAAAGTGTCTTCTGATGGCCCTTAGGGCCTTTGACCCATATATGAGGTTTGGGTCTGCAGAACGAAGAAGAGTGCTTACCTCCCAAGATGTAAAAGCCTCACCAGGAGACTTTTCTCCTACCAGACAGATTTTGTTTCATGCAAGAGTGAAGGGAATGGAGAAGTTCACTCAAATCATTAATTCTCCAGGCCTGGAGACGACCTACTGGAAATGACAGCAACCTCAATGCTGAAGCAATTATATGGATGTAGACACAGTAGCCTTAGGACACATGGATTAAAAAAAGGATCAAAGCACAGGAAGAAGTATTGTCCATTATTTATCAGTTCATCTTTATCAGCTGGAAGACAGCTCTTTGGGTTGTATCTGCTGTCACTTCTTGTCACACCTGGTGAAACAGACTCAGAACCTGAAGAAATGGATCACTTAGCGTTACGAAAGTGCAGTAAGACAGCTAAATTTTCACTAAGGGAACTTGATTCATTTTTAGATCCATCATTTAGATCATTTAGATCAGATTTAATTACTAATTATATTGTGTCATAATAAACTAATGAACATGTTTCAGTATATTTGAGAAACCAGTTCTTTTTTTAGTAACATGAGGATTTTACTAGAAATCCTTTTATAAAACTATAGTGATTAGTGCCAGGGAGGGGATTGCATCTGTAGTGCTTTTCACAGTTAACATGCTTCAGCATTGTGATTTACTGAGGTTACATTGCAAAATATATTTATGATTTTTATAATATTTACTTGAAATTCTAAATGTTGTCCTAATTTCACTAGATAAGTAGTTATAAGATGCTTGCAGCCTTTAAGGATGACATAATTTATCAAATGCTTTTCAAATACGAGGGTTTTTAGATTGTGTAGTGCATAAAATACTGCATTTATAAGCTCCAACATATGGTATTAATGAAGAGCAACAGCTCTGACAATTTCCTTTTCTAAGTAAGGAAACTTTCCTGATTAAGGGCTGAAGATGCCAAGGTAGCCATTCTGTAATCTTAACTACGTGCACAGATGTATTTGAACACGTGGTCATCAATGCATGTTTGTAAGCTCACATGAGTATAATGTGAATCACACTTGGAACTATCCCACAAAAGTCTATTCCAAAGTCTATTTAAATCTACAGAACGATTCCTACTGATTTTGTATTTTGTGGTTGAGGTCCAAAAGGGATGATTATGGATGTTTCTTTGCAGAAGGCAAGTTATCAACTTCTATAAGAACTGGTGAAATGGCAGAACTCCCACTGACTTTATTGAGATCAGTATATTTCCTATGTACATTTAGACAATCAGCTTTACATGCTCTTTCATGACCAAGAAGCAATGCTGATAAATCTGGAAATTCCATTATGAATAATTTATCATCAGCTGCATAAAGTATCTCAGACAGTGCACTTCAGTGATATTCTTACTTGTTACTGAGATATTTTAGGAAATGCACACTCATTCTTCATTCAGAAATCTATATCATCCTCAGTCCCTGCTGTGGTTCACAGACCGAGTCCTCCTTTGCCTTTTCACATGCAAGCTAACTAATGTCAGTGCAGGTGCCATTAAAAATTGCATGATGGCTGGCATGCTTGCCTAAACAAGTAGGAATCTTGGTTTGAATCTCTCCTCTGCCCTGTGTGGTCTGAACTTGCATCTCCCATGTCCTAGAAAGCTGCCTGGACTCCAGTGAATGAGGATGATATATGACTAAACCTGTCCTAATTTCCTAATTGCTATCAGATGTTGAAGTAGTCACTGAAATGCTTCTGGGAGTATAGATCTTCCTTCTCATGGCTGAATACTCCAGAAGTATAAAACTGGAGATTTGTTTAGGTAATGGGTAATTTATTCTCCATTTACTTTCTTTTTCTCCACTCCAAAATAATTATTAGCTCTTCCAGGGAGGGCTCAGAAGGAGAGATTTCTGGGACTTTCCTCACTCTGGCAGTTTGAGCACTCCTCCAGGAGACAAGGTTTAGCACTCTTGACAGAGGAGAGCTGCAGAAGCAGCAGCCACTATCACTGCCAGATTGAATAAATTCAGGTACTAGCAGTGAACAGATAAACTGTCACTGGGGTTTCTAAGAAATTAGAAGAAATCATGTTTTCTTTCATAATGAAAATAGTATACACATTGAAAAAGGAGTAGCTTCAAGCTAATATTATTTCTTTTCCTAATTATTCTGCTCCTGCCTAATAATTTACTCTTTTTTGGTTTTGGGGTTTGTTTTGGGGATTTTTTTTTTGTTGGTTTGTTTGGGGTGTTGTTGTTGTTGTGGGGCTTGTTTTGGTTGGTTGTGGACAATGCCTTAGGAGTTTTCTTTTCTGTAAATTTTATCATCTGACTTTTTTTTTTTTTTTAAAAAACCCTTTTTTTCTTTCTTGCAGGTCCTGTTACCACCATATGATGATCCTGTGAACGGAGCTGCTAAAGATCCACCACCACCTTACGTGTCAGCATAAGTGAGAGTGCTGTGTCCCTAGGGAGGATAGCTTTACTTTACAGACATTGAAGCAATAGTTTGATAATTTCACTTCCAGGATATAATCTCCGTGGGTTACACTTTGCTGTTTTGCTTACATATTGAAACTTAAATTGTATTACTCATATTCTGTAGATAGTTTTAACAATTTGTTGCAACTACAGTAGTGTTTCAGAAACTAGTGAACTAGTTTCAGAATAATTCTGGGTAGCACTAGGGTTACAGTAGTCACTGAATAGCTTTTTCCACCATGTTTGACATACAATGCTAGACAACGTAGAACTTTGCATTCTCAATCAGGTTCAGAGTGTAACCTAACTTTTTTATTTGTGAAACTTCCAAAGCATTACAAATACGTTTCTCAGATGCCCACATTCAACTTCAGAATACAGACCAAGTCCAAAAAAGTGACATTCCAATTCATTCCTCTTCTGCAAGTATTTTTGAAGTTACTATGCTGTGAATGATGATTGCAAGAAGAAGAGTTAGTTTTTTTACACTGTTCTCATCAATCCGGCTCATGGGAAACATATTTAATTGGGAAGGATAAGTATGGGAAATGAGAACAGACAAAGCACTCTGTGTGTAAAAAGCCAGAACCTGTGGTCTACACAGACTCACTTTGTCCCAGCCTGAAACCATTCTAATGCTCCCAAAAAAAGTTAGCAAATTCTGATAACTTCCTTTTCCCACCTACACACCTTTTTCCTCCCCACTAACTTCACAAATAGTATTTTGAGGTCACATAATCCCTGCTTTAAAGTCCCAAGACTAGGTGACAAAGCTGTGTCTTTCACACTCAACATGCAAATGTTTTCCCATTGGAATGTGCCTGTAAATATCGCAGTGTTCTGCTGAGTGTAAACTAAATTATGCAGATTTTAAGAAACACGTTCCCAACCTGTGGGGAACTTAAGCATGTAATTTCCTTGAGCATCAGCAGATATGTTTTCTCTGTTTCTCATATACATCAGTGTTGGGGGGTTAGATTCCTTTTATGACTGAACTGGTTGTACTGAGAATCTTTTTCATGGGGCTTATCCATTGAAGAATGCTTGTGTGAGGTATTTATTTTTTCTCTAGAGAAGTGCCTCCTGCACATGTAACTTTTTGTTTTGATGAAGTTTCTATTTTTAATTGAAAAGGAACATGAAAAGGGAATATAATGTGTGTCTCTACCTCTCCCTGTTTCCCTCTGCATTGTCTCCACTGCATTTGGGTGATTAAAAAGGCTGAAGCTAAACTGGTGCCGTTGCACAGCACCCCAGGTAAAGGGCAGTGCAGAGCTGAGTCACAGTTTGGAGGGGCACCAGAAGACACCAAGGGGCCATCTCTCTTGTGGCTGGGCTGGCACATGGGTCCACACCCTTTCTGAGGAGGACACCTGTTCTCAGCCTTTGTTCATTGACTCCATTCTGCCCACTGAAGAAATGTGGAACTTTTCCTGACTTTTTCTGGAAAAGAGCTTTCCAGGGGAACACAGGACCAACAAATTCTTTTCACAGAGATTGCAACTGTGAGCCGTTCTTGCAGAGGCCAGGGAAAGAAAGGACAGACTCCTTCTGCCTGTCTCTTCCACATCCCTGGCAAAAGGCAGGTCCCCATCTGCTTGTTGGAATTTTAGTTCATGGCTTATCTACTCTGAGATCAAACTAAGCAATGCATTTGAATGAACGAATCCTGAAATCCATCCACTGATCTTTGTCACGGTCCTGTTTTTTTCCTTCTGAATAATGTCATCTTCTCTCATTACAGATATCTTTGGGAATTAATCTGAATTTAGGGGTTGTGCTGGCTGGCTGGGCTTCTGAGCTTCATTTTCTTTCATTCTTGACAGATTTGTGAAGGATATTAAGCAGTCATCTGTTTGAGAAAAGCTGGTTGTAAATACATCGCATCTGTGTATACAAACTTCTCGACAATAAAAGGGATTGTTTCCTCAAAACTGTGGAAGTAATTTTTTATGGTCTTCCAAGCACAAACATACACAAATTCCTGTCCAATCAATCTGTCATAGCAGAATTTTCTCTGTAGAGGACTAAAAGATAGGTTTTTAGTCCACTCACCAGTCAATTCACTGGCTTTCCCATCCTACTGTATAAATGGAGGAAAGGACAGTAAATTCTATAATTTATTGCATAATAAGACCAAAAGATAATTCAAGGTTTTAGTTCATCGTCCAAAACTGCAGGCATTTTTTCAGGTCTGATGAAGTGTGGAATACAGAACAGGGCTAAACTGAGCTACAGTGAAAGCCAGGGCTGCTTTTTCTCCACACCATAATAGGGATAACATGCTAATTTGCATGAAATTTCTTAAGACTTTAGCTTGTCTCACTAAAGAATCAAGACTTCTTCACACACCCCATGCATGCATAAATGTGAGTACAGTTTGTCCTGCCAGAACTCCTCTTGGATTTCGTCCAGTTTGAGTTAAAGAGGGCAGGAAGGTTGTGGTATCAAAACTGTGACATGCTTGCACACAGAGTAAATAGTTGGGTAGGAGGTAACAGATAATGTAATATAAGTTTAGTTCTGGTGACATATCAGAGGATCCCCATGAGAGATGAGTTCTACTGCTCCCAAACAAAAAGGAGATTCTGTGGGTTACATGAAGAGATATGAACTCCAGCTGAAGAGTTTTTATCCTGAGATGTTGAATTCATTCTCTGCTTCCATGTATAATTCTGGGGAATTCACACCACAGCTTTTCTGTAATTAATTTTTTAATAGTCATCTGCAACACAACCCATTAAAATTCTGGCTTCTTAAGTTTTTGTGTGTTGGGAACTGCTTACTCCTAACAGTTTTTCCCAATATTCCTTGCATTTTTTCCTTTCTCACAGATATTAGGAGCATCTGCTTACTCAAATGCTCTCCTGATGTTGTATTTGAAACTGTAATATAGCAGCTTTTTGTTAATAATTTTTAGTAACTTACTTGTGGAAGGAACCTGCTTTGAGGAAATGCTGACATGAAACATCATAAATATAAGGCCAAAACCAGCAAACAGGTATCTAAACGTCGATAGTACCAGAAATATAAGTAGATCTTTTGCTGAAATCTCTTCTGGCTTTTTTTTTTTTTTTTTTTTAATGTGTGTTACAAAGCATTGCAGGCTTCACAAATCCTACACATGCTAAGGCACAAATACAGCTTTTCTCATATGTGCCTGATGCTTTTATTCCTGATTGAACAATGCAGCAATGCAGCTTTCCTTCATTGTACACTCATCCATGCATCATACTGGAGAAAACAAGGAGTTTGTAGCGGTGACCCAACAGTGTGGCACTTGTGCTTTTAAGTACATGAAGTTTTCTAAAACAATTACTAATGATCATAATTTTAGGTGTTAGTCTGTCTGTACTTCTTTGGGAAAACCTCTGATTGGTAAAAGCAATCCAGTCTTGATATGTTAGCAAAGGCCACATTGAATCAATATACAGCCAGATAAAATCTTGGCAAGGAAGCAGAGCAAATGATAACCAGTCAACAAGTTCCAAACAAATTCCAAATTCTTTCAAATTAAGGCATTCCTCACCACTGCCCTGTTGGTTAGGAACACCATGGACAGTTTTAAAAATTGTTGCTGGTAACAACTCTGTACACATTGGTGCTTGAAATGTGCAAAATGGAAGACTTGGCTACTGCTAAGGGCAGAAGGGAAAGAGGAGCAGGAACAGAAACAGAACATGGGAGGGCAACATTCACGTACATCTTTTGAAACAGCACAGAAACAAGGTTCACTGCTGCAGCATTGGCTGACTTATGTGCCTTTCTCCTCTGCTATGGTCAGGAGGAAATAAAATTGCTCATGTAACCTCTTCTATTAGCTGTTAGACAAGCTCTGTTCCAGAATTCTGTCACTGAAGTGATGATACCTTTGTCTTACTTGTTTTAATGCAAGGACACTTACAGATTAATATTTCTAAACCAAAGGGCGTATTGGTGAAATGCCTGCCAAAGTGTCTAGTCAGACAGAGGATTCCAAACTGCTCCTCTGGAGCTAAGTTTTGTCCTTAGAGACTTCTTTACATGTTCTCTCTTTAGAGGCTGCTCTCCTTAGATGCTGCTTCTCTGGAGCCAGGTTGTATCTTTCCCATTTACCCGTCTCTATATTAGCTGTAGAATCTGCAGTCAAATACCACAAAAAATCATTTCTTGCAAATTCACTATGGAGATGTTTCAACACTATCTCAGTTCCCAGCTCTGAGAAATCCAAAACAGCAGCTATAGCTATTTAAAGGGAGGCTTGGCTCTGATAAATCAGGGTTAGTGTTCTTTCAGAGAAAGACTCTGGTATTTGTAAATGACATCCCCACACCCATGGGTTTGACCTGCAATCGTTCTGCAGTGTGGCCAGTTTTTCAGCTGAATAGCTCAGCAGGGTGTGGAATACAGATCTGTGACCTGCCTGCAGCCTGTGTCTACCTCCAGCAGAAGAGGATACTCTAGGATTGGGAGTGAAAGCCTCATTGTCACCCAGCCAGCAGATACAAAGCTATTTCAAAGCAAAAAGGCAGTTCTACAACTATACCCTGGACAATGAGCTACAGAAGTCGTTTATTTTAGTGAAGAACCTTAGTGACTTTTAATGCAGTAAATTACTTTCTTCAGAGAAATTAACTATGTCATAGCTGAAACCAGGACACAGATTATTCAAACGTTTCAGGGGAGTTTTTGGGAAATACTGGAATGTTTTCATTTGTAGCCAGAGCTGGACTTAACTAATTAGTCTGAGTGGAGGACACAGGGTCACTTGGAAAGCTGAATAAACAACAAGGAGATGAATCAGGTCTGCAGCAGGGCTGACTGCTTGGCTACCATGAGAAGCTTTGCAAGCCAGCAGAGACAAAAGAGTTGTGGAGCTGCTCTGAGCTGCAGCACTGCAGAGTCTCTGCAGCCATTTCAGAGGACTTCTGTTTGCTCTTTGAGGTCGACATGACCAGCAATAGCAGAAATGAGCCACGTACAGATTTTTAGCCCAGAACCTGGGCTCTATCACAATACCTATGTGTGTCCTGGTACTAACTAACAGGCTTCTGTTTCATATAAAGTTTCCCTAAGTATGTAAACACTTCTGGTTTTTGAAGGGGTTGGGTTTGTTTGTTTTTTCATGTAATACTGAATCTATTTCCCTCTCCAAAACTCCCTATTTCAGGACCCTTAATGACAGTAGAGGCAAGCATGAAATTAGGGGTCCAATGTGAGTAAACTTCTAGCATCAAATCTTCTGATCCCATTCAATGCCAGGATGGGCAAGGTGTTCTTTAAAATTCAGATACCATCCCAATAAGGTGAGATATGTTCTACTTTATGGATGGAAGATATTTCAGCTTTCCTTCTGTGCCAGAAGCAAGCACAAAAAGAGTCCTCTCTCTTAAGGAGAAAAAGTGTCTGGATAGGCAAGTACTTTTATAGTTTTATTTTGTGTATCACCAGTGTAGCAGTTTAAGATTAACAGATAAAAAAATAAATCAATGGGACACTCCAGGAGGTTGATACTATTTGTATGAATGTGGTCATTCTTGGCAATATCAGGTGCACTCACTTGGGGAAGCAAGGACAATGAAAGTAACGGAACAAAGGCAAGAGATGGCAATTAATTAAAAATATTTTGCTTTTGGGAATTTATAAAGTCTTCTGCCCATTAAATCATTAGAAAAATGTGATGAGTTTTTTCTTTCATTGCATTAGAGCAGAGGATGAAAGTAGCTTTATCAGTTGGACAGAACAGCTTAAGTTTCCTGCTATTGTGTGATCCTGCTGCTTTGCTTATCATTAAAAAAAGCAGTTAAAGAAGATCAAAAGGCTCTTCAAAACAGACTATTTGATCCACTAGTTTTGAGGGTTTTTTCCTTAAAAAAATGTGGAACTTTGCTTATTTTTCAATGCAACTTCCTTTTAAATACCTAGATATTAAGTCACAGTATCTGTGGCCATATGTATTCACCTAGAACTGACTGGTTTCTGTTTCAAATGTATATTTTCTTTGTGGTTTTTTATCGTGTGAATTCTCAGGAAAAAAAAAAGCCCAAAGCACAGCACAAGAGATTGTTACCTTTTGGTTAGTTATTCCTCTCTGCAAGTCAATTTTTCAGCCTTGATAAAACGTCCTGACATAGTAATTTGGACAAATAAGGTTCAAATAAAGGTAATGTATCATTACACTCAAGAGACACTGTAAGCATTCCAGGGGCCTAGAAAGGTAGCCCCTGGTGAAAAAGGGAAGCTCAGAAAAACTCCTCTGTCAACTGTTGCACTCCTATTAGCACCATAATTGCATGGTTCCATAATTGCCACTGTGCAGGTGTAGGGCAGCAACATTTAGATGTGAGCTGCCTTATCTGTGGCTCTTGTACAAGAGACAGGACCAGCAGCACAGTCCCAGTTGGGCTCAGACCAGTTCATTTTACATGACCAGCCTGATGAGCTGCAAAAAGGGGTGTCTAAGAAAAGAGGGAGGTGGATGTTTGAGGAAACATCTATCAAACAGCTTTGTCTCAGGGGTTCTGAGACCAGGGAGAGTCACAACCTGGGAGAATTTTTAAGATGTGATCTTTGATTGTATTTGTGATGTCTATATGCACCCAACATACATTGTCCTTCCTGGCCATGGGCTAGGTCCATACTTAGCTCACATTCCTTCTGCAGGTTCCTTTTTCAGTTATAAATCACCTCTGTGGCAATGCTTTTCTGAAATGCAGACAGATTAGATTTACTACATTTCCTTTGCCTCAGAAAAAACCCCAACAGATTGGATGAGCACAACCTAATGTTGAGAAACTAATTCTATATTTATCACATGTCCATGTTTTGAAGCATCTGTAATTTTTTTTTGCTTCAAATTTTGTTCTGAAGTGTTTAGTATTATTTGGATCAGAATAGAAGCTGAGATGGCATTTGTACAATTCATGATGGTCTGAGGTATTTACTGCTTTTCAATTTAGTATACCTGTGCTGGGATGGAAATAGTCTCCTCCCCTTGATGTGAATGTGTTTTACGGTTCCTGTCTCCTTTGTCTATGGTTGCTGCAGCTCTCACTTATTATCCTGCCTTTGTCTGTGTTGACTGTAACAAAATATTTATAGATAGCAAAATCTATAGCATTGCATAGACAAACAGAAGCAAGACAGATTTCTCAAGGACAGAGAAAAAAATTTTGTTATTTTCTATTGCAAACAAGAAAAATTGAGATCTTAGTAAAAAGTAGTTCAAAATAAATAAATAAATAAATAAGGTTGTTAGTGCAATAAAAAGTCTATGGCTTTTGCCAGTGGAGGAATTCAGCTTCTTATTTGTTGACATGCAAGGTTTGAAATGCTTATAAACAAGATCATAACATCGTTGTACTATTAAGTGTCTTTACTAGTCTACAGAGAAATCAAACCATAGTTTCAAAATTACTTCAAATGTTTGTATCTGACAGACATACGACTGGAAATGTGGAATGTATGTGTAATACTAGGTCATAGGGTTTATAAACCACACTGTACTGCAATTAATCAAGCAGAATTTGCAATGCATATGCAAATCTGGGTCTATCAGTGGAAACATCAGTCTTAATTGTATAATTAGAAGAGACACCCTTTCCTGGGTCCAGTGCTTACTGAAATCAAACTGTCTCAGTTGACTCCTGAAGTGTCAGATCAGCAGGTGTTTGGTATCTTAAAAAAACCCCAGAATGCAAGTTCCTGCTGGTTACAGTGAGTTTTTTCGAATTCCTACAATATCATGAAAGTAAAACTTTATCAATCTTTTCTTTCTCTACTATTCTTCCTAAATAAATTAAGACTTTTTTTTTTTTTTTTTTTTTTTTTTGGTTAGACATCTACTGTGGTTCAAACTACTGTCATGTAATGTAGGTATGTTACAGTTGGTCAGTAACACTCCGACCAGCCATCACTGGTAGTTTGTCAATTACTTTATGATTTTCCATTTTTGTCACTTAAAAATCACTTAAAAGGTAAGGATATAGGGTTTGAGACTAAATCTAATCTGTTTTCCTGAAGAAGTAAGGAGATAATTTGCTCTATCTCATCATCCCTCTAAAAACATCATCCTTTTACTACATCCACAAGTTCTATTTTGAATGTGCACTTCACTTTTACTTGCTGTTTTGAACATCTCTTCCTATAGCTAGCCACCTGCTTGACACTTACATGATTCTAGTTTGTATACGGTACATAATATCACCTCTAAAAGGAAATGAAGAGACAGATATTTTGCAAACCCATACTGTTTTCTTACTTGAATCCTTTACATTCAGCTGACATTTTCTATAATTCCAGGAACATGCTGATGGTTAAAAACAAATTCAGTTAACATTCAAATGTAGATGTAATGAAAAGTGTTTATTTACTTGAGGCAAAAAAGGACTGAGTATTAGTGATAGATCAATGACACATGAATTGCACAGTTCTGTTGACAATTCATGGTTTTTAAACTTCGTTATATCCATATAAAAATGGGAACTGAAAAAGATCAAAGAGGTTGAAGGATTATGAATATGTGAAGAGCTTGCACTTCTCTACCACACTTCTGTGGTCATCTTGCTATGTTTCATTTCCAGATGTTTGAGAATTAGAATCTTGATGGGCTTGAATCTAAGAATCATTCCACATTCTTAAAGTAAATGAAAAAGGGAAGTAACTCCCTGGTGTGCATGGCTGGACATCTGGACTCAGGCTCCTTTTGCCTTGCTGTCTCTGTACCACTGCAGACTTCCATCTTTCTGAGTGCCATAGAAAGCAGCTGAGGTCAGCCACAGGGGCTCAAAGAAATGGACAGAAGGCATAATTTTGATTGTTGAGGCCCACATATTGCAATTAACAAAGTTCTTCTTACTGAAATTCTCTTGGAAACTCCATTTGACTCTTCAAAATGTTTTGGAACTAGAAAATCAGAACTCTTGCAGACAGTAACTGAAAAGCAAGCATTTGCCTTATACATAGGTTACATCTTTTCCTTATTTTCTTCAGAACTGTGTGGCAGCTTATGATTACCATCCAGACTGAATAATATTTACTGGGGAAAAAAACCCTGATACATGATATCATCAGAGGCAAGACTCAATGAAGTTATATACTGTTGATAAAATACATACTGAATTCATCCACAGACAGCACTCATCTACTTCAGCTAGCTGAAAAATTGTCCTGGGATTGCTACTCTGCCAAGTATATTCACTGGCTTTACTTCTGCTGTAACTTTGAGCATGTGTTCAGGAAAACAGCGTTTTTAGCATTTCCCTTGGTAATTTAAGCCATGCCATGCTTAAATTCAATGCTTCTTTGGAATCCAAGACAATGTTTTCTTATTGAGTTCTGGGACAAAACTGACATAACACACACAAGAAGCTCAACTTAGTTCTTACAGCATGATCCAGAAAGCCTGCAAATTCGTAGCTCTAAATCAGTCCTTGCACAATGAAGAATATTCTAAATGTAGTAATATCTTTGAATTTTCACATGTGTCTGGATCTTAAATGAAATAACAAGGTTCTTCATGAATCTTATGTAATGTCTATGTTGTGCTCAAAATAAGCACCCAAATATCATCCAAACTTCAACTTTGGCAGAATTTAGGCAGTATGGCTCTTGACCTAATGGTGTTCACA
Organism: Chamaea fasciata; assembly: GCF_029207755.1. NCBI lineage: Eukaryota > Metazoa > Chordata > Aves > Passeriformes > Sylviidae > Chamaea > Chamaea fasciata. The sequence continues at coordinate 22,698,099 of NW_027094086.1, read as the reverse complement.
CAGAATTATATAGATCAAAGAATAAAAAAAGAAAATTATATCAACAGTTAAAATGTGGTGTTTCAGATGCCCAGCAGCCAAAGGGTAGCCAGTTCAATCAGTTCCCTGGGGGCTTTTGTGGCAACATTTGCAGCAGAAATAGCTGCCTGATCCATTATTGCTGTGGCTCCTGGCTTGAGATTTCCTCTGATTTTCTCTTTAGTGATGATATTACTACTTTAAAAAGGAAAGAGACTGTCTTGTAGCACATATCAACAAGAGTGTGGTATTTAAACTCCTAAGTACATATTTAAAAGAAAAAGTTAAAACAAAAAGTATAATTATTGAATGCTGCCTGGCTCTGCATGTCTCAGATGAAATATGTTAAACACCCATTATGATAATTTATTAATATACATTATATATGTATTATATATATGTATTAATATACAGAATATATGTGTACATATATATGAATATATACAAAAGCTTTGGTGTTGATTAAATGTTGTGTGCTGGAAGCATCTTTTCTTTTGGCTATGGTACAGCTGTGATGCTGAGCCACAGTTAAGTCTGACTCATGAACCATCTTGAGGAGATAACAGGAGGCACCAAAACCTGCACTGAATTTAGATTTGAGAGATTACTTACGATCTTCAAATTGAGTGCATGTTCCTAAGACACACGCAGGTGTCTTACATATACTCCTAAGTATATATAAGAGGTTTTGGTGGTTTCTCAAAAGAAAATCATAACCTTAAAAAATATTTGGCTCCTGCAAGTTTGGTCCTGCAACACCTAGGTTTGTGGAAATCGCCCCTGTAACTTGGTCTTTCATGAACTTCAGAATGAAATGTAAATGTTAATCCCTTTGTTGCTAATCCTATTCTAACATCCAGAAGACAAGGAGTCTGGTTCTTGCTGCCAGGGTTCTGTAGACAACTTTGGGAGCCGAGGAAGGTTGGCAGGTCTGTCCAGCTTTCTGTGAGACCCTGTGCTAGTCACCCTGTGCTCACTCTCAGGCACACTTCCAGGACAGATGCTCCAAGCCTCTGTGCAAACAGCAGTTAGAAGCAGCCAAGCCACACCTGTACCTCAGACTGTCCTGCAAAAGACACTAGGAGCCACCTCTGTGTTTTGTGAGGAGTAGATTTCTGCTGGTTTGTGCTGGGTGTGATGTAAGAGCACACAGGGGAACTCGGGCAGCCAAACAGCTGCAGGGAGCTTGTGCGTGAGCTGGGCACCAGCCTGCTCAACCTTGTCCAAACTGGTGTCTTTCTCCATGCCAGATTTCCCTGGGGCCAAGGCAGGAGGTGAATGCCAAGCTCCATGGGTTGGAGAAAGCGTGGTCTGCAATGCAGAACTGCAGGCACCAAGGGAGCAGTGAAACTGAGCAAGCTGAAGGTTGGGCAACCATTGAATATGCTGTCTAGGCATCACTCTTGGAATTAAAATACAAGATCTTTTTTGAGCCATCAATATACAAAAAGATTAAAAATTACCCTAAACTGGTTATATTCTGCATTAATTTATGAATTGCCTTACAACAGCAGTTCTTTATTAATCAAAATATTGTAAAGGAGAAAAAAAATCCCTTACAAAATGTTACTAAATATGAAGGATGGAGATGCAGATAAACCTGTCTGTTTCTAGTCTGATTTTTCTATCTGCAGGTTTCTATCACTAAGTACTATTACATTTCTGTTGGCTGCATTGAAGACACCTTTTATTCAAGTTTTGTCCTTTATATACTTATATGGTGTCCTTAAGTCACCTCCTAAATCTGAGTTATTAAAGGCATTGCATTTCCTGAGTTTTTCACTGGATGGCATATTTTGCAGTTCTCTAATGGTTCTTTCAGTTCTTTGCTGTCCCACTCCAAGGTTTTTTTTTAAACACTCTGCTTGAATTATTCAGAGCTTTAAGGTTTAGCCAAAATAGAATATGTTTTCTTTAATGTTGTGGATAAAGAATTTAAGGCACTATGGAGTCAAAAATTTATCCTTGCAGAGTTTCTCTTGAAACACACTCCCTTAATAAGCATTCTTTGCTCACATACAGCTGAGATTTATCATGTGTTTTGCAATCTATTTCATATGTGCAAAGCTGTTGCTGCAGCATTATAGCTCCCTAGTCAAAATATTGTGTTATGTGAGTGCCTAAGAAATGTCCAAGTGTATAATGTTTACACTCAACCCCATATTGATCCATTTCATAGCCTCCTAAAAAGAAAGAAAAAAAGGATATTTTGACAAAATCTGTTTCCCTATGCAGTCCTGTGTTCTATTACTAGTTTTGTGAGTAATGCACTGAATGATAGTATTATGGAAAAATTTAGGTAGGAAGTGACAAAAAAAAAAATCCCCAAGGATGGTGTCCAGCATCTCTTAAGTTATAGCCTCATATGATGAATTTTATGTTTTACCTGAAGTCAAGAAACTTTACCTTAGGAACCTCCAAAACATGATTTTTTTAGTACTGGTGGTGATGGTGGTGGCATTTGCCAATATTTTGGCTCTGCACCAATCACTGTGTTTTAAAAGACTGAAGAGGAAGAAAACTTTGAAAAATAAGTTGTAGTGAAGAAACAAAGGATGAAAGGCTTCCTGAAAATACTACTAGATAGTAGTAGATATGATATTGTAGGTATAGAATATCTTAATTTAATGTGTACCTGATAATGTTGGGAAAAAAAATCAAGTCTCCCTGCCCCTAAATATCTGGAAAATCCATTCAAATGTAAGATGATATTTCACAGAAAAGTGCATTAAAGCAAAACTGCAGGGAAAAAAAAAGGTATGAGATGCTACAGAAGATCTGCAGTAATTGTGGTATGGTTTGTAGCTAAGTTAAATCTGGTTAGGTAGTGAAAGGATGCTTCTAATACTGCCACTAAATCCAACCCAAAGGAAAAGTTTCATTCACTGTGAGATAAATAAAATCTTTTTGCTTCAAAAGATAGAAAAATCAGTCATCTACTTTGTTATCTACATTAAGTACAATTAGGAATGCTAGTTCAAAACAAAAAAATATTAAAGAACTAGAAGAGAGATGAAATACCATAGTATAAAATCACAGAATTACTGAATCATCAAGGTTGGAAGAGACCCTCAAGATCATGTATTAGAGAGGATTAATCCACTGGCAAACAGGTGCAGTTGCTTATATAAACTGAATTCAAAGGCAACCATCAGCCATCAGTGGTGCTGTGGCCACTGAAAATGATAATGAAATCCATGGCCACATCAGGAGAAGGATTTTCAATAAACAGAAAATATGTGAAGAGGGCTTACATGGTGTATCATGTTTAGTTTTGCCACACACCCTCTCAGGAGCCACATACACAGCAACAATTGGCTGAGTGAAACAAGAATGAAAGCTGAAAAAGAAAATGTTTGCTGTTGCTAAATGCCCTAGCTAGGCATGCCTTGGAGAACAAAATGAGTTCTTTGGATTAAAAGACAATGTCGATACTAGAAAAAAAATGAAATGGCAATAAATACATTTAGACCGGAAATTAGTAGGAATTGTCCAACTACCATGAAGGTCTGAAACAGTCCTCTGACAGCAGGAGGAGAATCAATTCACTGCTGTTTTACTTAAAGCACCTGCTTATAATGTGAAACTACTTTCTGAAATGTGGTTTTTATATTAAGTAGTTGCCTGTGATAACTGAGAAGCAGCCTACATCACTGGGAGCTTCTTCCAGACTGAGGGTAATCTTTCCAGGCACTAAGAGAAGGCAGGAAAGGAACAAAAGGATTCAAAGCCTCAGGTATCTAGTTAGCAAGACGCTTAATAATTGCCTGATTTTTTTTTTTTGCCAGATTTTTGATTCTTTGCATATCAAAGCATGGCTTGATAGAAGCTTCCAGCTTTTTCTTACTTTACATCTTCCAATCTTCCTCTACCCGTTGTCTCAAATGTTGACAGACTGAACAAAGGCTCTCCCGAATCAGTAAGAAGTCACACGATGGGAGTGAAGGACAGAAGGTCATCATTTGAGAAAGGACAAGCAGCAAAGAGTCTGAGACTCTGAAATGTGGGGATTACACAGTACTCCTGGTGTGGTATTAAATAAATACCAAAGTCAAATAAAGTCAAATAAACACCCCCTCCTCCCCCCATCTTCTGTGCTTTCTCCTATAAAACAAAGAGATGCTTTGTGCTGACTTGCTTCCATCATCCTTTCCTCCAGTCTCCTGCTGGGATACCTTCCATGTGTTACACCTGCCAACAGCAGCAGGCTGCACAGCCTCTGGGAAGAGCACTGGTGGTGGGCTCTCTTATGCATAAACTGGAGCTAAAGCCGCAGGGTTACTCTGAGCACTCCCATGATCTTGTCACTACAACATTTTCTCCTCCTGACTTTTGTCTTCCTCTGGCAACTCAGCTGATGCCTCAAGCCACAGCACAGTGCAATGGTTTCTGTATTTTAAGACAGCAGAGCATTAACTAGGACCGTGACTGGGGCCTCATCCTATGTTACATTACAAGGATGAAATAGAATGGGTGAATTGTTCTGCACTTGGCTCTGCTGGGTTTTCTATAAAGTCTATCAGTACTCAGTTGCATTTTTATTTTTTCCCTTTTCTCTGGCTACAGGAAAGGTTCAGGAGCCAGTGCTCAGAATTAAAGATAAGACTTTCAGTTTGAGGTTTGCTTGTTATCTATATGCTTCCTTTTAGAGATTAGATTTTGTACAACCACATCACAGACAATTAACCGTGCCTTACAAATCTTACACAAAGTAGCTCTGCTGATTGCCAGAGTTGCTCACTATCCCAGCAACTCTGAGGGGTGCAAGTCTTCTCTATGGGACGCCTCTGGAACCTGATGTACTGCAATTGGCATGGCTTCGTGATTTGTGTCTTTCCTGTTGGACAATGACAGTGTGTCCGGCTCGCCTCTGCCATTTAAATGGCTTTTACTGTTGGGGTTTTTTTGTTTGTTTGGTAGTGGGTGTTTTTTGTTTGTTGGTTTGGTGTTGTGGTTTGGTTTTGTTTTTGTTTTTTGTATTGTTTGTTTTGTTTTTCTTTTTTTTTTTTTCTAGTTAACAGAAATCACAATTGCTTGGGAGCAAAGCAGGGATTTTTTTTTTCCCCCCTTCATACATAATACCGTAAGTGTTGATATAAAAACCTCACACTTGGTTTTCCACCTGGACTTCTGACCGCGCCGCTGCTGTGTCAGCTAAGAAATGACGATCCCTGCTACTCGGCCAACTTATTTCACGCTTCCCTCAGCGTTTTCCCCGACGGAGACTCCCACCGGCCGCGGTGGCAGACACCGCATGAATCACCAGGGACTGTTTGCCTTGGCCCGCGGGTCCTGCGCGGGGAGAATGGGATTTCCATTCCCCGACGCTTCCCTTGGTCGGCTTCCCTGCAAGGCTGCGGCCCGGGGAGCACGGCGCTGGCCGGGGAAGGATGCGCTGAGCCGCCAGACAGAAACCACCCCGCTTTTCTCTTGCGGGGGCCCACGGCCCCCTCCGGGACAGCCCGCTCGACCGGAGCAGGCGCCGCTCCTGGGGCTGCGGGAGCGCCCCTCGCCGCCGCCACAGCGCAGGGACAGTCCCGGCAGGGAGGAAGCAGCAGCGGGGCGAGGTGCGCGGGGCGGCGGGGCCGGGAGCCCAGAGAGGCCGGCAGCCCCTGTCCCCGACAGGGCAGGCAGGAGGGAGCGGGTGCCGCGTCCCTCGGGAGCGGGCGGGAACACCTGGGGCCGATGGCCCGTGTCCCGCGAGAGCCGTCGATTCCCTCTCTTTCCTCAGGGGAGGCGGGAGGGAGCGGGAGAACAGCCCGGGTCCCACACACAGGGCAGGCGGGAGGCAGCGGGACCGCGTCCCTCACACGGGACGGGCGGGAAGGAGGGGGACGGCAGGTCGTACCCCTTAGCGGGGAAGGAGGGAAGGACCAGGACCGCGTCCCTGACGGCAGAGGCGGCTGAGGAGAGAGGAACCCGGCTCTCCGCGGCTCCTCCCGCGGCCTCCCGGCGCCGCGCCGGCTCTGGAGGTCTGGGCAGGGCAGCCGGTGTCTCCATAGAGGGACTACCCGCTTTCCCTCCGCTCGGCAGGACTGAGCCGGGCTCCTGCCGCCGGGGCCGGGGCTGGCGGGAGGCGGCTGCTCCCGGGGGGCGGGCGGGGGAGCGCCGTCCGGGGCCGCGCCGAGGGGAGGAGGCTCCGCGCTCGCTCCCGGCCGCCGCCGCTGCCCGCGCCGAGCGGAGCGGCCCCGCCAGCCCCTCAGGTAAGCCCGGCTCTGCCGCCTGCCCTGCCCCGCCTCGTCTCGCCTCTCCCGCCCGCCAGGCGGGTCCGCGGCGCCCCGCCCGGGGACACCGCACCCCGCCGCGTCCCGCGCCGCCCGGCGGGGCTCGGCATCGCTGTCACCCCGGGTCTCTGCGCTGCCGGCGGCCACCCCCGTCCCAGGGCCTCGGCTCGGCGGAGGCGCGGCCCTGCCCCGGGGGCCCCTCCGGGTGGGGGGCGGCCGGGAAGGCCCCGCGGGCGGCAGGGGCTGCAGCGCGGGCGGCGGGGGCCCGGCGGGGAGCGGGAGGCCGAGGCGTGGGGCCGCGGCGGCGTCTGGGGCTCGCTTGGATGTTCGCTCACTGGGTCCCGCTGGAGCGGTTCCCGCTGCTCGTGGTGCAGCCCGCAGGAGAAGGGTTTCCCTTTCCTTTGGACTGCGTGGGGCTGAGCAAACTCTCCATTTATCCTCTTCCTCGTGCAAGCTCTAGTAACTCATTTAACAGTGTGTCTGCTGTAAGGAATCCCCCCGCCACTGTATTGTAAGGTCAGTGAAGCATCGGAACCAAACTTTGCTTAGAGACGTGTTCGAGAGTAGCCTGCAGGTGTCTTTACCCGCTTGCAGCAGCGCGGGTTGCGGCTTCTCCCCGTGCCAGGCTGCAGCCCACAGGTAGCTCCGCGCTGCAGGCGTCACCTGGGACGTGCAGCGTGGGAGCTGCCCGGGTTTCCTGAGAGCCCTGCCTTTGCTGGAGGCGGAAGGAGTGAGGGACGGTCTGCTGAATGTAATATACTTACCCTGGAAACCCTGCTGAGATGGTGTTTATTAATCTGGCAAAAAAATATGGCATCTTTAATGACTGCGTATTTCTGTTTCAGAAGACAGTTATTTCTGTGTCAAACTGGCCTCTATCACTGCTAAACTGTAGAATATTGGCTGAGAGAGAAGAAAGCAATCTGCTGATTTATAGAATAAATGCTTGGGTTTGCTTGTGGGACCATCATTCAAAGGGTGAATGATCCCGACTGAGGTCTGAAAAGGTGACATGTAACAGCTGTGCTTCTGTCAGACAGCTGACTGCTTCGGAAGAAATTACCAAACCATATCCCATCGAAAATTCTCCTTAAATCAGGAGCTAAATAAAATACACGTATGGCTTTCCCATTAAATCCTAAAAAATCTAAAAAATAATTTCGGAGTATTATGATTTTTATGTAGATGTCTCAGCTTTAAGCACAAGATTTTCTAAACTTTTCCTCCTGTACTGTATATCACTGTGATATTCCTCAAATTAAATTGGATTTATTTTACATCTTCAGAAAATGCAGCACTCAGTTATACAAAGCTGCAGTTAAGATCCTGAATCCTGCACTCAGTATTCACACCTAATTATGTGAGTCTCTCCATTGACTTCACTGGGATTTCCCATGAGCAAGGGAATGCACGTTCTACTGCTTATGAGCTGGAACTCAGGGACCCAGCTGTGATGGTAAAAGATGTTTTAGTCAGTCCAGGCAAACTAGGGAGAGGCTAATCAGATCTAAATACTTTCTTGTGATTTATAAACCACCTCCATAGGAGGGTAAAACAGTAATCACTATTTAATTATATTGTGGGTATCATTAACAAGCTCTTTTTATACAGTGCATACTCATTAGCGTTTTCTTTGTGCGAAAAGAGTATTTAGAATGGAGTGGGTTTGATCCCCAAATTATTGATTTACAGTGGTGCTGCTACTGGGCTCAGTGTGACTTTGCAAATAAGTTTCAGAACTGTTGTATCCTTTTTTTTTCCCCCCAACCTTTCTGTTTGCCGTTTACAGTCTGCATGGTTTATGGTTTGTGACTACTTCAGAGACAAAACTAAGCAGTCTACATACGTATCATATGTCGTATAATATATGCTTTTATTTAAATACCTACTCTGCATGGTAAAAGTGAATTTTCTCCGTTTCCCCATGCTACTCTTCTGGGCACATTGTGGAAACTCTGATGCCTAGATGAGATTCAGTACCAGAAAGTGCAAATGAGTCTTTCTCAAAAGAACAAGATAATGAAAAGGTCTATTGTCCAAGTGGCAACTGAAGAAAATCATGGCATGGAGACTGATGCTGTCATAAAATAAGAATTCCCACTGCTAGAGCTTGCTGTCTGACCACTGGAAACTATGCAGAGTAAACCATATTATGGGTGTACTGTTCTATAGCACCACCATTTACTTTTATGTGGTGAATTTCTGAAGTTACTGAAATGGTCCTCTATTTCACCTCTGAGCAGCAGTTGGACCTGATGGCTTACAGAGGTCCTTTCTGACCTATATCATTCTATCATTATATGATTTAGTAGTTATTCATTTTACAACAGTGATATCAGGAGGTCTGTATGTCATCCAAATGGATGACTTTGAATTAAGCAACAGATCCCTTAATCTTCTTCATTTCATTAGAGCTGTAGAAAATTGAATTATATATGTAGTACATATGCTCTAAGCCCATTAAATAACAGAGTATGTTGTGTAGAAGTCCTATTATGATATTTACACCTGACTATAAAATTGAATGCTGATCTCTGCTTTTTCTGCTATACTGTATGTTTCAGTATCTGAACTCATCAATTCATGTGTGTGCTTATCTGGCCTCTGTGCTTGGATAGGCACGTTGTCCTTTCCTCATCCCCAGCACTCTTTGGACAGCATCCAGAATGTGGTTGCCCTCCTGTGTCCTGTAACACCTTCAGTTATTCTCTGCCCATGGGTATCACGTACAGGGTTGGGTTTGTGGGCATATTTGGCTGATTACCAAATGTCATTCAACTCCCCTTCTAGGAACTGCTCTGTAATGCATTTTGGGTCTTCCATGTACTGTTTCAAAATCTAAGATATTTTACTCCACTGTCACATTTGATTTTACTAGTCCAAGTTACAACTCTGCTGTGGGATTTCTCAGCAGCAGCTGGAATAAATAGGTACTGGTGCACATTAGGCCACAGCCCAAGTCCTGTGGAAGGCAGGGGCATCTCTCAGTACAGAAAGCACTGGAATATCCTTTTGGTTGCCAAGGTAGGGATATGTGCTGGATGAGGAGGACTGCATGGAAGCATAGGAGACAAAGGTAGAAGACTTTGTGAGCCTGTGGTTCTCACCCTGTCCCCACCACTGTGCAGACATGTCTGCAACAGACATTGCTATCACATGCTGGGATTGTGCCATATTGCAGGCACAAAACAACAACCTGTGGCCATGAAGCTCCATGGACCCATGCAAAGAATTTGTCCCAGTCTTCTCACACTGGAGTACACAACTTCAGATTCAGGTTCAGATTCAGTGATTCACAATCACTGCAGATTCAGGTTACTCATACTGTTTGGACACTCATTATTTCAGATTGATAGGAGACTGATGTTGCCAAGTCAACTTGCAACTTGCCAGTCATAATACTGTCATTTCTTTTGTAACTGTGGTTGCTGCACTGCTGTGAAAGCTGTTTGTAATTGGGTTGGCTGTCCCAGAATACACCAGAATAAGTATCCCAGATTTATCTCATACTACTGACAGCACGAATGGCCCAAGGTACTCTTTTAAAAGGAGCTAAAGAATGTTTTCACAAGTAAATACTGCTCTGCTGCTTTGCAGGACATGGTACAGTTGTGGGTAAGTTCATAGACACCTAGTGCCTGCCATCAGGGTTGAGCTGCATGTGAAGAAACTTACAGCACCTGCAACCTCATTTCTTCTTGGTGATTTAACTCTATTGGTGAAATGCAGTTGATAGTCGTTATTTAGGATAGGTGTCTACCTGTCCTGTGCTGCTAAGCCTAGTGAGGCCTTCCTTAGGCAGCAAGGAGTTACAGAAAATCCAGTCCATCACTTGATGGAACAGGATGACAGTCTTTGAAATGATGAGGCACAAGATGGTGCTTCTTGTTGATGTGCGAAATATCACCCTCCTTCCAGCTTCCCCCACACAACACCTGCATGGCTAGGGACAGATGTTTTGTGATGTTGGTCTCTGTGGGCCTCTATAGCTCTTTCTTAGAACTGAAAAATGCCTGTGTCAGCAACTGGTCCAGAAAGACAGAGGAAATTACTGGTACTCTATGTCCTGATGTCTGTGCTACTCAGTGATTTTAATGAGTAGTGAACTAGTAATGCATGTGCTGGCTTGTGGATAGTGAAGTACTTTGGAACGTACTGTAACTGATAGTTTAAAGGGCTTTACAGTGCTTGCAGTCCTTTTTTTTTTTTTAAATTTCTGAGATGATGGGATTGAGAAAAGTATTTGTGGCTTTCATGTAATAAGACCTCATTTCTTTTTCCAAGTAACTCACCGTGTTTGCTAGTTTGGGGAAACAGGCTCTGATTTTATTGACTCACATAGATGGCTTGTAGTTCATTTACCTTCAGTGAATGCTTTTGATTTGATCATAGTTTCCTGTTCTTGTAAAAAATAGGGAGATAATAAGGAATGCTAAAAGAACTTCAGAATGGTTTGCTTCTATGCGCTTATGTTTTTTATAACTTAAAAACACTGAAGTTTGGTCTGTTGGAAGCTCAATGAGGGTAAATGGCTGTCTCTTTTAACTATGAAACAAGAAAAGCCAAAGGCAGCCTCTGTAGTGCTAATAACTGTTGCCTCTGGTGCTTTTTTGTCTTCTCTTTCCGTCCTATCTATGATGAGAAATTATGTAGGGTTCAAGAGAGGGGATACTATTTGCAGGTGTTGATGTTCCATGTAACTACTGAGAATTTCCTCTTCTGTGCATTGTGTCAGTTTTGGTGGTAGCTGGAGAAGGTAGAGAGGTAGGGATTTGTGGAGTTTATGTTTCTTATTTAGCCTTGGAAGGAAACCTGTACTGCAAGACAAGGAGGGAGACCATACAGAGGAGCAGAAGCAATGATCTGAAACGTATTACTACCCTTGTTTTTCAATTTGTTTTTCAGTATGATCTGCTCAGCAAAGACAGGTACACTTTTAGGTACCTGAGTGAAAAAAGATGATCTTCCAGGCCAGTGGAGGGTTATCTGCTTTTCTGCAAAAGAAATTTTCCTGAAATGTGGTAAGAAATGGAAGGACACTGACTTTGGCATAAGCCACAAAGCATCTCTTTTCCTTTGATATTATTTAAGAATTATCACAGTGAAGAGAACAAGTATTAATAACCCGCTGTAGGACCATGCGCGGACGGCAGGGAGAAGGAATTCTGCTGACCTGAGATATTCTAGAATACGTGGTTTTATTGCAAGGGTCATGGGTAAAAATTGCTTTGCCTTCAGCCACCAGCCTCGGCTGAAGGGAAGTCCCAGAGAGGGAGAGAGAAAGAACAAGGGGGTACGAGTTAAGAGAGAAGGGAAAGCAGGGAATAGAGCTAAGAGGCATGAGCAGAAAAGGAGCTAAGAGAGGAGCTGGGATAAGGGAGGAAGAAGTAAGAGAGGAGGTAAGAGGTAAGAGAGGTAAGAGCAGAGCGAACAGGAGCAAGGTCCTTATTACAATGCATTATATCTCCTTTTGTGATGAATATTCTAATTTACAGTGACCAACCAATACAAGACACAAAATCCTATAGAATCTACATATAGCCTATAAGAACTACTACTTCACCGTACTATGTTATATTTTAAACTCTAAAAACTACTCTTTAAACTTTTCTGTTTTGCTACATTGACCTTTGTTTCCTTAGCTAACAGAAGGGTATCATTCCATCAGAAGGGATTCTTCTTCAGCTAGCTAGGCTATTGTTTTCAGGTTATATAGTAACAAGACTCGGTATCCTACAACTCAAAGTAAACCTCCATTTCTATTTCGATTATAAGTTTCATATTTTCAAAATCTTTTGCTAAACAATCATATTTATAAGGTTTCCCTGACTGAACTTCCCCAACAACCCGCAACAGGCATTGGAGAAGGTCACTGATTTGTCACCACTGACACTGAATATTCAGTAGTGTCTTTGCCCGAAACAGCCATCAATCCCTTACAAGGAGACTTCCATGGAAATATATTTGTAAGCATGGAAACGGGCCTGTATTGTTTCACTGCTGTCCAACAAAGGAAATAGGTATTTTAAAGATGAAACCTCAATTTTATTTTTTACTATTCCTACAGTGTGGTTCATGAGAGTCCATAACAGAGCATCAGAAAAGTTACTCTGATGCATGGGTATATGGCTAAGCTAGCACAGGTAAAATTGATAAGGACACACCATGGCAATATTCAGCTCTTGAGAAGCAGCCAGTTAGGGAGTGAGGGAAACCTTTAAAGAACAGAGAGCCTGTCTCTTGCCATTTTCTAGGAGAATCTCCTCTTTTATACCAAACTTATTCTAGACAGCTGCAGATACTGCCAGCAGCCCTCACCAGATTGTACCTCTGTGTGCAGCAGTTGTCTCTTCTCTGTTAGCAGCTTCTTCATGTGTCCAGCACAGCACTGTGCTGCACTGAGTGCTCCAAGGCTGCTGTGAAAGCCCTACTCTTCTTCCTTTCACTGTGGGTACAGAAGTGGAGCAGTGGAAGCTGGTGAATCTGGTGCTCAACCTGGTAGAGCCCCATGGACTGCCAAACCTCCTCCTGCTGGTTTGTTTTTTTGCGGGGAGAGGGGTTTTTTGGGGTTTTTTTGTGTGTGTGTGTTGGGGGCGGGGGGGGGATGGTTGTGGCCTTTTGGTTTTGTTTGTTTGGGTTTTTGGTTTTGGTTTTGGTTTTTGGTTTTGTTTTTTTGAGCTGTTCAGGATGCTTGTCTTGCAGTGACTTGGTCTTGGGTCTGCCCAGGGCAGCTGGTTCCCAATGGTATAGTGCTGACAGCAGAAATCAAAGTGCCCAAAATATATTCTCCAGGTAGTCACAAAAATATGAGTTTCTAAGTTTGGTGCTTTGCGAATGTGCTCTCAGCTGGTAGGGCAAGGGTTAACCAACAGTGGGAAGATATAGAGGGCTGTGGCAGAAGGGCTTAGCCTGCTGGGGAAATGAGGTGTTAAATACCAGATGTGGTTCAGTAAACACCATCCAGCTTCTCCAGTGAAGACAGGAGACCTTGCAGAAGACCCGGAGTCGTCTCACAAAGAACCGTGGGAGGACTGCTTGTGGAGCAGCCATGCAACCACAATACAGACTAGTCATGTAAAAATGCAAGCAGCAGTGTACACAAACATGTACCTGGAACTAGCACACAAGTCCAGACTGTCATCACCTCAGGAAGGCAGCACGGAAGCTTTCAGTGCAGGTGAAGGGATGACAGCAGGCTTGGATCAGTGTATGTTATCACATATACAGCCTTTGGCTTTGGGAGTTTAGGGTTGCAGTTTTTTGTTTTTTTCCTTCTGACTGAAAATGGATGCAATTTTGTTTACATTTTAATTTTAGATTATATTCTTTTTTAAGAGGAGACAACTAAAGCTCTTCACTGTTAAGTACAGATTTTGTTTGAAACAGTATTTTAAACACTGTGAGGACAGGAGTGTGTTCATAGTAGTTTTTTTTTTTAGCAATAGTTGGATCCTTTTTGGTGAATCTCTAAGCAGATTTATTTTCTGATTATCAGACTGGTAGAGATACTGAGATCTGAGGGTCTAAGGTTACTGGATCCAAAGTAAATACTATTAAACAGTAGGTTATTCAGTGGTTCTGTTTCTTTAGTACCCCAACCTTACTTTTACAAGGGAATGGTAAAAAGTTATACTAAACTGAAAATATACTACTTTAATGTATTTCAGAATTCAGTGGCAGCTAATGAATGATTATGGAGACATCTCAGTCTACATGGTGGGCTAATCCTATGATATTTGCATGCTATGTAAACATTTTCCTCGCAGAATTGAGACTTCAAATTGCAACAAACACTTTTTTTCTTTTTTTCTGGAATTGCTTATGGACAATTATGCATATGGACTGTGAGTGTAGTGGATTTGAAACTGTGACCAAATATCAAAAATTGCTGCAAAGGCATAAAATATCTTAAGTGTCAGAATGTAGGAGGGTTTAGTTTGGGGCGGGACTGTCCTGAGACGCTGCTTTATCACCATTTCCTTTGGTATCATCTGTTACTGGGTCATTTAGCAATGTGTTGTGGAGGCTCTGCCACATTGTCCTTGGCTCTTTAATGTGCCATCAGGCACAGGTAAAATGGCTTTACTTAAGAGTTTAGTGCCGTCTTCACAGCTTTTTAGGGTGGACAGAAAGGAGGGATGAGTTAGGCCTCTGATAAGTAGGTAAGAGCCAGAAAACCCCCTTGAACATTGTGTTCCTGCCTAGTACCTGTAACAGCCTTGCAAGGAGGATATTTCCTTACTCTCCTTAGCTCTGAGAGCATTGCTTCTGCTTTTCTAAGACATCAGTGCTAGAACTGGCATGTATCCTTGGGGTCTATTTTCCTTGTGTGCTGAAGGAACAGGCCTGAGCCAGAGGAGACCCCTGGCACAGCCCTGTCTGTGCTGATGTTCTGAGGAGTGAAGAGACCACCTGGGATTGGTGATCTCCAGATGTAACAACTGTGGCCTCCAGAGAAACATAATTCCATTTCCAGTGGTGTGTGCTGTTTCCAGTGTTCATCTGTTTCTGACTAGAGCACTGGAAAAACTCTAGCAGTAATACCATCCAGATGCCCAGAAATTTAATTTTTTTTGTGGCCATTATTATAAGCACCAGCTATTTCCATCTCTTTCCTAGTTTGAATGTACTTAAATCATGTATTGCCCATTACTGGATAATATTGAACACTGAAGTCTGGGCATTTTGACTGCAAAGACTCATTTTGGCATATGCACCAGAACGTTGTGTCTGCATCTGGGGCTGCTGAGTAGGATACACAAAAGGAAAAATAGATTGATAGTCAGAAAAATACATTATGTGTAATGATTGTGTGAGAAAGACTGAAAAATAATGAACAAAATATCTTTATTAGAGCGAAAATATTTATTCAGAATTTTCCTTTCTGCCAGTGAATAGTTTATGGTGGGAAAGAAAATAAATTATCTTTCAGAACTGAAGTATTTAGTTTGCCTATGGTTACACATCTGCTTATCAGGTTTAGGGCCCTGTTAAAATTGTTTTCAAGTCTTAGTTACTTCAAGAATTACTGTTAAAATTTGCATTGCTTCAGAAGTTCCACACAGATTCAGTTGAAACTGTTCTTTGTTATAAAAATGGGTAGTTCTATCCATCTCTTGCGCACCTAGGGGAGCTCTTTACTAAGTTTCATTGTATCACCAGCTCCAAGACTGAATCTACCTCCTCCAGGATGCTCTCAACCACAACTAAGGTTTGGGGGAGGGTAGAAGGAGTCCCTGTCTGAGGAAGCCACCAATGGGGAACACAGCCAGAAAATGAGTCTCTAGCATGTCAGTCTTTGTTTTCTGTTTGTGGCTGTCAGCCATGGCTTTTCATGATGCATTAACAAGCTCCTGGTCAGGAATCATCTCTTAATGTAGGAATTTTGCCTGTCAATTTGTTCTTCTGTATTATAAAATTTCTCCAGAACCTATGGCAAGCTCCTTGCCAGTCCTCAGGAGTCTGTTCCTGTAAACAAGATTAATCTTCATTGTTATCTTCATGTTAGCAACCATGGACTGTCTTCTGAAAAGTAAGCATGGGTTGTCACCAGTTCACATTTATAGTTGCTGTTTCTGAAGTGTATGTTCTTCTCTCTTTTAAGTCTCCAAGATTTTCTGAAGCAAGAATCCCTCAGACTACAGGAATCATTAAACTTCCAAAAAATTGCAAAGGAGCACTGAATGGAATAACAAAAACATATTTGTGTCCTCCTCAAACCTGTTTATGCTGACAGGCTGAGTGAAAAAAACTTCCTTTTCTTGCTTTAAAAATACTTGATTGTTATGAATTGTTGTTGATGTTAACTATGGACTTCAACTAACAATACTTAGAAATGCTATACAGGGACTGCCAACAGCTATGTTATTATGTAAACCTTATTTCTTGAAGCTGTAGGTATTATTCGGTGCCAGTGTCTGCATGTTTGTATGTGATGGAAGGGAAGCAATGCTGCTGGGTAACTCATGTGATTGGAATGCATCTTTTTATGCAATCAGAAAACTTACCTCCTTCTCTCCTCTACTGCAGTTTTACATCCTTGTGTGTCCCTCTGTTTTGTGAAGATGAAGAAAATGATTGCATGTTTCCTTCTTCTATTTGCACACACTCTGCTTTCCACTGTCATGGCAAAAGATCTCCCTGGAAGACATTTCACCCAGAGGAGGGATGTTAACACACAGTCTCTACTGGGTAAGTTACACGCAAAATACCCCAAACGCTACTACCAAAAGCTGTCTCAAATACAAATGATAAAAGCCATAAGCAGCTAGCCAAACCTTGGCTGAGTTAGTTTGCAATAAAAAAGAGATTTTCATTTGCCAGCAGGTATGGGATAAAGTTTGTCAACTAGTTAGCAGCGTTTGAAAGAAGGTATTTACTTTTGGGGTGCCAGATTTACTTTATGTAAGTGGTATGAAATAAATACGTGCTACTGGACTGTTGGCTTGAAAGAAAAAGGAACAACTTTATTTTCAGTGTTTAGAGAAAATACATGCTGGTCCGTGGAGGTTCTGTCAAATGAGCCTTTACCATGCTGGAAAGTTTTAGCTGTCTACGTGTGTGTAATGTGTATGAAGATGGTTGAATGGAAATCTGTGCTATTGAAATGAGGCTTGGCATTACAGTACTTGATGCCAATCCCTTTATTTTGTCAGATTTATTTATAATGAATAGTTTATTATATAATCAGTAATTTTTTTATAATGAGCTATTTTTTTCCTCTTTTGCCAAAAATCTTAGGACAGGGTGTATCCATTTCAGATTGTGGGCTGTCATATTTTAAAATGTAAAGTTCGTGTCTCTCTTGTTGGTCATCAGCTGTGCGTCACCAAGCAGTCAGCATTTTCATCTCCTAACAGTTTGTGACTTAGAATAACTGTCTTTTGCTAAATGTTTAAAGTAATTGTCAGGTTATGAAAAGACAGCATGGATGGGGTTTGGACACAGCCTAGCAGTAGGGATTAATGATTCACATCAGTAGTAGATCTCATCAGATACCTCTCTCCTGCCACTGTGATGGTAAGTGAACTCCATGTGGGTCACCTAACCCAAGTGAGTATGAGGAATGTGAAATGTCCTGCAAAAGACATATTGGGAAGAAAGAACAAGAAAGAAAGAATATGAGAGATAGGGTGACAGAGAGGAGAGCACCAAGTTTTAACAGTGAAACGCTTTTCTAAACAAAATGTAGTCCTTTAAATAATGTAAAACTCCATAAAGTACCATTCACAATCTGTTAGCTTAAAAATGTCAGTTCTCAATTCCAATAGGACGAATTTAAAACAAAAGACAACAGATTTCCACTTCTTATTCATCTTCCCCAAAACTAATAGATGTGATCCTGAAACACTTGGGGTTCTGCCACTGAAGACTGAAAACAACACCTCTGGAGATCTAATTCACAAAAAACCATGGACAAATAACAACAAAGAAATACACACATTCGCATCTTAACAAGAATCTCAAACTGTCTATAATCCTAAATTCTAAAATATGACTATATAGGAGCTCTTCCTGAATATTATAGGGCTCCTAGCAAATACCCTAAGTGAACTTTTTACTTATTACTTTAAGAAATAAACTGCCTAATGCTCTAGAAAATGAGTGCAGGGGCAAGGTGTTTTGTGGAGAAACTGAAAGTGTCACATTTCTCAGTTGCCATTTTCCCTGTGATTTTTTTAAAGTTCCTTTTATAGCCTCTCTTTCAGATTTAAATAGTGGAAAATATATGAAAGGGTTTAGTACTAAGTATGAACAAAATGTGTAGATTAAATTATTTATTTCTTCTTTCAAAAGCCAAGAAATTCCTGGTCCCTGCATTTGGAAATCACTGGATCCCTACTCAGTTTGGCATGTGCAGGATGCTAACAGTTCTGGCTAAAGGAACCTTTTCAAGACATTAAATGATGCAAAAAACTTGGAGCGTTCTCTCATCTAGCCCATAAAAGTACGTGGCAGTTTGGAGTTAGACTCTTGGGCCTTGCCTTCTGTGTCAAGAAATTAGGTCACCTGCTTATGTGTAGCAATGTATAGACACAGTGGCATGGTAAAAACATGCCTCTCTGTAAAGAACAGAATGTGTGAAGTCCTACTGTGCTGGAAAGCTGAGTGTTCCTCAAATGGCATGAGAAAGAACAGAGCCAAAACATGACCTCAGTGACATCAAGTAATAGTCTTATTAAAATCACTCTAGAATTCCAGCAGCTTAACAGGGATTAGAAATTGTCACATTCTATATAGTATGCATATTATAAGTAGTGGTGGTGATGACAATTGCTGCTGTTGTGTAAAGACTTGCTTGGCAGGCAAAATGGAGCAAAATAGCTGCAAAGAACTAACAGGTACCTGGAAAAATAATAAAAATTAAGGTTGGTGGTTGTTTTCTTTTTGGATGGAAGTCTCTTTTTCACGACTAAAATGAAAGTTTATGCTATGTAAGTATAGCAGTATTAAAAGAATTTTATTCCTTTTTTCTTCTTTTCACCATTTTTAAAACAAAAGTATACTGCTGTGATAACTATTTACTAGTAAAATGCCAGTAGTGTCCAATTACAGAAGTAACAGACATTGTTCTAGGAGACTGACAAGTTAAATAATGGAATGGATGAAAAATTCTGTGGGATTGTCCATATAGAGAGAAAAGTACTTTGAGATCCAGGTTTAGGAGGACTTAATTTTTCATCAGTCATGGACTAATACTTCATGTATTTCTTAAAAGTCTTGTTAGGTCTAAGTGCCTATACATTTTAATGAAGTCTTTTGAAGGAATGAGCTGTGTCTGAAAAAATATATATTTTTCTTATTCCTCAATTTTTCAACTAAATCTCAGTGCATGTTGTTTTAATTTGGCAGGTCTTTGCATTGCTTATTGGTGCTTAAAATGATTATTGCTATAGCTAATAATTTCTGTTAAAGAGCTGAAATATTTTATTCTAGCATCTATTGAAAATAGACTTTTTGGAACTCTCACAATGTGGCTCTTGAAAGCCAAACTGCGTTTCAGGTTTTTCTTTTATTAAACACGAAGTAAGACTTCCAAATATGAAAGACTTGTCAACTGTGCCTAATTAATTAACTTTTAACATTTTCCTTAGTTTTTCTTGCAGCATATTAGATATGCATGTATTTCAAGTAATGAAAGAATTTGCATTATATTGCTGGAAGATGCTGTTTTCATGCAGGTGTATTTATGTTTTAAAGAATTGCCTCCATAGTTGTGCAAGATCTTGTGAAACAACAGATAGAAATAGGATGGTCAGTTTTTCTTTCCTGTAGCAGACTACAGTCATCCTTCCCCTCATCTGACATATGAACTAAATTTTGCCTTCTTTTCCCCCTCATCAGTACTTTGATCTAGAGTTTGGATCAAATTTGGCTTATCCTGATTTGTGAAAGGAAAATAATAATTTGGGTTCCTCTAAAGAAAAGCAGTGATATACTGGCTACATAGTTGTAAAGATAAAATTATGTCTGTTAGATTACCTGATTCCCTTCAGCTATAATGAAAAGGACTTCTGCACCTAAACAGACTGATGAAGAGCAGGGTCAATTGTTCAGAGTGATGATTTCCATACTGTGTTTGCAAGGCCAGTGAGAGGTCCACAGCACACTTCAGCAGGTTTCATGTCTAGAAGCACCATGTGTTCAGTCCTTGCAAGATGTAGTGCCTTTTTGGTGTTTCAAATTGTGGAGTTTTTTTCTGAAGCAGATTTGCAACTTAGGCCCTACTGCATCTTAATAATTTATTACAAAACAAAGCAAATCAAAATTGTCATATTGTAAAAAAAAACCACAAGTTTTTGTGTTTGCTTTTTTCCTTGATGAACTCTGTTCTTGTAAACTGGGCATGTATTTCATTTCTCGTGGGCATACTTCTTTTGGGAAGATCTGAAGTGAATGCATGAAAGCAGTAGTGAATAGAGTGAAAGCCGTAGAACACTATTCTAAGCAATAACATTCTTTCTGTTCCTTAAGAATATGAAACATGCAGCTATGTGATTTTGAAAATAACTATGTAAGGAGAGAAGTTAATTTAGGGAGCATTCCTTTAATTATTACATGATACCAGAAGAAACAACAAAAAATTAACTGATACTGCACAAAATTAAAACAGGGGGAAGGAGGCCAAGAAGGAAATGTACTTGGCTCCTGTTCAGTGGAAGCTGCTGCAAAATGCAAATGCCCCCTGTCTGTGTTAAATTATATTTTGCAACAAAATATACAATGATTTGTCTCTTGCTTGTATATGTATGATTCCACTAATAATACGAAATGAAGTAATAGGTACTACATGGAGCACTGACTAAGTTCATGAATCACTTGCTACAGCCAGTTAAAGTTAATCCAAAGATTCTTATAGCCAACCCAGTTCTTAAACTTGAGTGTATGTAACTTAAGGGCTTAAGACACTATCAGGTTAAACATTCTGAGTTATTTTAGCAGCAAATTAGAGGGGAAAGTATGTGACAAAAGTGAAACCAACCCATGATGCTTCTGTGGAGCGTGGATAAAATTCCTGTTTTGTTTTGGTTTAATTCATTGTATATTTATACAGTAAGAGCTGACCAGAGATGTCTAAATTCTGCTAATGTGGAGTGTTGAGCCATTGTGGGATGCTTTCTGTTGTAAAAAACGAATTCACAGCCTCAACATATGTGTGTATGTGTTATTTCTTCACATAAATGCAACCCTCCCAAGTTTTATGTCCTCAGACATAATCCTGTCAGATAGTAGAACTGTTGTAACTGAAGGCTGTACTGCAATTGAAATGAGAATTATGTCACAGTAATATCATGTATTAGACATATTGTACTGGTATTGTACTGGAGTAGATGAAAACTCTTCCATGCAGCAGATGAAGGTAGGAAGTGGTTACAAATTACATCTTTTGAATTACCACATAATTAGTTAAAATAGAAGTACAAAACTAACCAAGCTTTTGTAAGGATCCAGGGTAATCAAATACCTATCCATTTATTTGCCTATCAGCTTGCTATTTAAAACATGAAGTTGCCATGTAAATAGAAGCATATTATGTTTGGAAAGAGAGCAAGCAAAGCATTTTACAGCCTGCAAAATCACTTGTTTCTTCCTTCTGAGGTGTGTAGATACATACTGCAATCTTTGTGCCTCAAGGCGATATTAGCAATGGTGTGTTTTGCTCCCCAGAAGTGCTTGCTTCACTAGCTTAGAGGTCACCCATGAACTTTATGCTGACTCTCAAAACTTCAACTTTCATCTTAATCTCTCAGCTGTTGGCCTTTCCCCCACAGTAGCTGCTGTTTCAGATTATGGGGTTTATGCACAGTAGAACACCCTCTCTCTGTGGCTTTGAGGCTTGGTAGCCTGGTTTGTGCTGAGGTTGTGCCTCCCCAGCCCATAACAGAAGTCCTAGAATCTGAGAAAGAGAGATCTGATCAGCAACCATATCCCTGCCCAGCCAGTTGTTTCTGCAGCAGCTGTTATCCCTTAAACAGCCCCAGCTAATGAGCCATGAGGGCTAGTTGGGACCCTGACAGACCTCAGGGATTTATGTCCTAATCTGAGTATGCTCATCTGCAGCCAATTATCTTGGAGATCAGAAAGTTTGGATTTTGGTCTGTGCTAGCAGTTTTTAACCACAGAACAACATTCTACTTGCCAACTCATATATTTAGTATTCGTTATTAATTTTCATATATCAAAATCACATTCACTTTTAAACCACCTGTGGGGTATTTCTGTAATTGAAGTTATATGGAATATAATTCGATCTCCAGCATCACAAGAAATTGTATTGTGTTTCTTTAATGTGTATTTCCTCTAATAAAGCCTTTTCCCTCTTTCTTCCTTCCTCCCTTCTGTCTTTGTTTTGTTTTCTTATTCTTTTAATTTGGCCCCCCCCCCTTTTTTTTTCTTCTTTTCCACCTTTTTTTTTTTTTAAGGTAATTTGTAATTTTTCCCAGGTTGAAAGAATATCTGCTGTTACAGAAAAAACTGAGCCATGAACTAAACATCAAATGATCTTTGTATTTCTGAATTTGTTTGTTACAACCCCCACAAATTACTGTGAAATACCATTTCTGTTTGAAAAAGAGTTTGTCTTGACAATAATTCAGTGAGGAAAATTACTGTGAGTAAAAAAACTGTTGTTGTGAGTATATTTTAAAGGAGCTCAAAGCTTCCTCTGTGTATTATGTCTTGAAGAAAAATCAGGCCAAAAGAAAGAGCACTGATATTCAGCAGTGTGCTGGTTTTGACTTCATTTTGAGCACTTTGCCTTCTTAATTAGAAAAGTGCATATGTGCAAATTTAATTTGAAAATCATGAAAACAGTGTTTGCATGACTTAAGGAACATCTCATTTTATAGGCATGAGTGGGTAATCAGACACTGTTGTGGAAGAAGACAGCATACCTTAAATTGCTTTGGAACCTTGAAGACACCATCTTGTTTAAGTACTACTGAAGTGGAAGAGCTGCTGGTTCACCAGTGGACATGATGTCCCACATGTTTTGGGAGGCAGAGGGCAGTGGCACACAGCACTATCCCCTCATGCTGTTTCTGAATTTGTTCTGGAAAAGAATCTAATACTTAGACCGTTACCAGTAGATAGAAATATGTGGTTTCAGGTCAGCTGATCAATGAGTAATGTTGAGGTTGCTAACAGCTTTCCCTGTAAACAAAGATATGGGCAACCTTTAAAAAAAGTATGGATGGGAGTTTTTAAAATGTTAAGCTAATGTCCTGAAAACAGGACACCACAAACTCAGTAAGGCCACATTTTTTTCCTCTAGATTTTCTATGCTGCTACTAACAACTGTTCACTTTCTGTATCTATTCTTCCTCTAATAATTTCTGTGTCCTTCCAACAATACCCTAAGTAGCTCAGGCAAGATAGGAGTCTCAGATCCTCAAGGAGGAAGATGCAAAGACCACCTTCTCCCAAAAAATCACCTTTTTCATGTTGGTTGTGATTTGATGTTTTACAGGTGAATGCAGGAAAAGACAGTCACAGTCAGAGTAAGTGCTTCCAGGCTGCCTGTGGGAACAGGATGCAAAGTTGAGTTACTCTGTGTACCCTGAGTTTCACTATCATGGCTCAGAAAATGAATTCCTCATCTCTCATGGGTGTAAGCTATCCTTAGCTGAGAGCACACAACATTTATTTCTGTCAGGGAGTGGTGGGTAGATTTTCATGTTGCTGTGTGCATGGGGATATCAGGATGCTTTATCCCTCTGTCCAGGTGTTCCACTGCCTGCAAGGAAAACAACCTGCTCTGGTCCTCCTGACCATGAAAGCAGGTTTGACTCCTGTCAGGAAACCCAACAGTTTCTGTCTCAGTACAGCTGAAATATGCAGAAAGAACCAAGAAACTTGAAACAATCCTTACACCACACTTCGGCTTTGTACCAGAGAAGCACCAGTATTGGTAAAGAAATGAAGAAATACCAGGAGTCAGTTCTGGGACTGGATTTTGAGAGATTTAGTGTTAATAATGACCATGTTATTTTGAAAAGCATGACAGGGAAGGAACAGAAATAGTGAGGTGAAATGAAAACAAAGTAATATACCCCTGCAGTGACTAATAATGTAGCATTTGCATGTTAGAAGGAAATAGAAATCTCTGGACAAGAGCCTCCTGCTATGCAGTTCTCCCAGAAATTTTGGAAGTTCAGAAAAGATTTTGTCAGAGGCAATAAAGAAATGTCTGGAGGCTGTGTTCCATTTAGAGATTGTTCCCAGATGAAGAAATTTGTAAGGAAAAATGGGTGAGCTGCCAAACTCATAATAAATGTTTGGGTCCGGGCCATAGGCCTGTGTGTCTGGGGAAAGATTCAGAGCAAGGATGGGGCCAGAGAGTACAGGGGCAGGTCTTGAACCCACGACCTGTCCCAGAGTTGGGAGGAGGTGGTGTCACCTGCAGAACCAAGTGCAGCATGTATGTGTGCTAGGAAAGGGGTATTGAGCAGTTTCTAATGTTTACATCAGGAACAAGGTATAATTATATTGGAAATGTACCATACCATACTTTGTCCATCTTTGAATTAAAATGAAAAAACCCAAAAGGACTGGGAGCTAACTTGCTCAAGATATCTCGCTGGAGACAAGAAGTGCTTGGAATAACAAGAAGTGTTCTTCTTCATTTATTCTTTGCAACAATCACAAACTGTGTTTCCCAAAGCATTTTGCACTTGGTATGTTTATGAATGAATTGGAAATTTGGCTATTCTTTACTTGTATAACTTTATGATAAGAAGATTGAACCTTCTTGATGACCTAGGAGATCTTTTGGAATTATCTGAGAACATTGTCAAGCACTCTCTTTCTGGCTAGATATTTAGCTAGGGAAAACCAGAATTATGGACTTTAAAAAAAAAAAAAATTGACACCCAGCAAGTTCATACATCTTTTAACAAGTTTTGTAGGAGTTATGCAGAGATTTATAAGGAAAGAAGTTCTAAAAAGAAGATGGGCAACTAATATTGTGGGCTTGAGGGAAAATGAAATAATAAAATGGTAAAAAAGGAGAGACATTTAGGAAGAAGATGTAAAATATGCTAACAGGGAGAATCGTTTTCTCCCTCTTTTATTTAATTTTGAGTGAAGACTTGTTCTGTTACTCAAAGATAAAATCTAAAAATAAACCTGGTAGTACTGCTGGCAGTGTTACAGGGCATGTAATTTTTGTATATACATTACTGGGGAGTGAGCTAAGAAACACAAAATATTGAAATTACCATTAAAACCTGCTCAGGCAATAATTATTCTATGATCTCATTTTTTCTTAACTCTTTTTGCCTGAATTGCCATACTCTATAACAAACATTTTCATGGAGCTAATGTTTACTTGTTATAAATTACTTTTTCAATGTCTAAACTTTGTTGTAGTGTTTACCGAATTGAGCTAACCTCCTTTTGCTTTGCATGCAACAGTAGCCTTCTTTAACATTTATCCATTCTCATCTATTAGGATAAAGACCTACATAACCAAACAAGTAATATGTAGGTTAAGAAGAAGAAAAAAGTATTAAGGAGTCATAAAGATGTAGGACAAATCTAGGAAATAACTAACTCATTTTTAAAAAAGCAGTTTTTCCAAGACAGCGAACTTGCAGAAACTTTTGAAAAATCACCATCTAAAAGTTGTGTCCTTTGAATGTGTTCAGTTTAAATATACCCAGATGGAAATGTCTGAGGAAATGAAACACTGCTGTGCACATTTGTGGGCATTGGAACTCCACTCTTATTGTTGCTGTTAAATGACTGACGCTGTCTCTGGCCCACAGTGACCAGCAATCACCATGTGTGGTTCAGAAGGTACAGAGAGTAATCCCTACAGGGATTATTCCCAGGAGGCCTCTTGCATACAGCCACTCTGAGCAGGATGGTGAGCTTAACACTGTGGGTGAAGCCAGCTGGCCTCTGAGTTTAGCTGGTACCTTAGACTGCTCCCTGGCACTGAGACCAGTGGTACAACGTAGTCTGCTTCCCATAGCATGCCTGAGGACTGCTTGAGAAAATGTGAATTGTGCTCAGACAACAGTATCAGGAACTATTCTAATGATTAAACAGCCTAGAAGAGTCAATTTGAATGCCCAAGCAAGCTTCTTAGTGCTACTTTAGTTGTATGAAGGGAATGAAGCATTAGTGAAAAATGAGATGAAAGGATAGAAACACTCTCAGACACAGACCCTGGGTGGGTGAGCAAAATCAAAGCTGTGTGAGCTTTGTCAAAGCCAAAACTGATGGAGCATAATTTGCTTTGAGAAAGGAATAGAAGGAAACCTGCAGTCATCAGATAAAATGATTTAACAGAATTTTCAGCTTTAGAGGAAATTAAGATGCTCAATATTGTTTTAAGCTTTGTTTTATATATCTCTCAGTAATTGGACCCCCGCTGGATTCTTCCCAGTAGAACTGAAATTTCCTTGCATTGTTAGTTTTCCAAAGGTGTCATCACTGTAACTGTCATTTACAAAATGGATATTGAGTAGAAAAGGAGAACATAATCACTACTGACTTGATCTTTCCTTCTGTCTTTGTCTTGCCTCTCCTGGCTTCCGCTTTGAATAAGGCAACCCACACTGAGGGATTTTTTTTAACTTTTGTGTTGGCAATACAAGACCTGTGCTGACTTAGAAGTAGGTTTATGGATGAGTAGCTTTTTTCAATGAAAATGTCAATTTTCATAAAAGGGAAAGGGAATTACTTTTGGTTATGAAGATTTTTGCCAAAGCTGTGAGAGTTCACTGTTCAAAATGAGAGCTGGTCAAAGGAAGAGATTATAGTTTACAGGAATAATGGAACAGCATGTAACTGCTAAAAAGCTATCACTGAAAATTTATCTGAGGGGATGAGTGTTTAGTCATTACTACTGATTGTCACTCCTCAAAATACCACCTGGATTTTTTATCTGTAAAAGAGTTACATTTTATTTTCACTGAGCCCAAGTTAAATCAACGTTTAATAATTACCAAGTTTAAAAAAAAAAATCTTACCAAATCAGAAGAGAAAGATTTTAAATACAACTTGATTTGGAAATGTTTGGTATTTCTATAGATAGAGCTTTGCTGGTCAGTGTAGTTTTGAAATACACTGTATTTGATTCAGATGAATAGATTTTTCTAAAGTAATTCAGCACAATGTGTTGAATGTATTTCTGGTAGTACCATCCACCAACTCTCTCCAAGCTTTTTCCCACCAAGATTTATTCCAGACTTCAGAATAGACAGATGAGTCTCTTCAGACTTGGATCCAAATCTTTATATTCCAATTAAAAGGATTCAACACCATGGCTGTAGTTTTGACTTGTTTTCACAGAATCACAGAATGGACAAGGTCGGAAGGGAGCACAGGGGGTCATCTGGTCCAACCACCCTGCTCAAGCAGGGCCATCCCAGAGCACATGGCACAGGATTGTGTTCAGATGGTTCTTGAATATTTCCAGTGAGGGAGACTCCACCACCTCTCTGGGAAGCCTGTTCCAGTGAACCTGCACAGTAAAGAAGTTTTTCCTCACGTTCAGGTAGAACTTTCTATGCCTGTTGCCTCTTTTTCTATTGCTTGGCACCACCAAGAAGAGCCTGGCTCCATCCTTTTGACACTCCCCCTTCAGAGACTGATAGACATTGATAAGGTCACCTCTCAGGTGGCTCTTCTCAAAGTTGAACAAGCACAACTCTCTCAGCCTTTCCTCATAAGAGAGATGCTGCAGTCCCCTCATCATCTTTGTAGCCCTCCTCTGGACCCACTCCGGCAGCTCCATGTCTTTGTACTGAGGAGCCCAGAACTGGATAGAGCACTCCAGATGTGGCCTCACCAGGGCTGAACAGAGGGGCAGGACAAGTCACCTCCATGACCTGCTGGCAATGCTCTTCCTAATGCATCCCAGGATACCTTTGGCATTCTTGACCATAAGGACACAGTCCTGGCACATGCACAGTTTGTTGCCCTCCAGGACCCCCAGGTCCTTCTCTGCAGAGCTGCTTCTAGCAGGTCAGCCCCTATCCTGTACTGGTGCAGGTTACTCCTCCCCAGGTGCAGGACCTGCATTCACCTTTGTTGTATTTCAGAGGGTCCTTCTCTGCCCATCTCTCCAGCCTGTCAGGGTCCTTCTGAAGGGCTGCACAGCACTCTGAGGTATCTGCCACTCCTCCCAGCTTTGTGTTGTCAGGGAACTTGCTGAGGAGGTCTCTGCCCCTTCACCCAAGTTATTGTTGGGAAGTTAAACAATACTGGGACCAGTATTGAACCTTGGTAGATGCCTCCAGTGACAGGCCTCCAACTATACCACTAATTAGGCCTCTGGGATCTGCCATTCAGCCAGTTCTCAAACCACCTCTCTGTCCACTCACCCACTCCACACTTCCTGAGTTTGCCTGTGAGGATGTTGTGAGAGACAGCTTTGAAAGCCTTGCTGAAGTCGAGGTAGACAGTATCTCCTGCTGTCCCCTCATCCATCCAGGCGATTGTTTCATCATAGAAGGCAATCAGACTGGTCAAGCATGATTTACCTTTACCATATCTGTCCTTTCCTTCATATGCACACACATATTCTTAGCCTTTTTTTCTGTAATTATCCTCCTTTCCTATTGCTCTGCTCCCACAAATCATAACTTAGCATTATCTTTGTATTGCTGGAATCATTCATGTCATATTAGTAAAGATAAGTTGTAATTTTTTTTATATATGAGGATAATTATAATTAAGATAATAAGATGGAAAATAGTTACATCAGGATATCTGTGTCCCATTAGAACTGGAATTTCGTTTCTGCTCAGCTTGGCTTATATTCAGCCTGCTCTGATTTTGAAAGAATAAGCAACCCAAGCATTTTCCTGTGCTTATGAATAAAGCCATACTGTAGACTGCACATGAATAAATCCAGACAGTCATTTTTATTGTCATTAAAGAGCATTTTTATTCTATGCCAAAAAATGTTCTTGGTAATCTATGAAAGAGGCTTCTGAGTTAACAAGTGAAAACAGGCATCTTTCTCACCCCCTGCCTTGGCAGAAGTGCATGATGAGTGTTTGTCAGCAGAACTGTTTAAAGGGCAGTCTACAGACAGACGTTTTTCCAATTGAGTCCTTGATTGGCCCACTTGTACCAGTGCAGTATGACATGACCTTTGATTATACAGTCAAACACTACTTTTCCACCAAACACCTCATTCACTGCACAAGAT
The DNA here is from genome assembly GCF_029207755.1 of Chamaea fasciata. NCBI lineage: Eukaryota > Metazoa > Chordata > Aves > Passeriformes > Sylviidae > Chamaea > Chamaea fasciata. The sequence goes on along the minus strand of NW_027094086.1, from coordinate 22,669,188 downwards.
GGATGACAGTGCACTGGCAACTGAATTGGGTTTGGCAATAAGGGAAAGTACTGATTTGGGGTGTCTCATCTTAGTAAAATGAGGATGCCACTGCAGTCTGATGAGCGTTCTTTGCCATCTTTAATCTTTCAAGCCAGGCATACAAACACAACTAACAAACTCACAGGCTTATTCATAGCCACAGGAATTAAAGAAGATGAGCAGACACAATGATTGAAGCCATACGTCTATCTAACTCTATGTTCTGTCTCTGACAGAGGTCAAAAGTAGATGCTTGTGGAAAAGTTTAAGGACAAGAAAATGCCACCTGCAGTTATTCGCGAACTGCAATGCTTTTGTGACTTGGATTTCCTAATTTGGAGGAGTCTTTAATATACACATTAAACCTCTGTTGATTTCTTTTCACCAGCATCCCATCAAAGTCCTTGTAATCTTTTTCCATATACTGTCTTCTTCTATGGCTTGTCTGATAGCTCACCTCACAGGCTTGCCTCAAGCCTGCCATGTGCTGGCTTCCTGTGAATGATCAGTCCCTATCCATTCTCATCATGCAACTCATGCATGTGTCTCAGATTTCTCATATTCTTTCAGAGGAGGATGCTGAGCATAAGCCAGAGGATGTTCCCAGGGTCCCAGAAAGCTCATAGGATGCCTTGAAGGCAGCCAGCCTTTACTTCTGCTGCTATCCATCATAGCTTGGCCTGCCCATCTGTGCCATTGTCAGATATAGACATACTCTGTAGTATTCCTTCTTCAGTGACTCTTGGAAAAAAAGGCCTTCTGATGGCTGGCATAGATTTCAGGGAGCATTCAGTATGAGTGTTTTTTTGGCTGAGTGGAGTGCCACTGTACACAACAGGATTTTCTCTCTGATGCAACCATAGAATTTCTCTGTGATGCTGAGCTAGTCATAAAAACACATTAAACTTTCCCTGGATGGGTATTAATTACATGTTTGAAATAATGACATTTGGAGAACTGCTGAGCACTCACAGCTGCAGTTGAGGTCATTATTGAGAACAGTACTCTGTACATGCAAAGTGCTGCTTACTGCCAACTTCCTTGAAAAATCAGTTCTTTCACATCTCTTATCAGTCAGTCAATTAACAGATGCTTTTGACCTGTCTTTCCTTGTGTTCTGTTTCACATCCCCCTGACTTGTCACAGTATTACATTTCTAAATTCTCAGGCCCTGCCACACAAATCATCACAGTGCAGTCCACTAAAATCGTTAACACATTCAAAGAGGATTTCCACCCTGCATTCAGAATGAGGTCAAAATCTCAACAGTGACACAGCAGGGTAATGCACAAGTACCTGAAGAATGTAATTTGATAAGGGCATGTAGTGGTAGCACCAGAAGTAATGAACTAATAATAAACTAAAAGAGGCCAGGTTTAGATTAGATATAGGAAGATATTCTTTACTCCAACAAGTTGCCCAGAGAAGTTGTGGATTTCCCATCCCTGGCAGTGTTTAAGGCCAGGTTGAATGGGGCTTTGAGCAACCTGGTCTAGTGGAATGTGTCCCTGATCATGGCAGGGGGGTTGAATTATGTGATCTTTAATGTCCTTTCCAACCCAAGCTACTCTCTGATTGTGTGATTCTATCTCACCATTCTACTGCCATTAACCATTCTGGGCACTTACCTCGTACACACACACACACACACACACATAAAAATACATATAATGATCAAGTATCAGGCAGTTTTTGTTATTTACTGGAGAACAAATTTATATTGCCCAAGTAGTCTTAATAATGGTATCTTCTATTTTTCCTGAATTTTCACGGCACTTGCCAGAGTGTTTGTTTAGACAGTAAACCTGAACCTATTTGCCTTTTGAAATTGTAAAGTATTTTTGTTTGCACTTTCCTTTTAGAAAACACTTGCAACAACAAACGTCTGGACCTTGTTTTCATCATTGACAGCTCTCGCAGTGTGCACCATTACGACTTTGAAAAAGTGAAGGAGTTCATTTTGACCATCCTGCAGTTTCTGGACATCAGCCCTGAGGCCACGCGCGTGGGTCTGATCCAGTACGGCAGCACCGTCAAGCAGGAGTTTTCGCTGAAGACCTTCAGGCGGAAGGTGGATATCGAGAGAGCTGTGAGGAGGATGATGCACCTGGCCACCGGCACCATGACCGGACTGGCTCTGCAGTACGCCTTCAACATCGCATTCTCAGAGACAGAGGGGGCTCGGCCTCTGAGGCAGAATGTGCCTCGAATTATCATGATAGTGACAGATGGGAGACCTCAGGATCCTGTGGCAGAGATTGCTGCTAAAGCACGGAACTCAGGAATCCTAATTTTTGCTATTGGAGTGGGAAGAGTGGATATGAACACTCTGAAGTCCATTGGGAGTGAACCACATGATGAACATGTGTTTCTGGTTGCTAATTTCAGTCAGATTGAAACACTGACCTCTGCCTTCCAGACTAAACTTTGTGGTAAGATTTTTATCTATAGATTTGAATACATAGATGAAAGTGAAACAGAAAAAAAATTGCATTATAATTAAACTTTTTTTTTTTTTTTTTAATGAAACCTTTTCTGTTAGTACGTGTGTATTGAAGGGAGATTAGCCAAACAACATCCAGAACAGCAGTCACACATGTGGGGAAAACTCATGCTACTGTTAAGTGTCATAAAATGTGATTTAATTGCTTGTGGTCATAAGGAGTTAGGCAAACACACATATTATGATTTTCCTATTTATTGCATAATAGCAATAAATTTATGATCTCTGTTATTTGAATATTAGATAAGTTTTTTCATCTCTTCATTTTAAGTGTGGTCTCCCTTAGTAGTGAAACTTTAAACTGCTCAACAGTCTTTCAGTTATTTAAATGGTCTTGAGAGTCCATGGATTCCCCTTCCAAAGCTTACATTCTAATTCTATGCAAAGAATCATTTCTGTAAATGCCTTGTGACTGGAGTGAAACACAGACATAGCAGGTTTTGTGTTCCATCTATTTTAAATGCAGAAAGTTAGGAAAAGCCGTGACAGTGATATTATTCATTCATACAATAAAGTAAATATTTTAATAGGTATTAACTTACAACAGAGATATCACTTCCATCTATAATTCCCTGATAAGGAATTACCTTTTGCAAATATCATGTCATTTATAATTAATTTTATTTTAATCTGTGTACTTAGTAGACTTTTTTATTTATTCTTGAGATAAATATAGAAGTATTTCATACAAATTTGGCATTAAGTTGATGTATTTTCACTAGAATCCAGAAAAAGAATGCATGGTGAGATTAAATGGTCACTCACTTCTAGGGATGCTTTTGCCAGTAAAGAACTGCAGCTTACTGTAAGGATAGTCTGGAGAATTTTCCTTACTTGATCTTTTCCAAAATTGTTTCAAAGAGCAGCTGAACTGCCTCAGCACAAAAACACCAACAGAGACATTCATCAGATAGCGGATTTTTTCCTATTTCTTCCTTGCTGTATTATTAGCTGGCGTAGTAGGATATATTTAAAAACTAAGAAAGAGTAAACTAATAATGGATTCAGAGTTTAAATGGAATGCACAGCAAATGCTGATTTTTTAGATTATGTTTTAGAAACAAATCCAGTACAAATAGCATTTACTTATTAGCATTTACTTGGTTGGGTTGGTGTGGTTTTTGCTGGTTTGGTTTTTTTTTTGTTTTGTTTTGTTTTTGGGGGGTGTTGTTTTTGTTTTGTGTGTTTTGTTTTTTGTTTCTGTTTTGGTTTTTGTTTTGTTTGTTTTTTGGTTTTTGGATTTTTTGTTTGTTTGTTTTTCTGACTGGGCAGTGTCCAGTATATTTATCAGAGTTTTTTAGCTCAGTTTTAATCAAACACATATGTTCCTCAGTAAAGCCACCCTCCCACTGCTGGTGGAGAACTATGGAGGTGACAAAGATAGCGGTTGCCTCCTGTGCCCAGGAAATGCCTCCACAGGATTTGCTGTGCTGAGAATTCAAAGGGAGATCCTAAGACATGTTTTAAAAAATCAGACTCAGATTCAACAGAGTTTAAGCAATTAAATTCATATGGATTTCAACATAAGGTACTAAATTGCAGGTAGGATCCATAACATTTTATTTGCCCTTGATTGTGAAGCAGCATTCAGCTTGCTGAATTTCAAGAGAGTAATCATAGCCTCTGCTTCCTAAAGCCTCCACACTGCTCCAGGAAATGTGGTTAGTTTAAGTTCTCCCAGGTGTGGACCCAGAAGCAGTGTCATTGTAGCTGAGTGGAACATCTAGACACCCTGTTTCTTTGCTGAAGCAATTGAAGGCACCCCTCTGGTCAGGTCTTCTGGAATGCTGTCTGCTGGGCTTCATGCTGTGGGAAAAGACTGTGGGCCCTGAGCTGTCCTTGTGTCTGAATCACCCTTAGGTGTGTGGGAATGTGTCTTCATGGTTCCTGTGATGACAAGAGAAAACCATGGCCAAATGGTGAAGCTCTGTGGGGAAAACAAAAAGTAAGCCAAATTAACCGCTACTTACTACTGGATGGGGGAGACTACTAAGTGTTCTTGGGACCTATATTGTCAGAAGAATCCCTGTAAACTGGATGTGCTCCATTCTGTTAAGTCAGAGGTTCCCTACAGTTGCTGCCCCTGACTGCTAAAGGTTTGGGGATGTCAGAAACACCAGTTGAAGCCAGGACTTCTTTTTATTACTAGTCAGCAAGGTAAAACAAAAGCAAAAAGTATCCTGAGGGATCAGAGACATGAAGAATAAGACAAGAGTTGAAAACTCAGAAAAATGTCAATGGAAATGGGAACAGAATCCAGGAAAGGAGATGGAGATTAGATGAAGTATGAGAAAGACAGAACTTGGTATAGAGCAGTCAGGGGCAAATAAAGTTTTCATTATATTCCTGTAGAGTAGATAGTGGTGTCATCTCCATTTTACATTGGAGGAACGGAGGCACAGAAACAGGGTTAAGTTTGTCAAAACAGCCCACTAACTTTAAATATTTGACTCAGTGCAATCCCTGGTGTGATTTTCAGGCATTTAACATTTTTGGGCTAATACAAAATGTTATTCACAGCTCTACAGCCATCACTTGCATTCTTGCAAATCCAGATTCAGGTGTCTCTATCTAAGCAGTTACAGTGTGAAGGCTGATGTTTCCTTGAAGATACTGATATTATTTTCTTGCCCAAAATCAAATAAGGACCCTGTGATATGATGATAAAATCTAATTCACAACAAGGGTCATGTTCAGATTCCTTAACTGTGAGGTCACCCTTTCTATTACTTCAGTCCCTTCCTGTGAACACAAAACACCTCCTGAAAGAGATGAGGTTGCAGAAATCATTCAGAGAGCAGATTCCACCTCAGAAAATCGGACTAATGATCAGAGTATCACTGCTTTGAAATGGGTGCAACAGAAACACTTCAGAATATGTACTCTATACTTGTGTGGTAGATGGGAAGATTGTTAACAGGCAGTAACAATGTACTCTCAGAAGGGACTTGAATTATTGGGACTCCTGTCATTGAATGCTTTTATTTTCAGAATGACAGAAAGATGACAAGACAAGAAGTCGAAGTAGGTCTGTGTTCCCATAAATAAACTACTTGAGAAGTTTTATTATGGGAGAAATTTGTGAGATCCAAGAAGCTGATTAAGAGATTAGGAATTGTGGTGGTTTGTGTGTTAGCAATAAATACCTAACTCTTGTAACCATTCCAAAGACCAGATACATAGTATATATCTTTAAGATATGTACATAGTATATATCTTAAAATCACATGGGTTGGTTTTTTTTTCCCCACAAGTACCACACCTACTATTTAAGTTATTTAGCAGGCTTCTGTTGTAGCTTCTGGAAGATTACTGTTAGTATCTCTTCCATAAATTTTGAGCTTTGTTGACCTAGCACATTAAGGAACACATCAATCCCTAATTGCTGTTGAGCAAAATAGATAATTTTGTACACAATGTTCTCTGAGAAGTAATTCATCTATATATTAGAGGGGTTACATACAAGCAATGCTGCACTGGAAAGAAAACATCAAGATTTCTTAATCCTCAAATACTGCTCTGGAGAAAAATAGTTCAACAATGACTTTGACTGAATGGGCCTCCATTCTTTTTCTCATTTATTTTCTGTCTGCTGTTTTTTGATACTTTCTATTAGAGACATAAAATACAAACAGAACAAAAATAGACTCAGAAAGACTTACAGTCTGGAGGGTAGCTCAACTCAGCTCCTGTTTAATGAATCTTGGAGATACAATATTAATAACTAAGCAAGCAAAATAGTCTCTTCATTAAGTTGGCGTTTTAGTCATTCTTCTTTATTATGGGGTGCTGTGTGGTGAATTCCTTCATGCAAGAAATTGAATGTTCTCTAATCAGCTTACACTTAAATTTCACTTATTTTCTAAAGCTGATTATAATAGCTTTGTTTCATTGTCTTCATAGGGCCACCAAATAAATATTTTTTCAGATATTCGCTTGTGTATTTTTATTTTCTTAAGCTCTCATTTTTGTCTTTACTAGCGACAACTAGCAGTTAATTTGAAATTTCTAAGTTACTTCACTAAAATTGTCTCCACTATTTTCTTTTTCAGTTGTGACCACAAGTAGTTAAGACCAGCAGCTAATAATGTTTTCCTTTTTTCTTTCAGTGCCTCATATGTGCAGTATAGTTGAGCATCACTGTGATCACTTCTGCATAAACACCCCTGGCTCCTACCTGTGCCGATGTAAACAAGGATACATTCTGAATGCTGACCAGAAGACTTGCAGCAGTATGTTATCTTTCTTCTCTCTTTCATACTCCCAAAAAGTGCTTAACATCACTTATCCTTTCTTTTGGGCTCATAAAGAACTGAGGTCAGTACAAAATTAATGATAATCATCAAAATGTGTCTAGAAGGGTGACGTTGTTGCTCTTTTTTTTGCTTTGTGTAAGTGAAATTCTTACAAATCTTTCTGAAATACATCAAACTAAAGTTTATGCACAGCCCAGCAGAGGTAGACTGTAACTATGTGAAATTGCATTCAAATGCTATTGGTATATTAAGTTCAACAATGAAACAACAACCAAATAAATAACTTTATCATCTCAAATGAAGTGAATTTAGATACTTCACTAACTTATCCAGCTAGCAACAATACTGAATGATACAGAAAGGTGCAATAAACCCCATACTAGAAAACTAAAATAACCTGACATTCTGAAAAGCTCTTCCTAACTGCTGGTAGAAATATAAGGGTTTATAGCCTTTTAAAGAATGGTTTCAGAAGTCTTGCTTATGCTCTCATTCCTCTCTTTAAAAGTGTTGACTTTTTTCAGTTTTGAGTAATTGGCTGTATAGTTTATTATAACAAACTTTATTTCACTTTGTGATCAGTATTTTGTTAGCCCATTTTAACTTGTTTCCTAGTAATTAACAGCAGTTTACATTAGAGGGAACTGCCAAATTTATTTCTGTATCCAGCTTATTTTAAAGAAATTATGTAACGCTATCTTTAATTACTTGTGGAAAATGTACTAGATAAAAATTCAAGTTTTTATCACACAGCAGTGTACAGATTCAAATAAAATTAAAGCTGCTAAACTGATTTTAGCCAGAAGAAAAATTTTGGAAAATGTCTTTTCAAGAAACTGTGGGACAGTCATCATGAGAGCATAGGATCTATCTCTTGCAATTGATAATTTACAACTAAGGTGAAGACTGCAAGCTCAAATCTTATCGTTGTGTTTGATGTTCTGTATCTCAGGAGAGTGCCATAAAACTACTAGGTATCTTGAGATTAGTGGATTCTTAGTTTCTTTCGCTTAGAACTGTGTTTAATGTCAAATACTAAGCACCAATGAAACAGTGAAGGTATGTGAATGAATTAAAATTTTTTAATTATGAGTATGAAAAGTTCTTTCTTTATTGTCTCTTCTTTTTACTCTGTTACATTTCCACGGTTTTTCTCAGCCAGTAATTCAGCATTTGGGCCCTGCACTGCTTCAAATACAGATTAATTTCCAAGAGTTTTGGAACTGTGTGTAATTTTCCTGCTGGTGAGCCATGCACAGTAGCCCTCAATATGCTCCCTCTCTACTGTTTTTCAAAGCCGTTTGCTGCATTGCTTTACCTTTTTTTTTAGCTATGATTTCTACTAGTTTTCCCCACTTACCTCTCACATGATTTCTTTGATTGTGTACCTGCTTTTATCATCAGTCAGATGATACCAGATTGCAGTTTGATCAACATGAAAGGGAAATTTGTCCTTCAATGTGTTTGTAGCCTTTGGTTTTTTTACATCACCAAATTATACACTAATTTTAGCAATTAGCACTGGAAATCTGAGTCATCAAACTGACCTTAAATGTGCTAGGATGGTGCAAATCATTGGTGAAGGAGAGAGATGATGCAGTTTCAGTCTAGAGAAGGTCCGACTATTATGTCTAAAACCTGCACAGAGAGAAGTAACAGATTTCATGGAAACAGGAAGCCAAGCCTGGACAAAGGGGACAGCTCAGTTCTGGAGGTAGGGGAACCACAGTGAAAGAAAAAATGCCCAGTCTGTGAGTATTTTAGTTACCTTCACTACCTGTTAATTGCCCACAAGTGCAAAGAGGCAATGGATTCCTCACTTGACATCTAAGTAAAATAAATCTTCATCATGTTTATGTTAAGTAAAATACATGATCAACATAAACCAGATGTATTTATCTAAGGTTTGGATGTATTCGGCAGCTCTTCCATGAACAAATAATTTCCTTATATACATAATTTAACACTTTCTGAATTAAACAGTGCAGAAAAGATGAGTGGTATGTACCTCATGTTATACTCTCTTTTCATTCTAACTTAGACTCTGTTTTTATTCTTCCGTTCACTTTTTTTTCTAATGTGAGAATATATGCTATCAGTATTCAGTTCTTTAAAGCCCTAACCCAAATGGCTTCAATCAGCAATGAACTGATAACTTCGCTTCAGGCTGGGAAATGGTTTGTTTGTTCAACTTAAAAGATTCTTACATTTGTATAATTATGATGGTTTTGCATCCATGAAAGGATGCTCCTTTCGTGTACTGTGGTCTAACTTTTCTAGAGAAGAGTATTTGTGTCAGATTATGGGTGTTCTGTTCTTATTACACTGTATTTGTTTGTTTAACTAATCTCCCCCATTCTTCTCTAGAGATGCTCAAGTCTTACACTAATAAACAAAATAATACAAAAGAAGAATGTAGCTGAAACAAGCTGGAAAATTATCTATTTGTGGGTGTTTACACTGGAACAAAAGAGTTAAGCGACTGTTTATGCTGTTCATCATGCCGCTTGATATGAAGCAGACAGCTATAAAAGAAAATTTGTTTTTGCTTGGCTGATTTCCTCAAACATCTTCCAAAAGCCTATTTTGTAGCTGTAAATGACCATTATGTGTTGAGCAGTCTTTGAGCAACACAAAGTACTCTGCTTTCCAGAGCTTTCGCTGGGCAAACTTGGGGTTCTCATAAAGCTTTAGTCTGTTGGAAAGAGCCCAGTGTGCTTTATTTGGCTAGGTGCTGAACTGACCTCATTTGTCATGTTAATTAATTTTGAGATCTTTCGCATGGGAGGGGTAACTTGCTATGGTATTCTGCGTAAAGCTGAAAAATTCTAAAACTGAGAAATTAAATATCCCCAAGTTTTTTGCTGCTGTGTTTTCCTTCTTTCCCTTTCCAACCTCATCAACATTTATCTGGTTATGCAAAAAAAAAGCGAAACAAAAATACACAAATAAACACTGTGGAGTCCTCCGGTTCTAAGGAGGCTGGAATTTGATCTTACCTTGTGTTAACTCCTCCCTTGACCCAAACCCTAAACTTCACCCCTGCTCTGCCCTGTAAAAAAACCACGACCCTACCTTTGCCTGGTCTTTTGTCTGCATCCCGCTCCCCTTCCCCAGGGGTAATAAATGGATTCTCAAGCTTAACCAAAGAGAGACCCATCTCGTCTGTTCCGCTCCTGGCATCAGCAGCTGCACCCTCCCTGGACATGCTGAACTCAGTAGCTACACAATGCTACAAAACACAATTACTTCTCTTTTTCAAAAATACCCCTGAAGAAAGCCCTCTGAACTTTTTAGGGAAACATACATCGAGCAACTCTGCTAGGCACCATTGGTTCATTAGTAGTCTTTGCTTTCAGCTGAAGGAATGAGTGCCTCAGCTCTGAGTGACTGATCCTATTGGCTTTCACTGTTTGACTGAACTGTGGCATGATCTATGTTAAAATGAGCTCATCTCTAAAAAGCTGTCCATAGCTTTCTGAAATTTATTTTGATCTATAGTTTACCTGTGCATTGTAGAAAATCAAAGAATTTCATACTCATGCAATTATGTGTTGTAGCTCAGGACCTTTGTGCTGTGGAAAAACATGCCTGTGAGCAGATTTGTGTGAACACACCTGGGTCCTACGTCTGTCAGTGTTATGAAGGGTATGAACTTGATGCAAATGGAAAGAGTTGTGTTGGTGAGTATGAATTCAGCAATTCGCATTTATCTCTTGACACAAACCAAAGCAAAATTCAGCATAAATGAGTATCCACTTTAGCCATAGACAATGATGTTCTCCTGTATGAGGGGTAGATGAGAAAGAACACATAATTGACATGTTTGTAGGCCTTTACTGATAATGAATGGTGCCTTGGGAAAATTGTTCCAACCAATTTCACACTGAAAGTAATTTTCCGTTTCGAAACAGCACACCTGATATTTTATTCGAGATCCATGTAGGTGGCCAGCAATGTACTGGTGTGACATATGTGGCCATTAAAAAAACAAAGGTGGACAAACTCGTTAGCTTCTTTTCAGACAGAAGTTATGCACAGAAAAACTTGAAAGGGGACAATTTCTTGATGGTTTTTCACTTGATTTTATGGTGATGTGAGGAGAGATTTCAACCCCTTTTTGGAAAGATGACCTTAAGGAAAGTTTAGCCACTATAGGAACCCATCCACTAAGTTCCTTTAATTTTCACTGCAGGCAATGCAGAAGTAAATATCAGCTCCAAGAATTACAGCTCATAAGAGAGAGTGTGGAAATATGGTACAATAATTTTTTAGCACAAAACATACTTCCCTCTCTATTTCTCTGTACATACCTCACTCTTCTTCCCTGTTCATACATGGTAAATACTTCTAGTATAATTTCTTTTACAAACCTATCTACCTATTCTTGTAAACTTCTCATCCTGTGCTATATACTGAGAAAACACTGTCTTCTGGTTTCCACTGCAAAAAACCCTAGTGAGATCTGGATAAAAAAAATTAGATTGTTTGTTAGGTATTCTCTTCAGGCAAGCACTTAGAAGCATGCTTAATTTCAAACACAAATTGAAGTCCCATGGAAATGAATCCAAGTGAATCCTTGGCCTCAAATCTGCCACAGGCCGCCACAATGCTTTTCTCCAACACCCTACTCTTTCTTGTCATTTTAAGACAGCTCTAATGTATCTTACGCTTACTACCTTCAAAGAGCTATTGGCTTGCATGATTACCCTGTTTTAAGATGTAAAATAGGTGACAATTTATGGAACTTTCTGCGTGTAACTTCACACAGGACACACAAACAAGGTTTTGAGGTTTTTTAGTCCTGGGATAACATGAGGTTTTGAAGAATGTTCACTCTGTCGCTACTCTTCAGAAATGTTTCCTTTGTTTGTAGCTTCTTGATTTCAGTATAGGAGTATTTGAGGGTCTCAACATAATTTGTCTCTAACATAATTTGGCCACTCCTATACCATTTTAAGGACCTGCTTTTTGAAGCGAAATTGTTTTGAAAATGGACATAATACTGGTAATTTAGGCAAGTTTTTATTATTTCTATATGTAACGTTCATCTAATAACCTTAGTTGACCCTCTTGACCTTTACTTATATTAGGATAAAGGATATACTTGTCTGCTATTTATTTGACTATATCCTGAGACAGAAAATCTGTGACTTTTGCTGGTAACTTCGTTCATCCCCAGTTCTTTCCTACCATAAATTCTAATCCAAAATATTCATGCTTAGTGTCATCACCTGTTGTTAGCATTTGCTATTAAGTTGAAGTTCCTTGACAGCCCAAGATATTCTTACCAGGAAGGTAGCTACCAGAGTATCATTTTGGTGAAATTCTTTGTATATCAGGTCTAATATTATCCTTTGTAATAAATATGAAGTCTGGTTTAGTTATTTAAAGCTTCAAACTATTTTTATGCTATCTATTAAATTTCTTTTGTTGGTATTTGGGTTTTGTGCCTGTTAATAACTTATCTGTAAATTCTGGGGAGAGTGCTGGATGGAGTTGTGATACATATTTGACTTTTTTTTTTCCTACCTCCTCACTGACTCTCTTTGGCTTGAAGAGTTACACATGTATTATAAGCACTATTGTTGACATTTAAAGATTTCATATTCTCCCTAAAATTATTTTCAAAATACAGCATGCATGGGTTCACTATTTTGCATTTTATAGCAGTTTTTCTTCTCCAGTTGATTTCTATTTATTTGTACCTTTTAGCAACAAAACATGAATACATGCTGTTCATACCTCTGCAATAATTAGCAGTATTAATTGGGATTTTAAAGCACATTATTAACATTTCTATTTTTTAGTTTTCTTTTGCAGTTGCATATTTGGCCACTTAACTTTTAAATTTCTTACTGATGTACAAGAATGCTTCAATGTTGTCTGCAAATGTATATTAATTATATTTTATTTATGCAGAACTTAGTTTCCATACATTTCTTGAACAGGAAAAGCTTGTCTGGGTAATTTATGAACTTGTTGCTAATTTGTCTGCAAATCCTATTGTCAGCCTCTAGAATTTGACTTTTCAGGTTTGAACAATTTGAGGTTTTTGAGGAATATGCTACTACTAAGAATGTACAGATTCTGTAGATGTGATCACCAGTGAATAGTCATCCTTGCTGGAAAAATTTTTAAGGGAGACTGTGTAGTACTAAATCAGTAGTGATAACTCTCAGTTTTCATTACTCCTAAGCTAGTTAACCCTTCCTTTCTGTGAAGTATTTATTATCAAATGAGCAGGATCAGAAGAAAGATCTGGATGTACACATAAACTAGAAATCACTGAGAACAATAACAATTTTGCGAAAAGCAGTGACTTCATCAAGGTTAGTCATTCCTCCCCTTCCAGAGAATGAAAAGAGAATTTCAGCAGGAAATACACATTGTGATATCCTTGGAAAGCGTCAAAGGTTTCCATGTGAGATATCTAAGACTTCCAAAGTTTTAACTCCAGCGAAAGCAAATGAGAAAGAGCTAAAACTTCATTTCATGGGCATGTTTATTAAATTTTTCTGATGGACTAATTTAAGGGTCAGAGGTGATACTAATTGCTTTATCGACATGTGCCAGCCAGCTACCTGAATGGCAATGATTGTATGAAATATCACAGCCAGAACTCACAATGTAGTTCATTCAAGCTGACTACTGAACAATCAACCACTCTCAGTGTTTGCAATGCATAGTTTATGAATGAATTTGTAGGCTAAGCAATACTTGAAACTGTCTGCTCAGTAAATCTGGCTGGCAGGGCACTATCACTTTGCCATTTTTGAACTGTTTTTCACATGGACAAAGTCCTGTCAGTTGAAGTTTGGTGGTAATGAGCTACCCTTTCTCTATCATGCTGCTGGACACTCAGTCTCTCCACCTTGGTGTTGCTGGACATGCTGTCCTCTCTTTCCTGGCACTAGGGCTAGACTGTCTCCATCTTGCTGCAGCTGCTGGGCTTGGATCCTCTTTTCCTGGCAGTGGTTTGGCTGCTGGCACCTCTCTGCAGGCCTGGCACTGCTGGATTTTTTTGGCTGCTTCTTAGGTTCATATGAGTCTTCCATGAGTCTGCTCTGTTCTTCCCTCATATTCTTTTTCATCCTCCTTATGCCGTACTTTACACCCTTTTCTCCTACCCTTCTCCTTAACTTCCTTCATCCTCCCAAGCCTGAATAACCTCTATAAACATCATAGAGCTAAAACAACCCTTTATGAGAAGGGTGACCCATGCAGTCCACGGTTCAGAAAGGACAATGTAAGTATGCAGGGTGCAGAACCGGGTTAGGAAGTAACCAGTGAAAGGTTAAAGTAAAAGTAGAAGTTAAGTGGAAGTAAAAGATGGTTCTCATCACTTACTAATACCAAGTGAGAAAAACAAGGTGGAACAAATATGCAGAGATGACAACTAAATTAATAGTTTGCTCACTAAAAAGGATACTAATAAATCATTTAGAAAAATTTCTTAATGAAATAGACACGAGACAAAATTCAAGACAGTGAAATCTCAAGTTTTCACATTCTCATGTGTATCTCATGACTCATCATAGAAATATGCTCTTCTCCCAGGAAGAGGATCTGTGAGGATGGTTCAAAGCTGTGCCAGGGCAGGTTTAGACAGGACATTAGGAAGCATTTCTTTACCAAGAGGATGGTCAAACTGGAACAAGCTACCTACAGGAGGTGGATGCTCCAAGCCTGTCAGTGTGTGAGAGGCATTTGGACAAAGCCAACTCTGAACTGGCCAGGCAGTTGAACTAAATGGTCATTGTGTGTCTCTTCCAACTGAATATTCTGCTCTCACTGTTATAATCCTTAGTTGGGCAGTTGCAGGTAGAAAATTGCAGTAGAAAATAATTTTGTTAAGGTTTAAATGCAGAGGAGGAGGTGACTTTACAGAGACATCCATATGGGCTATTTCCTAGCCATGATGCTAAATAGCATGTATTCTTCAGCCTACCTATTTCTTAATGTGTCTTTTAAACACTTGAAAATGTGTATGTGGTTAGAATTAATATAAGAGGAAAGGTAATTGTATGACACATTATATCCTTGAAAAATGTATTCGCTAAATAGGTTTTAATATGAATTGATTCAGTCTGGAAACAGGAAGGTTACTGCCAGGAAAATGGTATCACATGGTAGCCAGTAAGTAGTTTAGTTTGACTTGATTCAACACAAACATTCTGAAGGGTTAAAAGAAACTCTTTCAAAGTAATTGAATAGATTATCTGCTTTCCTGACGAGATGATCTTGACTAAATATAGTAGCACACCTGAGTGTGCATGATTTACATAGGTGGGGCAATTGAGGAAAGAATTGATTTCATTAAAACAAATTACTGCCTCTTAAAGAAATTTGTGAGGCTCAGCAGTATAAAGTAGTGAAAAAATTTACTCAGTTGGCAAATATGAATGTGTCTTGGTGTGCAGCTAAGCACATCACTGTCTTCTGCAGAAAGAATCAGGTATACTTTCCTAATGTAGGCCTGGCAGCTCTTTGCAGGCAAAGCACCAGCTTTGTGACTTATCTTTAATTTCTTCTAAGACTTTTGTTGTGAAGATGAAGCTTAACCTTCAAAGAAATAAAAAAAAAATCTGTTAATTTCTGTAGCAATTTTGAATGAGCTTGACAGAGTAAACCCTGAAGTATTACTTTATTACCCTTTGGCAATTTAACTTTTAAATATGGATTTGTGTAAATAATGACCAGACTGACTGGACTGACTGTGATATTTTATTTTTTTTTCTTGCAAAAGGCATTATATAATCAAAATATCCATGGTGAATATCAGCCCGAAGCTCTCAGGCTTTGCAGTTGTAGCTGCTTTGTACAGAACAAATCTGGAGCACATTAGAGGGAATGAATGTACTGTGTCAGTCTTCAGTGTTGAAGATAATGCCAAGATTCTCCTATATACTCAGGCTACAGGAACAGCTCTTGAGAATTAATACAGCTGGGAGGGAGCTATGGAAAAGTAGAGCAATTCCAGAACTGGGACTTGAGAGACAGAAGACAGAACTAAATCAAACAAACTTTCTATGCCCTGGCCTACAGTGTGAACATCTGGACAGAGTTACTCACTGAGGCATGGTTTCCATATCTGAGAAAACATGTTGAGAAGGCTCCTGACAATCTGAGAGCTGATAAATGTTCAAAGTTGAGAAATGATTCAGGACTCATTTAAAATCTTATTTACCAACTGGTGTTGTAAGTGCACTACTTTTTGCAGACAGGCTTTTCAGGACAGAAATTACGTCAGCTTTTCCCTTTTTTATAGCTACTGTGTGTCACTAAAACCATAATATCTATGCATGATAGTTCTGATTTTTTTTTTCTAATTGTACCTGTTGGTCTTGTTCTTTTTCAGTTGTAGACTACTGTGCTTTGGATAACCATGGTTGCCAGCACGAATGTGTTAACACTGAGGACTCCTACTACTGTAGATGCCACCCAGGGTTCATTTTAAATCCAGACAAAAGAACTTGCAGAAGTAAGTGTGATAATGTTTAATTATGAACAGTTTATACTTCTTCTGTCTTCCAGCTGTCAGCAGTAATCCTCCCACTGGTCCTGGGAATGCTGACTAATGCACAGGTATAAAAAATGTTGGAATGCCCTGGAAGCCAAAGGTCCTGAAAGTAAAGTAAGTTGTTTTGAGGGGAAGGCCTAAGAGTAAAGGTCCCTCCTATGAATAGGAAGCTTTTAACATGAAACCCTGCTCCTTTTCAACAGCAAAAAGCTAAAGCTTTGCCTTGGATTTTTCTTTGATTATTCATTTTTTTTTCAGTTAGAATATAATCTCCCTAGCTGGGTAAACAAACAAGTCTGTGCAAGACAATTTATAATCAGTGTGCTTTGTAAGATGATCTAAAATAATAAGTAGTTTCCCAGTCATAAGAAACATTGCAGTCTGTTTTTCTGTGGATTTTTCTCCAGAGTGAGTTCTCTGATAGTGTGACAAAGCTCTGGCAGTATCAGTATATTTTAACCAGGCTTCTGTGTTACCATCAGCTTATAATAACTTCATGGATTTGCTTGTTTGTTGTTTGTCAAATTTGATACCAGGCTAAGAAAATTCCTGGAGTTAGGAATGGACATGATGTGGAGGGGATCTGACAAACCAGAAAATATTCATGCCAAGGCCTCCCATGATTGGGAAAACAAGCTAAAACCTCCACAGTGTTTAATGTCATAGCTCCCTTTCAGGAAATGTCAAGGGAAAACCTTAATGTACCTTCCTAGTTACCTTTCTTCATAACTGTGGGCTTTGATAAAGAAATATTACTATTGTGCCTGTAAGCAGGCAAGCTCCATTAGTTTTAGATGATTGCTGCTGCCAGTGGTGAATTTAGCCCATGTCATTGAAAAAATATGTTCAAACATTATTTCTGAAAAAATGCATCAATATAGCACTGCATTTTTGTGTTTTCCCAGCCTGAGGGACATTTCAGTCCTCCTGGTGAGAGACTTGATTAGCCTGTGGACTGTATCTATATTGCATAGTAGACTTGATATCTATTCCACTTAAATTTAACATTTAGGAAGAAAACATAATCCAGGCTGTACATTTTTTCTTACCATCAAAAAAGATGAAAGAAAAAAGAAAAAGAGACATACACTTCCCAAAGGTGATTGCTCCCAGCTCTGGCAAAAATGTATGGAAGTGCCTGTATTTTCCGTGAATATAACAGGAGGTCTGTATGACTTGCCAGACTGGACACATAATTTTTAGATGGTCTGAGTGAGAGGAGATGAAATTTCTGCTTCCCAAGGGCCAGAGTATTTGTAGTGATTAACATAATTTGTAGATTGTATTAACATTCCCATTTGTCAAGGATCTGTCAGCTGAGGGCTGGCTAATCATAATTCCACATATACTTCTACATCCATGTATATTTGAAATTTTATTTTAGTGTGCTTTCCACTGCCCAAGCACAAGTTTTTGTTAATTTCTTTGATTTAAGAATGTGGATTTTAAGCAGTGTTTTCTTCTCCAGTCTGAACCGAAGAAAGTCCTTAAAACTACATAAATATTTCATCTGCCTTGACTGATTTTTAGTTTATGGCCTAACTGTATGCATTGTTTTAACATGTTTAAATTGATGATTCACAGAATGTTGACATCTGAGGGAATAGTCTGGGGAAGTAGTATTTCAGGCTTGACTTGTCTCTGTCCTCTATCTGTTGCTTGGGACAGTATACTGTGCATAAATAAGCACAAATAAGACTTACTAAGCCACTATTCCTTACACTTGATACCCTCTGAGCCTTGCTGATAAGTTAAAGCATGAATGAAAGAACTGTGTGGCTCTTAATGCTGCAAAAGTCAAGATAGCATGAGAGCTCTTCAGAGCAAAAGTGTCCCCTAGTTCCCATATGGTATGAATCACACTGTGTTTGAGTCTGCATAAACAATGTGAACAAACAAACTACAGATCACTGGATTTAAAATGTTTGTGACTTTAAAACTTCTAACATAAATTTCTACATATTTGGCTTATGTACTGAGTCTCAGGGGTGATGGCCAACTAGTCAAGACTCACACCCATGCCAGACCAGTTCTCTGCATCAGCAAGCAGGCCTGAGGCACCCACTCCTGAGATCTCGTGATTGTCTCAGAATCCTGACTTCCCTTTCAAAAGTAGAAAGTAAGCCTTTATGCTCATGGCTACAAAGAAATGCTTGGAAATATGAGTGTTGTCAGTATAGTCATGCATATCCAACAAATGTTTTCTCTGGGAACTATTCCAAAGTTCTTAAAATGAAACACAAGGAGCAGTGCTCATGAAGGCAACCGTGCCAACACTATCAGAGTGCTCTATGGCTGTAAGAGCACAGGAAATTTGGTTTATCAGTGAGACAGGTGGAGGACATTCAAGCTACTGTTAAGGAGACTCCTGCCACTCTTGCCGCTCCCCTCAAGAGGACAGATGGCAGCTTCTGCTTGTACTGGGTGCTGCTGAGCCTCAACTGTTGTTCTTTATGAAAGGCCTGTTTAAGTTCTGTGTTCACATAATTTGTAGCTGGGCATGGCTCTGTTAACATCCTTAACCTGGGCTGCGTTAATGAAACCCTGTGAAGTGTGTTTCTAGTGTCCCAAACAGAATAGCCTCAAGATTTCAACAAAGATAATACATATTTTTCAACCCTTGTGGTCATCTTCAGAATCAGTTCTCAGGAAAAGCCTCTCCTGCACACTTGAGTGAGCAAGGATTTGAGCAGGTAAATGCACTACAGCACTAAGTAGCTCCAGAAGGCATACAGTTGTATTCCTCTGATGCATACATGTGGCTTTATGGGTTCTGTTTCTTCAGTGCCCTCTTGAACAAAATATACTTTCTAATTTTCATTTTATTAAACAGATAAGATATCTCCATGTTATGTATATATGTATGTGCATATGCTCTCAAAAAAAACTTTGGTAAAGGAAATGTTAATTATTGTTATCAGTGTTAATTAATATACAGAGTGGTTTTCATAAATTATAACATAGTCCTTCCAAATTTTCTTAGAAAGTCACATTCCACTTAGTTTATTCTGAAAATATAGGTGGTTTTTAATCACAAAGTGCTTTCATCATTTATGAAGACCCAATTCCATTAACCTGCCACAAATCCAAAGAAAGAACTGTCCATGCCTCTGAAAGCAAATCCCGTCTGGGAATAATAATTATTTAACTTCTGGGAATAATTAAACCCCCCTGAGTTTTCAGGTTGTAGAATGAAGTGTTCAAAAGTGCTTGGATATTTTTTGAAGTGTGATTTTTGTTATTTGTGACTTCTTTATCTACTTACAGCAGTGCTGAGGGGTTAGGAGCATTTTTCACTAATATAAATTAACTACACTGACACAAAACTAAGTGATGGGCATATACTGCATCTAAGTGAATGTCAGGTTTGTTGACTTCATCAATAATGATAAACTCTGTATGAGAAATATCTCAGTGCACAATTGCTTTCCTTTCTAAGGTACTTTATCCACAAGTGGTAGCTGTTTCTAGACTGCTCATCTTCTCTTCCATGGGCATTTCAAATGGATGAATTGTAAAGCAAGCACTCAGAACTGTTAAAAACATCCACACTCCTGGTGACCTGTTTGTCCTGCTGTGATCTAATGAACGTCATTCAAAAGCTTTTTATTGTGTTTATTATACATCATGTCTAACATGCTCTGAGTGAATAGAGGCAATTTTGTTGAGACAATGTATAAGGCTTAGCTGCAAAATGTTAAGAAATATTTAAGATTCTGACTTCTGTACTGCATGAACTATTTCTGTTCTCTAATAATTCTTTGTGGTATATGTCAGGTGTACATCAGTATAGCTGATATTTGGGAAAAAAAAATTTATTTTCATGGTTGGTTTGAAACAATATGGTAAAACACCAAAATGGTGCCTAAGGAAAAAAAAAGGCAAAAGAAAACAAAATAACTCATTTTTACCTAGTTTATTTCTGAGAAATCATTACTCACTGACACAAATGTTTTTGTTGTTTAGAACCAGACTATTGTTCTCTTCAGGACCATGGTTGTGAACAGGAATGTGTTAATACAGATGATTCCTACTTTTGTCGATGCCAAGAGGGGTTTAGACTTAATCCAGATAAGAAAACATGTAAAAGTGAGTAATCCTTTGGATATAGTAAAGTTCATCTGCTTTTATTTCTTGAACCTGCAGTGAATTGTTTCCCTTCTGGAAGGATGGAAGTTTTCTCTCTAATTAAGGTTGAAACAAATGTTTCTTTATAAACTTGAATTTTAACTGAATGAATCATGCTGGGAAAATATACATTTCACTGTTTTGTAGATTGTATTTTAGACATTTTGGAAGACTTTTATGAAAACCTGAGAATTAATGAAGGAACCAAAATTACTTAAAATAAGTTCATTACTTATTTGAAACTTTCTGTCCTTTGCTTGTAAAGACACAAGCAGCTTTGAAACTTAAAAAAAAGTCACCTTGTTTTACCCAGTTGATTTAGCCAAGGACAGATACATTTCATCAACTTGGAAATGTATTGAACAGCCAACACAGCTATCAAAATCAACTTAGAGTCACACATGAAACTTCACAGTTTCCCCAAAAAATTGTAAAAACAGCATGAGCAATGTCAGTGTTATAAACCAGTCACACATGCTATTTACTTTAAAAAGACTTAGTGTTGCAGCTCTTCTTGAGTGGTGACCTGGAATCAGAGCAGATTTTTATTGTAATGTGTTAAAGTTTAGGGAGAATATATTCAGCAAAATGAAATAGCTGATCTCATAACTCAGTTGTTGGGGGGAGAAAATCATACTACTGATATTTTATGAATAATAAACTTGTTTGGAGCAATCTAATTCTATTTCTAGACACTTATAAAATGTATTTGGTTTTGAAACTGTATTTTTTTCAGTCTTAAAGATACATTCTCACAAAGCATTTTTGTCTGCACAGTGCTGCTTTTGCAGTAATCCATGCTGTTATGCTTTTTATTATCTGTATGGTATTTTAATACATTCAGATTTTTATAGGTTCAATAGCCGTGGTGAGCAAAAGAACAGCATTGTGTAAAATATTTATTGCCAAGGATGTAATTGCAAACTAAAGGCAAATTGTAATTCCCACTTGGGGTATTTTTCCTTATGGGCCTTTGGATTTGGCTACAAATCTGGTGATGTTTCCATGATTAGGCTCCCATTCCAAATCTTGTGGTAACAAGGATCATGTTAGCTAAGCTTGTAAAATAAAGCAGAATGTTTGCATATATGCCCTTTTCAGAAATCAGGGGCCAGAGATGAGTGGTGACAAGCACCAGGCATTCCTCCTTCACCACCACTTGTGACTTCTGATGACTACAGGAGGAGATCTGTGGGGTCAAAGTGAAGCCTTACATAGCTGAGTTTTTACAGTCTGCTCTCAGACCCCCATCTCTCACTGTCAGCTTTAGTAGGTATCCCAAGCACAGAATCCAGTATTGTTGAAGAAAAGTGAGTTTTTCTAAGCGTTTTACTTCAGAAACCCTTATGGCTGGCTTCAGTTTTTCTCTCCACAGAAGTAAACTTCTGTGCTTAAGGTCAGCATGGCTGTGAACATGAATGTGTTACCGTGGAAGAGTTGTTTATGTGCAAATGTCATCCCAGATACACCCAACAACACCATGGTGATACGTGCAGCAATGAGTGTCTCATGAACTGTAGTGACTAGTGTGCTGCAAGGGAGAGGTGTGAACAGAGTGAGAAAACACTCCTGGGTCCATTTTGAGATATTTCTGAGTCATGCAAACCTATGTTACTGCAAAGTCCACCACAAGCCAGACTTAGTGAAGTAATGCTATAGTGAGATCCCTGATCCAACAGAAGACTAAAGCATAATTTTCTCCAAGTAACTGGGGAAATGTGTTCAGCCATTTCACTCAAAGACACTAACACAAAGGCAGTGCTTGCTGCTGAACATCCAAACCATTGCTATGGGCTGTGTAACCTGTACACCTCATACTACTGTATGCTGATGTGTGGGGATATGAAGAGACCCATCTCTTCTGTATGTTACACCTTCAGTGAAAAAAGACATTGATGTGTCCTTTTTCAGAAGAATGTTGCTAAGTGAGGGATTGGTGTTGCCCCAGAGAAACCCAACAGCACTGCCCACTAGGCATCACCCAGTTTTAGAAGGTAGTTTTATTGCAGAGAACCATTTTGCATAGCACCTAAAATATTGGCAGCATTTTTCCTGATGTACTTAAGACATACTTTTCCAAAGGAATACTCAGTCACTGAAGTTTTTAAAAAACTTGGTAGGACAGGGAATAATCATTTTTAAATAAACTGTGATAAAGCCATATTTAAGGTAACTTGGATGAGTTGCAACTTTTTGGCAATTACAGTTTTAGACTCTCAAGTTGAATTTCTAAGAATTAATATATCCTAAGACATTCCTTGTTTGTAAAAACACTGAGCCTTCCCCAGTCCTTTCCCCTGCTTGCATTTTTTCCCGCATGTAATAAAGCACTTATGATTACAAAATTTACAGTTATAGTGATTTTCAAAGCTTGGTAATTAGCACCTTTGTGAATACTGTACTCTTTGAAAGAGTGTGTTACAAAATTCTGCATGAAAGCCCCAAATATTTAAACGTTAAAAATTCATGTTGGTGTGAGTGTTTGTATTGAAAAGATTGAGCCAAACAGATGTAATTTTTCACAGACAATATGGGTATTTTCTTTTTTTGGTTTCCACATTTTTTGTGTGCTCTGAGAAGTTACACAAGCCTCTTCATGATGATGTGAACTCTTGGAAAAAGGAGGAGGTTCCAGCTGGAACTTGCTTTAGCTAGTAAAAACTGACACCTCAGCTTCATTTGTTCAAGCCTATGTTGTCTCTCTGTGTATAATGGTAAATCTGGACCAATTACTGCAAACTCGTTGCTTAGTTAAATAAACCAATAAACAGAAATATTTAGAGTAAGTGATTTAACATTAAGTACAGACTTTTTTTTAAATGTAAACAAATTGCTGCAGACATGTCTCTTAACATCTGCAAATGATTTACAAAGGAGACATGGAAGATTGTGTTTGTGTCTGAGGGAACTCCACTACTTTTGATCAAGTTAAGTGATTTGGGCCTATGTAACTAAAACTAGCCATTAACAAACCAGCAGTAAAACACTATGAGAAAGTTCAAAGTTTTTTTCCTAAAATGTCCTTTTTCTATACTCACAGAGTCAGCAAATTGCATAGTGCAAATGCAAGTGCATGTATCTCACCCTACAGCTTTGCTGTCCACTGTGAGGAAATTTATTTTTAAACCCAGTTCACACCTCTCTCCCTTCCCCCACCCTTTCGTCTTTCACACAACTAGCTGCACACGTGATTTAAAGGACAAATTCCATTTAATCTTACTTGGAATATGACTAGGAAAATCAATGAAATGAACATGTTAAGACACTCTCACACTCGTAATTTCTATCTGTACCCCATGAGGCTTTAACTACTTGAACCTGTTGGCAGGTTAAAGTTTTAAATTGGTGATTTCTTATCTTGTTGAAAAAAGAATTTAATCTTTATTAAACAATCTGAAAGCCATAATTTCTATTTCAAAAATTACTAATACTCATATTTGCTGTGAAAATTTAGTGGTGAACAGAAGAGAGAGTTCTGCTTTTTAAAGAAGGAAAGTATGATTCTGTGGGTGAGACCAGACTGGACTTCAAGATTCTCCATTCTCTCCACTTTGTGTTAGTTCAATCACATTGCAATTTTTGGCAGAGGAAATCTGCACTTCACCAAGTTTGCTATATGCCAACTGGGGTTGTTGTGTTAATTTCACTTAGGTGTTGTTAATTAACTCAGTTTACTCAAGTAGGTGGGGATACTTGCGTAAGTAAAAAGCTGTACTGATCTTTTTTCCTTGCTCTGCAAAGGCATCATGTACTAACTACAGTGTCATAGTTTATGTATCTAAGACACCAATGTGATTTCTTCAATCATTAACACAAACCAATAGGAGTGGACCACTGTGTTGAAAGCAATCATGGCTGCGAGCAACTGTGCCTAAATACAGGTGACTCCTATGTCTGTCAGTGCTCTGAAGGATTTGTCATCAATGAGGACCTAAAAACCTGCACACGTGAGTCTTGCAAGAACATCCTTTCTGTCAGCTCCCTTGGGAAAGTTTTCTGTTTTCATACATGGAAAAGGACACACCTTCAATTTATTCTTGCAGTCTGCATTTCAGTAATACTTCAATAATCATTTGAAAGCAGAAACAGAAAAGGTATTCAGGAGAGAATACTTGTCAAGACAACTGTTAGTCCTCACATATTCAGAAAAGTTTTGGGAGACCTATTCATCCCCAGGTGTTGAGGACAGTTTTTCAGTCACATGACAAATGTGTCTGACAGGTCATCTCAACAGCAGTGTCCCCAGGGCAAACTGCCTCACCTTACCTTGGGGCAGGAGGAGAACTGAGAGCCCCACACTGAGCTTTACATTTAGCATGGGGAACCCTTAATAAGTGAGCAGAAGTTGTCCTGGCAGCTCTCCCCTCTTTATAAATCTAATGATCGTTGAGAATTGATAAAATTTCATGAACAGTTGAATTGCCTCCTTCACTGGAAAAATAATGTATAGAAAGGGCCAGAAAAAGAATATGAGTGCATTTTACCTGTTTACTTCTTATGGACCTCTTTGGTGAGATTGTTCTGTCCACTTTTTTTAGATTTTGGAGGTACGTTATTTTTCAAGCTTGTAGAGTGTTGGAGCAGCTCCAGAGTTCTCCCTTTTTCTTGCTCTCAAGCACAAAGTTTTAAGAGAAGTCAAACTGTAAGTCTTCAGTCACAAAAATTATCTGGAGAGAAGTTAGGCAAATTAGTAAAGGCAATTTGCCTTTGTATTTTTCCTCGTGTTTGCCTCCATACTAACCTTTTTAGCCCCATCCAATACTTTGACAGACTTTGCTTGTCTGCCACTGCAGCTCTCTAGAAAGGGACAAACAGTAACACAAAAGTGTAGTTAGTGTACATGTTACAACAATAGGGTCTACTATAAACAATTTTTTAGATGTTTATCTGCAGTACCACTGAAAATTTAGAAACAGCCAAATAATGAAGTTTTATCAACTTGCAAATGGAAAATCCCTCTTCCTTTGTAGTAATAAGAGTTGATTTTTCATTCCTGAGTTAATTTCCTCCAGGCTGTACTTGGAAACCTATCAGCAGCAGAGTTCAAGAAGCATTTGGACAACATTTTCAGGCAGATGGTGTGAGTTTTGGGATTGTCCTGTGCAAGGCCAGTAGTAGGACTTTGATTGGTCCTAGTGAGTCCTTTCCAAATCAGGATATTCTGTGATTCTATGAAAACCCTGTCCTCATATATATTTAGGAAAGATTTGTCCTATTCCCGAGGTCTAGATGTGATGTTGAAACCTCGTGAACATTTTTGAGCTACCATGAAGAGAGTTTTGCCACTTTGCAGTTTCCTGAATGATAAGTCAAATGGAAGGGATTAGCATTTAACATATATCAATCCCAGTGAGAAAATATCTGGGATGTTCTATTATTGTATACAAGGATCTTAAGAAAGCTGTGGGAACACCTGCATGGTAACCAAATCTGTACTCTGACAACTCATTCAAAAAAAAGTTAAATGTGTGTAGCCAATAGACAATATCAAGTCCTGCTTGCAAAGTCTCAGGAGTCCTATGTCTTTATATGACAGAGACGAAACACCTGGGAAATTTGAGATGAAAAGTGGACCATATTTGACAGTACTTGTCACTTGCAATTCTTTGTAAAATCTTGATAGTCCAAGCCAAATCCCACTGACATCTGAGAGGTTTTCTTCTTGGTGCCACAGGAACTGGGTCAGGTCCACAAATGAGTTCTGGGGACTGCCACTTTCACTTCAGGCTATTTATAGATTATTTAAAGAATGTTCACAAGGTAGCTTTTATATCTTTGCCTGTGCTTTATATAAAATCATTGCCAAAGTATTTTGTTTTGTTTTAATCACTTTAATCCAATCCAGACATGGACTCTGTTTAGCTATATTAAGCACAGAAAAGTATGATTTCTCAACATTGCTTAAAGCAAAAAATGAAAAGTAGGACCTCACTATTTATATTTACTTGCTTATATGGAATGCAAATACTAGAGATGAAGAATAATTGAATCATTATTGGTTAAACTTTTTAATAATTCTGATTGCTCCTACAGGAGTTGACCATTGTGCTCTAAGTGATCATGGCTGTGAACATTTGTGTGTAAATGGTGACAGATCTTATACTTGTCAGTGTTTTGAAGGATATAGGCTTCGTAGCGATGGGAAAACATGTAAACGTAAGTTATTATTCAACAACTCAGAGTCTAATATTGTACACATAGAAGAAATCTTTAAGGTAGAATTGGATTGCCTAAATGTTCAAGGATTTCAAGAGGTCATATTTCTCCTTTGGTGTCGTATTTGCCAGCAGTATGCCCATGTCTTGGATATGCTAGAGCATCTAAAATGGCATTGTATGCATACTTTTAGGCACCTGGATCACACCCTAAACATCTGTACCATTTAAAAAGTAGCCCTGAAATTGGACAGTTGTGGATCCAAAACTGTCCAGAGCTGGGACAACTGTGATTTTTTTCTAAAATTTCAAGGCAAAAATATATAATGTTTATAAAATCTTACCCAGCATGAAGCTTGCAACATTATTAATGGAAAGTTCATTTTGTCCAACATAGGATAAGGATGATTGCACCAGAATTATCATAATTATGTTACAAATTTGACTATATTACACACTTATTATGAGTGGCAGATACCAAGAAAAAAACTAATAGCAAATTTTTCTCAACTTTTATAGCATAAGTCACCAAGTGATCAAAGAAGAATTACGGTTAAGTCTCACAGCAAAAACACACAGGCATTCAGTATTTTGCTACTGCAATCCCTAGTATCTAATATCAACATCTGCTGTTAAAAAATGTTTACAGAAAAAAAATTAAAAGCATCCAGGTATTACCATGATGAATGAAAAGCTCCTTATTCTTAGCTGTCTGTGTTTCACAACATCACCCTCTTTTGTTATTGTGTGTGAACAGAGACAAATCCTGCCAGTCTCAAAAAGTTAGGATACACGAGAAGCAAGTTAACTTTGAATATACTGCCTTTAACTAACAGAATTTTTTATATATTAAATTATTCCCAGGTAAAAATATCTGCAAGTCAGTCAACCATGGCTGTGAGCATGTTTGTGTTAGTGCTGACAATTCCTACATCTGCAAGTGTCGTGAGGGATTCGTACTGAGAGAAGATGGCAAGACCTGCAGAAGTGAGTGACTGGTATCTCTTGAACACTTTTGTATGTACATCAGGCAAGGAAGGAAAGGGGTATTTTTTTACTTCTTACTGGAAAAGAAGCCACAAACTTCCTTTTGATAGCTACACTTCTCTAACATGTTGTCATTCAAAACCTACATTTATATTAATCACTCCCAGGACAGGACATCTGCAAATCAGTCAGCCATGGCTGCGAGCATATTTGTGTTAACGAAGATGACTCCTATGTGTGCAAGTGTCATGAGGGTTTTCTGCTGAGGGAAGATGGGAAAACATGCAGAAGTAAGTACTCTGAGAATTACTCATAGAATTTTATTTACAGTATGTAGATCTGAGAATCATTCAAACAAATACAACAATTTACTGTTGTAATAAAGGAGTAGTATGATATATATAGAAAATATATATAATACAGGAGTAGTATTTATATATTTATACATTTAGACCTTCCAAATGCTTGTAAGTGACTCTGTGGACAAGAACAGTATCTTTTAATAGATCACCTGACAGACTGGAAACAGAAAATACTCAAAAATGTTCAGGTACTAAGAGTTAAAAGTGTTTGCTGCCTAAAATTTAACCTGTTTATTCCAGTGGTATCAGTAGACCTAATGAAAGCTGTTACTTCTCCCTGCGTGATACATTTGCTGTAGATGTGCTTTGACCAAATATCATCAACTGTTCTCAGATAAAGACATTTGCAGTTCAGTTCACCATGGCTGTGAACAGATTTGTGTTAATGCTGATGAGTCCTACATCTGCCAGTGTTATGAGGGATTTGCACTAAGGGAAGATGGAAGAACATGTAGAAGTGAGTGTCCTTCTCTTTAGTAGATTTTCTTTAAAATCTGCACATTTGTAGATATATTTTAAATACGGTAATCTTATTTTTTTAACAGATAAAGATGTTTGCAATTCTGTTGACCATGGCTGTGAGCATATTTGTGTGAATACTGATAGTTCATACCTTTGCCAGTGCTATGAGGGTTTTGTATTGAGGGACGATAAGAAAACATGTAAAAGTAAGTTATTTTAATGTTACTATAATTTTATATTCAGATATCTACAGAAGAAACATTATTTAGAGGCAGTTCTTATAGGAGATTTTTCCTTGCAGAAAGGGGAATAAATTCTTTATTTACTAGAAGATTGCTACTGTTTGTCTTTAAAGTTTTGGAAATTATCTTATTCATCAAACTGTAGTAAATAAAATTTAAATTATTCCTAGATAAAGACATCTGCAAATCAGTCAGTCATGGCTGTGAACATCTTTGTGTTAATAATGATGATTCATACACTTGCCAGTGCCATGATGGATTTGTACTAAGGCAAGATGGGAAAACATGCCGAAGTAAGTAGTTTATTAATGAGAGAAGAAATGTAATTTTTGTCTTGTTAGAATTTTATTCACTGGTTCGTAGTAGCCAGAATGGAATATTTTTCTATAGATCATAAGACTTGTATGAATTAAGTATTGTTCTAAAGCTACATTTCAGAAAAATCAGCCCAATTTAAGGTTTGAATGTAGGTTTTAAAATGTGAACTCCATTTCCAAATTAAATATATTGAGTTTTAATGTTGAGCATAGGATGTTGCTGCATTTTACTGTGCTGGGTTGAAGTTCTAATTACCACTGTGTTCTTCTCTCTGTATTCATGCAGATCATGGCTTAACTTGTTCTGTAACCTCTTAGCATGTTGTTTTGTAAATTAGAAGCAAATAAAACTCCTTCAGGCTTTTTATGTTTTCTATTCTTTTTATGACTCTCTCCTTGGTCCCCTAAAACCTCTTCAGTTTTTCAGCATCCTTGTGGATGGACCACAGTGAGAGAAAGTCTTCTAATAGGAGATACAGCATGGTCCAGGGCAGAGGAACAATAACTCATCTAATTCTAATTTGAATCTACCTTTTTTGTCATTTATCTTTCACTTAATTTTTTTTTTTACAAAAGGTAGTGTTACTCTCTGACCATAATATTCTGCTTGTGTTGCTAGTATTTGTGTTCAATTAGTTATCTATCATGATCAAAAGTTATTTAAGATTCTCAGTATTACAGATGTCCTGTAAGTGCAGCCTTCATTCTTTGTTTCTAAATGTATGTCCTTAATCTGGCTATTTTAAAATACATATTTGCTGTTATCCAAAAAGATTCATGTTACTTTATATCAGCCACTGCTTTATATTTATTTGCTATTCTTTCAGAAGTGGAGTAATCTACAAACTTTGTTAGTGATTATTTTGTGTTTTATTCTTGGCTGTCCATAAAAATATTAAGTAATAGAGAAGCAAGGCAAATTCTTAGAAAGAAAGCTACTTGATAGTCAGCCATCTACAATTGGTTCTGAAGCCCTTTCTAGCCATGGTTAATCCATATAATGTTGATTCTGTAGTCTTTTTCCTTAATCAAAATAATTCCATGTCTGTTGCCTTTTTGAATGCTCCACTGTATGAACAGCATAAGCTTTAAGAACCAGCTTTATCATCAATTAAGAAAGACATTTACTTAGTTTTTCCAGGATTTATTTTTCCATAACACCGAGTTGATTGATATTAGTCCTCTTGCTTTGATTTTACTCTGACTCAAGTTTCACATTATCTGTTGCATTATTTTAATTAAGATCAATGTCAAGCTGGCAGTCTTAGAGTGAACATCTTTTTAAACACTGGAACCATAGTACTTTACTCAGTGTGCATGCATACACTGGGAATGGAGACAGCTCAGTGTTTTGGGGCTTCCTTAGAGTTCTAGGATTACTGAAAATTAACACTAAGCATCCAAGGTATTCTTCAGAAACCTCTTTTGCAACTCTCTGCTGCAAGTTATCTGGAGTTACTGATTCAAAAATGTGTGTGTGTGTGTTCAGTAGATGCTGTGTGACCTACTTCACACAGTGTGAAACTCTCCACTCCAACCAGGTCACGGGTAATGTATTTCATAGATTCAGATCTAAATACACTAAAATGTTTTATATTTCTGCTTTAAGATTGGCAGTTCTATCTTTCTGCCTATTAATGAATAGGACATTGTTAGAATGCTTTTTGTTCCTAATAGTATTTAAATAATGTACACATACTACCCTTTATTTGGTTGGCCGTGCACCCCCTTGTCCTTTATCTTATTATTTCAGGGTTTTCAGATTCCTAATATTTTCATAGTAAGTACTGTGAATGTTCCTTTCTTTCAGCTATTTTTCAAATCTTGTAGCTGTTTTCAACTTCAATTTCTAGATTTTTCAACTACCCTGGCACTCTTTTTAGATTGTGAGATTACATTTTTGGGGGGTGTCTAGTAAGATAACCTTAATAATAGTAATTAGAAACCATGAATGATTGCACTATTTATTTCCCCTCTGCATCCCAAAATAGTCTGGCTCATACTTGCTTTCAGTTATGTAAAATTCATCCTTCTGGAGTAATAACCATGTCTGCTGCTGGTTTGTATTTTATTCTAAGCAAATGTTTCTGAGCTGAAATGTTTCACAGCACAGCTGTGTATAAGCAGACAAAAATTTTTACTTATGACTATGACGGGATCTAGTTTAGATTGCCATGTCTTAAATATAATTATTTTTGAGTTAGAATATTGTCTTATGTAGTAGGTTTTGTAATTTTTGTTTTGGTAGCAGGAGACCCCCATGAAATTTGGCTCAATTTGAAATTCCTCTAAAAATATAACCTCAAGAGTCAAGTTGAACTTGGCTCTCAGGAGGCCAGTTTTTGTGGAAAGGTAGTTCTCCATTAGAAGCTGATATTTTCTTTTGTGTTGCATGAAGAGGAAAAAGGGAATGCTGATAGATGGCTCCACTTTCTTCTGCACTCTCTTTCTCCCCATCTATCCTTTTTGAAGAGGTTTTAACCAACTGTTTTAACATTGCAGACATACAAGTCCTCACATCAATTTTCAGCAATCCAGTTAGATTTTGTTTATTGTCTTACATAAGTAGTTTCTATTCTTTCAGGTTTTGTTTATGCAGACTCTTGGCACTGATATAAGGATGTTAAGAATTACGGTTAAATCATGTCCTGTTGTGTTTCTCTTAGTTTTGTTTTTACCAGCATGAATTTGTGCTAAATGACTTTACTAAATTATTCCCTCCTTTCACTCTTAGTACTCTTACTGTAAAATTTTCCTCCTCCTTAATCTAGTCAGATTAATCCTAAAATGGTTTATTTCAGTTGGAGATCATCCAAACCATGAAGTTCAGGTCAGATGATAAAGGATAGAAATTCAACTTATGCTAAGATGGCCATCATTTAAGTAGCAAGAGATTTGCTTTCAGTTTGCAAGCTTCCATCTTTTTTTGCTCACGGGATTAACCCCCCAGTCTTTGTATTTATAAAAAAACGTTTAACTAACAAGCCACATAAATATTATCTAACTATTTCCAGGCAAGGATATTTGCAAATCAGTCAACCATGGCTGTGAACATGTGTGTGCTAGTGCTGGTGATTCATTTGTTTGTAAGTGCCAGGAGGGATTCCTGCTAAGAGAAGATGGAAAAACTTGCAGAAGTAAGTAGTCTGATATTTATCAACATACTTTTTATCTGCAGCTTGTGCTTGTGTAGAAATGTACTAACCAGCAAAAGCTGTCATCTGTTTTCAGGTAAAGATCTTTGCAAATCATTAAACCATGGCTGTGAACATGCTTGTGTTAATTCTGGTGATTCATATACCTGCAAATGCCATGATGGGTTCCTACTGAGAGAAGATGGGAAAACCTGCAGAAGTAAGCAGCACAAGAACTTAATTGGATGAATTACACTTACAATAATGAAGGCCTCTCCTGATGTGTGCTGACTACCAACTCTCCTGTTTGCAGATAAGGACATTTGCAACTCAGTTGACCATGGCTGTGAACAAGTTTGTGTGAATACTGACGACTCCTACATCTGCCAGTGTAATGAAAAATTCATACTGAAGGAAGATGGAAAGACATGTAGATGTGAGTAGCCTGAGCTATAAAAGTATGTTTTTATTTGAGGCTTTCAAGTGTTGTGGGTGTGAGTGCACTTGTGTGTGTTTGTGATTTCCAACTATTTAGGGTGGTTAAAAAAAGATACCATCTCTCCCTAACAAGTCTCACGTCACAAACCCCATCCACTTTTCTCAGATAAAGATGTTTGCAACTCAGTCGACCACCGCTGTGAACATATTTGTGTTAATACTGATGATTCCTATGTCTGCAAGTGTCATGAAGATTTCATACTGAGGGAAGATGGAAAAACTTGCAGGAGTAAGTTATTTAATCTTTGTTTTGTACTTTCTGATCTGTTAATGAAACACACTACACTACAGTAGTGTGTTATTTGTGTCTTTATTATAGAATCAGCTTCATGTAAAAGAGATACTTCATGGAAAATCATAGCCAGATTTTTTATATTTTGTGATATTTTTTGACTTAGCTAACTGTGCTAAATACAATTTTCATTATTCCAAGGTAAAAATGTCTGCAAAACAGTCACCCATGGTTGTGAACATATCTGTGTTCCAACTGGCGATTCGTACATGTGTCAGTGTCACGAGGGATTTATATTGAGGCAAGACAGGAGAACGTGCATGAGTGAGTAGCTGAAACTTTTATGGGGAATATGTTTTTCAGTCTTAAAAGAAATAACAGACCTAATTTCACTCAAAGCTTGTTCATGACAGTTTTGTATTTGAAAAATGGTCTAATAAGGGGATTCTCTTAACAATTCTCAGATAAAGACTTGTGTAAATCCATTGACCATGGCTGTGAACATGTGTGCATTAATAAAAACAACTCATACAGCTGTCAGTGCCTTGAGGGCTTTGTCCTGCAACAAGATGGGAAAACATGTCGAAGTAAGTAATGCATTATGTCTGTCAGCCCCTCTTCTCTGGCATTGTTGCATAAATGAGCAAAGATGATGTAGTCCTTCGTCATATGTTCTTCAAATATCATTTTTGGAGTTTTTGGATTTCTAAAATGTTAAATACAATACAGATAAATACTTCAATTTTTCCTAGGTAAAGATGTCTGTAAATCAGTTGACCATGGTTGTGAATATGCTTGTGTTAATAATGCCGATTCCTATATCTGCAAATGCCAGGAGGGATATGTACTAAAAGAGGATCAGAAAACATGCAGAAGTAAGTAGATTTTATTTAGAAAGCATTTGTTTCTTTTATTTCTAGAATTAATTGACCTCACTTCAAAAAAATTATAGAATCATGGAACAGTCTGGGTTGGAAGGAACCTTATTAAAGATCACTTACTTCTGTCTCCCTGCTGATGGCAAGGACACCTTCTACCAGACCAGGTGTCTCCAAGCCCAATCCAGTTTGGCTTTGAACACTGCCACAACCTCTAATTTCAAACATGATATAATATTTGAAAGCTCAGGGCATATATGTGTGGCAGAAAATGTTTCAAACAATCAACTTGATGCTCTCCTAAGCAAAAATCTATCAAATTGGAAAAGTTGTTTTAGTATAGCATTGAGTACAAAAGAATTCTTTTGAAACATCAGGGAAGAGCCAAAGAGGAATCTTATTATCAAGGAATGTGCATTTTAATCAGGTTCATATACTATGGGTCTTTTATATTTATATACTATAAACCATTAATTCTGTTTGCTTATCTTCCAACATGACATGCATGTATCTCATTATCTTAATATTTGGAGGAAAATTCTACTGGAAATCAGTAAAAACATTTATTCTGCCAAAAATGGATGCCTTAGTTGAGGGGACTGTGTTTAAGAACGGTAACAAGTTCTGGCTGTTCTCAGTCCTAACATACAGCATGCACCATAAACTGCTGCCCTTTCTTGACTTATGCAGTAATACTGCAGTGGTTCTGATACATACATTCATTGCTTTTTCATCACCTTCGTACAAGTGAGGTGTCTTCTTCTCAGACAACTCCAGAAAGGAATTCTTGAGCAGTTTTAAAATAGATATTTTCTAAGAAGAAAAGTCCAGGCTATAAAGCTGAAAATCCCTTATTCATACATTGACTTGGTAACAAGCATCACCAGTAATTTCTGCAGAGTAATTTCTGCTGCACAATTCTCTTTTATGTAGTGCTTACAACATTCTCTCTGTACAAAGATCAGAGATGAGTGGAGGTCAAAGTTTATTTGGTCCATCTTCCATTCCTTAGTATGGTATATTTTCCCTGGAAGATACATTGATCCAATAGGAGCTGAGCACCTCTGCAGCAAGCCTTTGCACAAAGCACACTAATCTCTGCCAGCTGAAAGCAATTCCTTTCCAGCATCAAAAAAACACATACCAAAACAATCCACCTGGCAGAAGAAGTCTGCAGCTTGGAAGATATTCTCCAATCTCTAAATTCCCTAACCTCATTATTGATGCCCAGTGCCTACAAACTACTCTGATTTTTGCATGTGCATTTGCCAAAAAGTATTGGAAATACAAATTTTACAAATTTGCATGTCTTCTGACAAGCTCCCAGCTCTAATGGGTAAACCAGAAAAGATTAATTGCAGCAATACGTAAGTTTTCTGATTACAAAATTGGTAGACATTTACAAGCAAAAAACCCCTTATGAACCACTTCTGATTCTCTCAATAATTAAATAGTTTTAAAACTATTTTATAACTTCTGCATCACAAATGCAACTTCTATGATTCTCTTCCATGTCTCTCAGTGCTGACAAATTTGGCAAATGCAAAGTTAGCATATGGGCTTATCTCTGGAAGAAAATTATGGCAACTCTGTCTATGTGCTAGCTATGTTCTTCAGTTCTCTCCAGTTAAGAGTAATTCTTATCATTTACTGATCGTTGCTGCATTTTGAGGAGTTGTAGTATTCTTCAAAGCAGAATATGTCTCAGTAAATATTCACTGTGGTTATAATTTTGATAAATTTTCAGTCATAGGCCCACTCTTAGTTTTTGAGACGGACTGTACACAACATCTTCAGACACATTGGCACAGTAGGATGAGCCAGGAACAGGGTACTTTAGATGATCCCTGAGTTTTTGCCAGGGTATCTGGGTCCCTTTCCCAGCCTCGTGGAGTTTTTTCTTGATCTGTATGCTCTGCTGCTCATTTCACAGGATGCACTGAAGGCCCAATTGACCTGGTGTTTGTGATTGATGGATCAAAAAGTCTTGGAGAGGATAATTTTGAAATTGTAAAACAATTTGTCTCAGGAATCTTGGATACACTTGAGATTTCACCCAAAGCTGCTCGAGTTGGTTTGCTTCAGTATTCCACTGAGGTTCGTACAGAGTTTACATTGAGGCAGTTCAGCTCAGCCAAAGACATGAAGAAAGCTGTGTCACAAATGAAATACATGGGCCGAGGTTCCATGACAGGGCTTGCGCTGAGGCAAATGTCTGAGAGAAGCTTCACAGAGACAGAAGGAGCAAGACCATTTTCAGCAAATGTCCCTCGAATCTCCATTGTGTTTACGGATGGACGAGCCCAGGATGAAGTCTCTGAGTGGGCTACCAGAGCAAAGCAACGTGGTAAGTAGAGATGTTTCTGGTGTCTCATTCTAAAAGGCAAATATTGTTAGAAATAAGATGTAGTAACAGTTTGGATGTGCTAATCTAGAGAGTGTTTGCCAAAGCAGTCTGGCCAGTACATTGACCACTGTCCTGCACATCAGATCTCTGTGTTCACAAGGACCTTTGCTGCCAGGCATGTGCATCATCCCCAGAGCAGGACCCATGGGGAGTGTCTCAGCACAGGCAGTGGTGCCACCCACTTGGCATGCCCTGAGTGTATCCACTAAAGGTAGACATTTAATACAGAGATCTGGGAACACTGGGAACTTCGTCAAAAATTCTAGGAAAACAATAAAAGAAACCCCAAGCTGTCTCCTCAAAATACAGCAATCTATTCTTGTGAGAAATACTACGGTAATAATTTGCCATATATTTGTTTACAAGGTTTATTCTTTATTTTCAGCCAGTTTTATAGCACTAATGGTGTTCTGGAAGGAAGATCACTCTTTCTGAAAGAATATAGCTGTAGTGCTGTCTATCTTACTGTTTCCACATGCCTATATGCTGAAATGGGACTGGAAACTGTGATTTTTAATTTCTAGTATGTTTGGGCAGACATCTATCCTTTAGGACACCTGTATCACAAATCAGAAGCTTTTCATCTGTTTATCAGAATCAAGTGAAAATTTTTAAAACTTCTCAGGAAAATAAACAATCCCTTTTTTTCTTTGAAAAACTTTTCTATTTTATGATAAACTGCTTTCTGAACCATGCCTGATGGGCCACAGCACAGAGAAAATAGCCAGACTTTAAAAGATTTTGCACATCTTTTTTTCTGTGCTTGTTTTATTGATTTAACACATTAATCAGAATTTGATACATGATTAGTAGAGCCCTGATCAGGATCAATACCTCTCTGTAAAGAGAAAAGGGAAAAAACATCCAAGTATATGAGAAGGGCAGGAGTGCCATTAAGATGAAAGATAAAGTGATTTTAAAATAATTTTTAAAACCCCAAACATTTACAGGCTTACTAGTGAGATGAAACTACATGGAGGATTTACAGAAGAAGGAAAGAAGTACAAACCAACTTTCTTACTTGCTGAATGAAACCTCAGCTCTGGACTGCTTACACTGACCCTGCAATGCTACAAGCCAAACCCATCCCCTGTGTAATTGCAGCATAACCAATAGAGTAATGCTTAATATGAAATGGCCCTTGAATACTTTATCACTGATATCCTCAAATCTTTAAATAGCAATATCTTAAGCATGACTGGTGCATTCATTAAGTTTAATCAGCTTCGGGTGAACGCTTTCCTTTCCTGGCTAAAGTGCAATGGTAGGCAGATTCATTAAGAAAAGTAAGGAGATTCTTACATTAAAAGTTAAAAACTTGGAAAAAGCAAATTTTATGGTCTTACCAGACCAATGATTCTTCAGCAAAAAGGTTAAAAGCTGCAATTCTGTGAGCATGCAGCAGTAATCACCACATGTTAAATAAAGGTATCAAATCTCCTCATCCCAAATTTTTTTCTGAAACCAACCAGAGAAGGTGGCTTCTCCTCTTGAATCATATAAGAGCTGTGAAGCGCACAGCTGTACTATGAATCACAGAATCAGTACTCACTGTGGACACTTCCTAAGCCAGAATTGATATAAAGAGAAATGTTGTATTAAATCATATGCTCATGAGCATAAAAACATAACAGCTGAAAAAGAGATTATTGAAGATCTCTATGTTTTGTAGTTATTGCTTGTTTAAAATCTATCTGTGAGACCGCTCTGAACCACTTCCTCCTTCACTGCTTCCAGAGTTAAGAAAACTACGCATCCTCACTACCTTCTCCCTAGCACCTCTGCTGTGGAAATACTTGTCCTGTGCACCCTTGTTGTAAGGCTTTTTCTTTCCTAGCCCCATAAATTTCTTGTTTTCCCATTCTTACTCTCCTAAGTGGGCCTCCAGCCTGTTAGTGCCCCTTAGAGAGAAAGAATCAAGTCTCAACGTGCTCTGAGGATTTCAATGAAACACTTAGGTATTTTTCTGAAAAATTACTGCCATCTCTCAGGATTCTGCCCCATTTAATGTGTAACAGGTTTCCCCATAAACCCAGTAATCAACTGCATTGCATAAACCCTACAGATACACACAAACCAGGGACTTGCAGTGCAACTGTGAGGCTGAACTCCGTGATTCTCTTGGATTGTTTGTAATTCTCTTTCTGGGACCATTTAATATCAGTAGTGACCAGGCAAGTGTCATTTCTTTAACACAAAAACTGTATGTCAAATTACAGCAAAAAAGAGAGTTTCTGCAAATCTCCCAGTAATTAAAGCATATGAAGCTCTTCACTGATTTTGAAGTTACATAGAATATACATTTCTTGGGCTCTCCCTTTCTCTCATACTTTCCTTTCATGGACAAACAAGTGCTCAGAATTAGAACTGCTGAAATAATAAGTACGTGAAATTTCTTTTGAATCCAGGTATAATCATCTATGCCATTGGAATAGGAAAAGCAATTGAGGAAGAACTGTTGGAAATTGCTTCTGAGCCATCGTATAAACATCTCTTCTATGCTGAGGATTTCACAGCTCTGGAAGACATAAGTGAAGAGCTAAGAGCCCAAATCTGTGAAGGTAACAAAATTCCATTTTGCTGGAGATAGAAGAGAAGTGAATGTTTACAGGTGTTTTGCTTTTTGGATTTTTCTGCCCTTTAATACATGAAGAATATATACTGTTAATCCATCACTGGGTAAATGTATTAGTAATTACCTTCCCTTTATTTTCATGGAGGTGGCATAAGATGTATAATTCTATGCCTAGAAGAACCAATCACTTCTTCTCTTTTCTATTTCTATAGTTAAGTCAGCCATGCAATGAACCCCACTACCAAATAAACATGATCTGTTTCATTAGGAATGTGGGAAAATAATCAGGGATTTCTAATACCTCAATGAGAATAATTAAAAAAAAAATTCCTAAGACCAGCAGCAAAAATCTAAACTACAGCAAAATAAATTGTCAAGAGCTATTGTGTGTATTTATAGAAGAATAAAAATAGTTCATTGAAAATACATTCACAGCTACAAAGAGTGGATTTTGGTTATGTGTAGCTCTGAGTTTTGCTGCACAAATGTGGAAGGTTTGTTTCAGAAAGCACCCTTCTTCACTCTATACACAACAGCTGGTATATAAACATTCCCAGATGAAGTTTTTCAAGGGGAAGGGGGAATCTGAGCTGAGACGAAAGCTATAGAGCCAGAGAGAGGCCAGCATGTCTCTCCCACTCACACATTCCCAAGGCTCAGTATTTTTTTGTACATTCAGACCAGTACCTGAAGCAAAATTCAGGAACACATGGAATGATGTTAGTCATAGGACTAGAATTGTGCAAGATTATTTAATTTTGACTAGCTTTTATCTAGCTGTTTTTCTTGGAATTAAATGCAAACAGGTTTTGCCCTTTTTGTTTTTCTTTAACATTGTTGTATAAAATTAGCTGCAGGACATTTCTTTGTACAGATGTCAAGGAAGAATCTGTAAAAAAGACTTTGAGGATGTTTCTTAGCTTGCATACTCTTTGCCCGTCAGTCCTAAGAAGTCCTAGTTTCATCTTTCTGAAATACTATAATATAAAACCAAGTCAGTTCAATTAACCTTATTAGGCAGATAATCTTCCAATGACAGCATGTCATCTTAAAGCTTTTGGAGATACCAAAGCCAAAACTATCTGGCAGCCAGAACAATAATGCTCACTCATTAGCAAACCCCAGTACAGTAACTCTCACTGAGCAGCAAACCCCAGAGCTCAGTGATAGAAATGCATCCTTCAGGTACCCACAACAGTGGTTAGCAAACACTATTTTTTTCCTTTTAACTACATTATTTACAATATGAAAAAGTAAGTAAATCCTGCCCCTTTGTGGCAGTTTCTTGTCTACACCTCTAACTGGGCAGCACTGGTGTTTCAGTTTCTGTCCTCCCCGTCTCTCAACAAGAGACAATGAATGCCTCACACCTGTGAACTGAGAACTGACCCAGCCTTGTATTTCTGGGCACTCCAGGACTAGCTATTACTCATCAACTCACTCCACCAGAAATTCTGCCTCCGAACCTCTTATACCATCTGAAAGTTCTTTTATTCCTACTGTTGTATACAGCACAATTTTTCTCCTCCTTTGCAATGGCAATGACTTTTACCTTTACTCCAGCTTTGGTCCTTAGCTGAGGTCTTCTGAGGCTCCAGCTTGTGAGGACAGTAGGAGATCCTGTCCTCATGGACTCCACTGACAGAGCCTGTCATCCCACATGTCCCAGCTGTGGATGCACTGCATGTTTCCAACTAAAGTAGAAGCCATCCAAATGTTTTTTTTGGAGGTTAGGCTTTTTTCTTTTATTCTGCAAGAAAGCATCTTCCTTATAAAATAGCTGCTGATTACTATTAATTATTCTT
Source organism: Chamaea fasciata (assembly GCF_029207755.1). Lineage (NCBI taxonomy): Eukaryota > Metazoa > Chordata > Aves > Passeriformes > Sylviidae > Chamaea > Chamaea fasciata. The sequence goes on along the minus strand of NW_027094086.1, from coordinate 22,628,703 downwards.
GATGCCTAGTAGTAAAGGCAAAAAAAAAAAAAAAGGAGTTTTTTTTTTCCCTCTTGCCTCTTATTAAGAGGAATTCAGTCGGAAGGTTCCCATTCATTGCCTTGGTTAATGTTAATTTCTCATCTGACTGGAAGCACTAACGAGGCAATACCGTACATAATACACACTCAATATGACTGCAGCTTCAGCCCTGTTCTGAGCATGTGCATTATGGGAGCTTTTAATTACATGATCTTACACTATTTTTGTCACAAGACCCCAGCCCTGATCAGGTGACAGTACTCAGCAGCCGGCTGGTTGACATTCTGTTCTCCTTCCACATTGTGGATCGTTATCAGTTCAGCAAACATTCAGACACCGCTATTAATGACACTTTCTCACAGGCTGCTCCTAACAAATTCGTTGTGTTTTGTTACAAAACAGAACACTAAAAACGAACATCCAACTTCAGCATAGTTCCCCAACAAATTTATTCATTGCACTGACTTCACCAAGGGATTCAGGGTGATCAGCCTCTGTCACTACTTGTGTGTTTATTCAGCTTCAGAGGCAAATGAGATCAGATATCTTAGAACCCCAACTAGTTTCTGAAGCCTGAAGAGGAGTTTCTGAAATGCCCAATTCCTATTTCAAACTGGAGACATCCTGCCACACGTCTACCAGTGCATCTGTCTTTCTTCTGTCCCTAATTACATGTCCGTACCAGCCCAGTGTCCAAAGCTCGAACATTTCAGGTCAGTTCCTCTGCCCTTCCTAAACAACCCCCTCATTAGCTTGCAGCTCCCGAACAACTTCTAGAGCAAGTCATTACCCAGTGTCAAACACTCAAGATTCATCTCGCCTCCTACAACAGAAATCTTCACCATCCTTGTTCCCACTTTTCCCACTTGATCATTCTTCAGCTGGACTCCGCTTGTTTCATTCCCTTGTGATCTCATCCCACACCTCTCTGCCCTGACCTCTCTCCAAAATCTGAGTTCCTTCCAGCAGCTGGTTCCCATGCAGATTGAGATATCTGTGTATCTATATCTATCTCTATATATAAATATTGTAGTTCTGCTGCCTGATCTCTGGTCTTCTTATTCAACCGCTCATCTGTTCTTCCCTGATATTCATGCTCTGTAATTCCAACCTCCACTCAAGAGGGCCTCAACTCCTTCCCAGTGCAACTTAGCACAGCTGTGTATTATTGTGCATCTGTCAAAACTGACTAAACCAGCAGGGACCCCAATAGTTATAGCAAACCTGGATGTCACAGAAGCCTCTTCCACCTCCCCACTGCATCTTCATGGCATACCTTTTACCCCCATGCATCCACTGTCAAGGAAGGAGCTCTGGGTTCCCAGATGCTGCGTGCACCCTGGCACCATCGGTCTCACCGTAGAGTTGTTGAATACCTGCTCTTCAGCTCCTCGGGGCCATGAAGGGCTCCGGAGTCAGTGGAAGGTGTTTCCTACGGAAGGACCCAGCCCAAGGAGCCGCAGCAGCCTCCACGCTGGCCTCTGGCGGCAGGAAGGGGGCAGCGCCCACACTGGCTGAGGTTCTGTCTCTAAACAGGTTTCTGTTTCAGTCTCTTGACTAAAACGATTGGGGTGTGAACTCTGAAATAAATACTTACATTTTAAAGGCTGCTCTTCATTAATTAGAAACGTGTGTTTTTGCTTATAACTGTAGTGTATCAAATAGACTCTGCTACACCCTTCCCACCTAAGATCTCCCAAGTCCCCGATCAACGTTTCCCATTATAAAGAAGAAAACTGAAGGACAGGAAGAAACTTTTTCTTTCTCCAAGCAATGCTCTTGTTCAATTCACTCCAAAGGATGATGGATGATAATGAAACATGAAAGAATTTTCACTGTAGGACACAAAGTAGATTGCTGTCATTTCAGATTGCTTCACTATTATTAAATAATCACTTCTGGTTTTGGAGGAGTTCCTCTGATAGTCTGAGTTGAAGGGGAAGTCCTGGAGTTTCCATCCACACTGGACCTCTTCTAAATTGCACAGGTATGAGGCATTCTCCATGTGTTATGAGAGACAACCACCAAATTACTGGCAAGAAAGTTCTCTAGTTCTAGGGAATGTGAACATTTTTATTGCTCCTTTTGTGATATCATTTCCTTTGGCAATTTCTATCTACCAGCCTTGAAAGAGTCACCTCACCAGCAGGATGCATCATCTGGGAGGCTTCGTAAGACTGGTCCACAGCCCTCAGGTTGGCTGGTTTAACTCAAGTGTCCTCTCCTGCTGCCTTCTCATGCTGCCTTCTGTAGAGAACTCTCACAATTCAGCTAAAATGGTTCATCCCATGTCCATGCCTCCTCGCCCCTCCAAGTCACACTACTTTCTGCAATGTGAAAAATCGAGATTCACTGTGATAAAAGCATGGCTGCAATGCTTCTCACATCATCCAAATGAAATACTTCATGGGGAAGCTTGTATTTCAACACTGCGCTTGACACTTTAAGCATGTTCAGCTTTCAATCACTTCCGTTTCTCACAGAAACCTTCACAATTCCCCTTCAGTTCTGCAACCCAGAACTTAAATCATGAATACAGTAAATACAGCCTAACAGCTTGGCTCCCTCACATCTTTGTATCCCTAGTCCTTTCCTTGAATGAGCCTCACTGCAATTAGTGAGATTACTTACTAATTAAGGAGAACTCAGTGCATGCGAGTAGAGAAAAAAAATAAAATTATAATTTGGTGGGTCTGATTTTTAGACTTTTGGGGGGTTTCCTGCAGGACCTGAATCAACCACAATAGCCATCACAGATGTCATTGACTGTCCACATCTTGCAGTACACCACAAGTATCTTTTTGAAGACAGTCACATTCACTCAACAACAGGTAATCGGGTTACCTTTGTTTAGAATACCCCAGACTGTTCTTTGAACAGAGGACTACACATTGTGTACTGTTTTCCAGTACTGCCAGAATCTGCCTCAGGCTGTTCCTTTGGATGTTGACATGTTTTGAGAACAGGAAGCTGTATTAAACCTGCTCTGCATTTATAATTCCTTGTCATTTCCCCCCCATCCTATTCAATTTATTCAGCATTTAGCCTATACTTCAGTGTTTCTGTTTTTCAGCAAAAGCCTCAAAAGATAATGACCAGTGCAAATGTGAAAACCTTGTGACATTCCAGAACTATGCAACCAGTGAAGTAAGAAAACTCACCCAGCGATATATCCTTTGAGTAACTGTTTCTTACAGGTAAGATAAGAAAGGCAGGTTAAAACAAACTAAACGTTTTTGCATCAAGTCTAAACTGCCTTCATAGCTAAAATCAGTTCATTGTAATGAAAATCTAAACTGCGTAATAGTTTCCAAGAAGCAAGGCCTTTAACTTTTCATGTGCCTCTCCTTCATAGAAGGGACCAAAATATTAATATGGATCTTGAATTTTAATAATCCCTTAAACACCTTCAGGAACAGCAAAGAAACAACTAGTCAAATTCAAGACTAACGCGCTTTGCTTTGGGTTACTTCTTCAGATGCTACTGAAATAGCATTTAGTGACTACAGGTGTCAGTACAGAAGATGTTTCCCTGCTGAACTGCTTGGTGAGGCACCATATGCAGTGAGTAATTTAAAACCATACTCTAGATGAAATCAGAGGACTCAGGTTTGGTTAATCTTGCATTAAAAGAAATGCAGGTAAAAACTTAGTGTAGTGCAGATCAGTAGCTTCTGCCTCACAGTTAGTCTGTGTATTTCAAGGGAGCTGCTATGCAGCAACCTTTACATTGCCCGTAACATCCACACCTCAGGAAACAGCGGCAAACTGGAAATACAACTCATCATGTACTATTTATGCAGCAAATTCCTGTTTTCTTCATGAAAGCTGCTGCTGATCAAATAAACACTAAGACATCACATCGTCTGCTTCAATTGTGTAACTGTGTGCAAGAGCAGTAAGCACTTTGCACAGAAGAGTGCAAACAGCTCATCACTGTGTGCTTCTTAGACAGGAACAGCTTCAGACTGTGAACAGTCTGTCCAGAGGGAGGCAAGAAGCTAAGCAGCATGTGCTTTTTTGCTTTACCATTTGAGCAGGCAGCCCTGTGATTTTTACTCCAGTGGCTCAAGGTGATGAAAAACCTGTCAACACTGAGCCAGAGACTAGAAGTTTTGATAGCAACAGTGCTAAGCATTTCCTCAGAGCGCTGAGCGGTCACTGCATTGAAGAGTATGAACCATCCAGTTTCCTCTTTATTAGAAACCTAATTTCTCTGCTTCATCTCAAGAGCAGCTCAGGTAGGAGATGATACACTAGCTCTTGATATCTGCAGACTGCTGGCTAGTCTACATACAGAAATTCGGGGGTGGTGGAGGGAGAACTGGCTACAGAAGTAGCTCCAGTTACATAACACAAATTTAGAGGGATCAGTCCAAATTGTTTTGTGTCCAGCTACATTAACTTCTATCAGTAGTTGAGTGCAGTTTTGCTGCTTTAACTTTGCCTGTGAACACTTGAGAAATACAGCTGTTCAAGAAAATGTGGTTCACATGGTGCTTGTATGCAGAGAGTACTAACCTTGCTGCAGCAGACAGATGAAAATTACCAAACCCAATGTCCAGGATTACTAGCAAGATACTCTCCTGCTGTTGAAAGGGGACACAGTACACGTGGCTGTTCTGGCCAAACTTAAGAGGCCAAATTCTATTTCCCTGTCTACCCTAAAAATTCCTAACAGCAGTATGTCAAGGATCCCAATTTATATGCCCAGTTCTCCATCTTCCCTTGGGTAAGACCTTACAATGTTGAAATCAAGACCCTAGTCAAACAAGCAAGGGGGGGGGGCAGCAAATTCATCCTTCTGAGGTAGATCTCAGTGCCTTCAGATCTCGCTTGATGCTAGACCTCCTCTTCCTCTCAGCTTCCCCTGGCTGCAGCCTTTCCATGGCACTCAGAGAGAGGTGCTGAAGTGAACAGTACTGGTCCAACCTCTTCCTGCAGGAGACAGCATTCCTGCCAACTGGAAGTTGCTTATCAGGAAAGGGATGCTGTGCACTACTTTGCATTGCTACAGCTTCTTACTGTAAATAGAACCAGCCCTAGATCCTATTTGTGTGGAGTTTGTTGTGCTCTATTCCACATTTGTCTGGAAACCACTGTGACAACTGTGAACAGGAACAGATCGTGAGGAGCAGACATTCTTACTAAGGTCTCAGAGCCCCACTGTTTTATAATCTACTGTTAGTTACGTGCAGTTTTCCATATGATTAAGTGAAACATTTTTTAAACAGCATGAACTAGATAAATATTTATCCTCCCTTTAGAACAGAGAAGAGCAATCAATTTGTAGAACCAGCCTTTTTAATACGCTGCAGTCTGAACTCCATGTCAAGGTATGCCTGTTAAGGAATGGGATTTCACACAGCTTTCTCAACTCAGCTGATCAAATCAAAACAAGAAAATACAGGGGAATATTGAATGAGAAACTACTGGGAGTCAAAGAGGAGAAACAAGAGAATGTTTAAGGACCATAGCAATCGGGTAGCTGACTTTCTATTAATGCATTCTACCAGTAGCTCTCTTTCCTTAACTTTTATCTACTGGAAGAAATGACGAAGAGAATGGAAGACTTGGAAAACAGGCTAAAATCCTGATCAGAATTTTGAGTGTTTGCTACAATGTATATTTATACATACAAAGTTGTCAGAGCTATTTTCTTAAACTAGTTCAAAGTAAAGTAACATCTTTGTGTCTGAAGTTGAAAAGAATATTTTGGATCCTTGCATTTATATGCCACGCATTGTCTTGCATTGATTGCAGATAAGAAATGTTAAAAATTTTATATGAACAATTTAGTAACTAGCAAAAGTTCTAATTAAGCAGAACAACTGAAATAAGCTATGCAAAATAATAAAATGCTGTTATTTTTTGAAATGAAACCTCCATGTTTTGAAGTATTTTTAAGGTATGAATTTATTTGGCTTGCTTTTCTGTATTTCTCTCCTCCACTGTTAGTATTTTAAGCACACAGTCTGTGTGTGTATATATAGTTCTATGTATACAGACAGCCACAGAACAAGTGGGACAGCATTCACAGCCATTAGGCTTGACTTGGATTCTTCAAACAAGAGTAACTACTGGAATCAGTAAGTAGTAAAAATATAAATTTACACATCTGTGTTTAAACTGTGATGGAATTAAATGCTTGAAGTGGCAAGTTTGCTGGATTATCAGGGCACCACAACCTGAAGTTTCAAGAACTTTTTCTTATCATGTCCAGACTATCCAACTTCTCCCTGCTGTCCTTTGGTCAGTATTCACTTTCTTGACTGCAAGTAGTATTATTAATTCTGAAAGTATTACTTGATCAATTCAGCTAGCTGCACACCTGTTAAGTACTAAAACACAAACAAAACTAGCAAATTGCTTCCATTCTGACCACCTGAAGTGTCTTTAAGTCTCACTCCCTTCCCTTGATGGCAACTCATCCAGATTTGTGGTTCAACAGGTAAACATACCAGCACTTCTTCCTTTGCTCTGACACACTCTGGAGTTTGCCTCTTGACTGTCTCCAAATGGAAGCACTAAACTTCATCCATTTTGTAACAGAAGTAGTTGCAGCAGAATTTAAATGATTAAGTGATCTCAGACAAGCTGATAAGTGTGCATAGATACACAACAGCAAGCTTGGAAAGGTACACTGTGTTTTGGCATACTTTAGAATTCTGCAAGGTTACACATAAATTCTGATTTTCATTAGGTGCTTGCTTTAACATGTCAGAAAATCATTGGCACCTCAATTAATAATCCCTAGTAATAAGGAATATCTTGCAGTCATGGTCTCACACAAAACAGGCACAAATCGCTTAAGATACTGATGTTCTCAGCAATTGTGACTTGAGCACATCAGCTCATCTGTCTCCAGGATCTTCAGAGAACTAAAAAAAAAAAGGCTACTGATTTAAAAACAGCTTTGTGAAATTAACTGCTATCTTACTGAAAGTGGTGTTACACATCTAGAAGCTATTTCCTGTTTGCCCTTTTACAGATACGTATTCTTGGAAGGAAAATACAAAAGGACTAATGCACATTAGTACTTGATGCACTTGGTAAAAAGAGTGAATTGTTTTAATATAAGTAAACCTTTAGGGTTCCCCACCAACATCCCAAATTTGCTACTTTCCCTCACTTTATGCCTTGTGTTTGCATTAGCACTCCAAAAGCAAACACTAAGGAAGCCCTAGACCTTTGGGATTTGGCACCACACTTGCCATGATCAAGGCCTCCTTCACTTGCCTCTCAAGATCCACAATGCCTACAGACTGAAAGGCAAATTTTGCCATGCGAAGGTTATTTCTAAGAGAACAGGAGACACAGCAGTGGTAATTAATCTTCATTTATACAGTTTGTTCCCTAAAACCAACAAAGGTATAATACAAATTTTTCTTCAAAGAGATCTCTAGCCAATTTTATTGTAGAAATAACACCTTTACAGCATTTACTTCTCGCTGGTTTGTTCTGGCATGCTTCTAATGATGTCAGAGTCACCTGTAAAACAAAAATGCATTGTTACAAGAGGACCCACAGAAAGATGCTTTTAGGAATAAAAATAAGAAAAAAAAACTCCACCCATAGAATCCCCACAGTGACTCTAGAAAAAGAAAACAACCTAAAAGCAACTGATAGTCTGCTTAGGAAAAAAGCAAGTGATTTTGATAAAAGTGATAAAAATGCTTGCAAACCTGTTTTTTCTAATGCAAATACAGTATCTTCCAGTAATTATGCACCTGTCACCAGCATTTACAAAGCCAGGACTAGAACAATGATCCAGTTCTGGAGGACACCATGCAGTTTTACTCTAGCGAATGTCTAGCCTCCCCTGATCACAGAAATATCAGGACAGCGAGAATATTCGCATTGTCAGCTACACATCATCAGGATTTTACTTGCAGCTCCCACCCCACCCAAAACCAAACCTGAAAGTGACATTCGGAAAATTAAGTTTACAGCTAACATTTGAATACAAGCAAGCTAAATAAAGTTTTCTGAAGAACTAGGGAATTCAAACCATTGTGACTTGGGGAATAGCTGCTTAGTTATTACAGAAATCATTAAACCTATGTGTATGTATTCTGGTCAATAAACAGAACAAGGGATTGATTCTTCTCTTATAACACTCCGGAAAGAGGATGGGAAGTCACCTATTTAGCAGTCTATATAAGGAATTTGAGCAACTCTCTGGGACAAAGCTTGTTACCAAACCATAGTAATTACATACAAACTTTTAGTTTTAAAATAGTGTTTAACATAATTTTCATTCCCTTGATGAATATCCACCTGTCTATTGGTTGTTTTTCCATATATTACTCTGGGAAGCAGGACAAGTCACAATGCTTTATCTCAGATTAAGAACAGTCAAACAGGGCTGTTGTAAATAGTTATGTTGTGCAAGCTCATGCCCTAGCTGATGGGTTCAGAAACAAGACCCATACAGTTGTTTCCCAGACACTGAAACCTCCCTACAGACTGACAAGTAGACAAAATGCTCACAGGGCTCAGCAGTAAAGGAGCTAAGTGCAAGAGAAGCAGCAGCCCTTCCAGGTTCTAAGAACCTATGACCCATAAAAGAACAAGATCTTGGTCAGAGGAAATTGTGTTAAACCTGATGGAAAAAGGCAGTGAAGTGTGTCATCACTCCTGCTCATTCCTTGCTCAGTGCTGCTACTCACAAGAGAAAGGAGGATCCACAGACACCTCCTCACTTGGTCCCTACACTGCAGGAGAGAATTACCTGGGTCAATGATGGCCAGTGTGCACACTCTGTAGTATTTTCCACATGCTGTGCCCAACTCGATGTTGTTCCCACTATAATGATGGACACCGGTCTTGGCGAGCATAGCGTAGTACTCAATCTCTGATTTTCTGAAATCCAAAAACTGGGTGTTAACAGGATCCACAAACAATTCTGACCAGCTGCAATACAGAGAGAGCAGCTTTAACTCCTACCACACTTAAACCTTAAGACACTTTTCCTTCCCATCCAGAGAAACAAAGCTGTTTCTTGTGAGGCAAAATCACTCCAGGGTTGTGGCTCAGGAACCTTTACTTAGATGTCTGCTGGAGATCTGTAACAACAAACCCTTCAGCCTGCTCCTACACAGGCTCATTTCTACATGGTAGAAGGATTCAGCACTTGCAGACCTCTGAAAGGCCACAGGAGCTGTGCCAAAGTGCATAAACTAAGAGAGTTAATGTTGATGGCCAGTGGTGGCCAGATGCTGAAAGGAGAGACACAGTTGTTGCAGCTGAGAAAGGAACTGTGTATTTTATTTTAAAACAAGTTCATCTATACTGCTCTCTCTTCTGACTTTCACTAGGAGAGTCTAGCAGTCAGTCTGTTTCCCAAGCATTTTGGGATCCCCTTGAATACTGGGGACTGCTGCCCACTGCAACAGTCCTGCTGTTCTCCAAGGATCTAATTTTTCTGGGTTTCGCATTTACATTTTCTTGAGCCTGTCAATATCCCTCAACAACAAAAAGGGCCCAGGTGTTCAGTGAGGAAAAGGACATGGTATTTGTACAGATTACTTCTCAAAAAAGGAGTTTCACAGGCCAGGACCCCAAATTTATAACTAACTTCAACAAATTTTGTGTGCTTCAAATATTTTAAATCAGTTACCAGTTTTCCTAGCTGTAAAATTATATTCCCATACACTTCTTTGGAAAAACATAGGAATTCAGCCCCATTACACTCTTTGTGCATGCTATCAAGTGTGAAAAGCTTCTAGTACTTTCTCTAGTGCAAATTCCTTGAATCAGAAAGCTAGAAAAACACCAGGAAGCATCTTAACATTTCTAGACTTGAAATCACTGCACAGCAAACTACCTGTTGCTTTTATTTCAGAGCACTCTAGAATATGCCAGCAAAGCCCTCTGTGTTAAGTCTCTGGAGCAATTAGCACAAAGCATACACTGCATTTGTACAAAGCACCCATCTCAGAAGTGTTTTCTCACACATCTACTTACCTCAAAGCAGGACAGTTGTTGGCGAGGATAACCAACTTGGCTTTGCCCTGACGAATCATTTTCAGGGTCTGTTTGTACCCAAGCACATATTTGCCACTTTTCATAACCAGCTGAAGCCTGGAGTTGATGGACTCCAGGGACTTTTTCTGAAGATATAGAAAAACATTACTGTGTTAATTCACACTTTTCAAAACAATGGAGAATAGAGAAATTTCAAATAAGATGCGTTTTTCATAATCTCTCTATGAATAATCTCCCTTTGAAACATGGAATAAGAAAGGCCAAACAGCTACTTGAGTATAAGAAAACTTATGGATAGGGGCATTGCTGATACTGTGTTTTCACAAGTTCAGAAAAAAAAAAAGTTCTTTCTTACCCCATTATCTCTCAATAGGCAAATACATCTCAAAGCACTGTTGCTGCTATCGACATAAATCAGTGACATCTGCGTGTATCTGACAAGCTCATGTCAAGCTCAGCTAGTAAAGGCCAAGTAAATACCACTTCTACCTTGCAAATCTATGCCGGGTTTAGGGTCTGTCTCTCCCCAGGGCGCACATTGACAACGTTACACGGAGCAGCAGAAAGAAGTGATTCTAAGCAATATCGAACTGATATTATAATGGGAGCGTGACGCTCATGACAACAGGTTAGGCACATTTGACGGACGAAACCACCTTTGACCAAGAAACCCAGATCTGTCAAAGCCACTCTAAGAGAAAGGCCAGAACACGGCAAGAAAGGCAAAACCTGAACTCCACCCGCTCTAGGATCTCGGCATCACCTCTTCCTTCTTGCAGCCATCTCAGGAGCTCTGCAAGCACCCCGGGACATCGCAGGTAGGGACCCGAGAACACCGAGCCCGGCGAGGAGCGGCCGAGGGGCGCGGCCACAGTCAGGATGGACCAGTCCGAGCTCTGAGGGCCGCGACGGGCTGTGCCCAGGGTCCCCCAGCACCGCCGGCCGCCAACCCAGGCCACGCCGGGTCCCCCCGCCGCGCCACGGCGCTGCCCGGCCGCCCCGCCACCACGTGCGCCCGGCGCAGCCCCACTCTCACTCACCGTCTTCTTCGCGGCCACCATGTTGCTGCCTCGCGGGGGGTCGGGTACCTGGAACACACGGGGATGGAGGGGAGCGGTCAGAACCCGGCAGCAGCGCCCGCAGCGGCCCCCGCGCCCCCGGCCCGGCCCCGCTCACCGAAGACGCGCCGCCAAGATGGCCGGGCCGCCAGAAAGGAAGGAGCTCCCAGCAAGCACCGCACGAAGCCCGCGCAGCTCTCGCGAGAGCCACGCCCACCCCGCCCCGCCCCGCCCCGCCCCGCCCCGCCCCGCCCCGCCCCGCCCCAAGGCTGCCAACGCGCCCGAACCACGGCGGGGGCCCGGGGCGGGGCCTGACGGGGCGGGGCGGGGTCACACTGAGTGGGGGCGGGTCATGGGTTAATGTGGGTGGGGCGGGGCCTGAACGAGGCACGAGGCCTGGCGCGTGTGGGCGGGGCTTGGGCGGGCCGGGCTGCGGGGCGGGCTCGGCTGAGGGGCGGGCCGGGCTGAGGGGCGGGCCGGGCTGAGGGGCGGGCCGGGCTGAGGGGCGGGCCGGGCTGAGGGGAGGGCCGGGCTGAGGGGCGGGCCGGGCTGAGGGGCGGGCCGGGCTGAGCGGAGGGCCGGGCTGAGGGGAGGGCCGGGCTGAGGGGCGGGCCGGGCTGAGGGGCGGGCCGGGCTGAGGGGAGGGCCGGGCTGAGGGGCGGGCCGGGCTGAGGGGAGGGCCGGGCTGAGGGGCGGGCCGGGCTGAGGGGCGGGCCGGGTTGAGGGGCGGGCCGGGCTGAGGGGAGGGCTCGGCTGCCGCGTGAGCTCGGCGGGTGTCTCTGTTCGGTGCTGGTTCCCACCTTTTCCCATCTCCTCCGCCTCCCTCGTTCCGCAGAGGAGCTCTGAACGCATGGTGCACATCACAGCCTCACGGAAGGCTTCAGGAACTGACGCGGGAAGAGCCGTAGCGACCTGAGCCTCCCATCATGGAATCACAGATGGCCTGGATTGCTAGGGACCTTGAAGCTCATCTCGTTCCAGCCCCGCTGCCATGCCATCTTCTGCTAGACCAGGTTACTCAGAGCCCCATCCCACCGGGCCTTGAATACCTTACAGGGATTGGGGGGCATCCACAGCACCTGTACCAGTGTCTTCACCACCCTCACAGTAAAGAGCTTCTTCCCAATAGCTACTGTAAACCTACTCTCTTTCTGTTTGAAGCCCTTCTCCTTTCTCCTGTCACTACTACTACATTTTACTCTTGTAAAAAAAAGTCCCTCTCCATCTTTCCTGTAGGTTCCTTTCAGGTACTGGATGGCCACAATCAGGTCATCCCAAAGCCTTCTCTTTTCCAGACTGAACAATCCCAGTTCTCTCAGCCTTTCCTCATAGGAGAGGTGCTCCATCCCTCCAGTCATCTCGGTGGCTTCCTCTGGACTCAGTCCAGCAGGTCCATGTCTTTCTTGTGCTGGGAGCTCCAGAGCTGAACACAGCACTTCAGGCAGGGTGTCACCAGAACAGTGTCTGGGGGCTGTCACTGGGCACTGTCACTCCTGACACAGGGCTGATGGGGAAAATTGTGGGATGGAGAAAATAAATCTCTTGGGCACCGCAAGGCACCAGCACAGGGGATGCGTGGTGGTCTACCCCTGTGTCCCCGCTGTCTTCACTGTGCACATTGCCTCGCTAAAGCAGCAGTGCCTGCCTTCAGCCCCTGGCAGGCCCCCAGTTCTGCATGAATGGGCCATCCCGATGGGATTCAGCCCCAGGCTGAGCCCGAGCAGACACACAGGTTTCTTGCATGAAAACAGTTTCATGAGCTTGGGAATAGTCTTGGGGCCGACGCTGCCTGTGTTAACGTGTTCAGCTTCGGGTGCACTCAGTGCAGCTCCCGGGTTTGCCGAGGCGATGGCTCTGCACTCCCACCAGCTGTGCGGTGTCCTTAGCCCGTCCCCAGGCAGCTCAGTCCATGGCTGTGCCGGAGTGACAGCGCAGGGAAACTTCCTCCTGCCCCCCCGTGCACTTTGGAAACCACCAGTTTGAAAACTATCTCGCTGAGCACACAGGCAGTGCATTGTTTGCGACCAGGGCCGCGACATGAGGCTCCCATTTTCAGGCCGAGGACATTTGTTCTCGGTCCCACAGTGCTGTCCATCCAAGAACAAGCATCCCAGGGTGGCGCAGGAAGGAGCAGAAAGCAGCAGTAGCTCAGCTGGCGCCTGCAGGGATAACTAGTGTGGACGCTCTTAGTGAGGTGCGGATATTCCCCTAGAGGATGCTCAGGGATCCAGCCACAGGACAACAGCTTTGCTGCCGGTGTGACTTTATGCTCTTAAGACACGGTGCCAGAAAGGCATCCCAGGGTGTACATTTCTTATGAAATTACAAAACTAGTATAGGAGCTTTGCTAGACTCGCACAAGCATGGGAAACTCTTGTGCTGGTTGGCCTTAGGGAGTGTGATGCCTTTATCAATATGGAGCAAAAACTAAAAAGCCAAGAGAAAGTATTTTGCATTTGGTTATTCTAGTAGGTTTATATTAATAAATATTATTTCAAATAAGGAGAATAATTTATAGCAGTATAAAGCTAAGCCCTTCTCCTGGTATGGCTACCTCCATGGTAATTTTTTCTGATGTATGATCACAGACCTAACCAAAATATTTTCAACAGGATAACCTTCTCAGTGACAGGCAGCCTTTGGCCGAAATGCAAACCATCATCCCAATCTTTTTTTTTCTGGGTAACAATGTTGGGTTTTGACAGATCAGTTTAAGCATTTAAATTAACATCTAAACTAACACTGAGACAAAGGTATGTTGGAAAAAAATGTTACCAAACTTAAGTGGAGCTGAAATATCACAAGTGAAATTCTGACATTGGTCCGTCTCTAAAGGTAAAGTTCTCCAGGAATGATGTCTCTGTTAAGCACACATGTATGTAATATGTAAATAACAATATAAAAATGTTACATTTTGATGTGTCTCTATAGTCCAATTTCTTTTATTGAAAAAAAAATTCTGTCCCTTTACAGAGTAGGAATAAATCAATTTTGAGGTATCCTTCAAACTTTTTCTTGGCAACTGAAAAGTAAACTCCATTCTATGTCTCTTTCTTTTCCTGTTCCTCTTTTTCCCCTATGTCCCAGCCCTCAGGTGCATTGCTGCAATTCCCCATCAAACTGTGACTTTGTTTTTAACTCTTTATACTTTTACTTGGTTGGTTGTGGTCTGGTGAAACACTCATCTTTCATTCTTGTTGAAATTACTGGCAAGGGAGTATAAAGCTCAGTGGGCCTCGTGAAGTCCTCGGTGCCGTTCCTTTTGACGATTCCCGGTTTTCTGTCACCTTGCAAGATGCGGGAGTCATGCAAGGCTCCGGGAGAGGGAGCTGTTTCCAAGGGTACCCTTGCAGCCTCCCCTCTCGTTAGGAGAGAACGACTTTTCCTTAGGATTGGGTTGGCGTTGGTGGGAATACATGCAGAAACGGGCACTATTGTTTCTCACCCCATAAACCTTCCTTCTGTGAAGGCCTCTCCTGGGGCTCTGTGGTCCATTTAATGTCCTTTATAAAGACAAAGGCCAATCCAAATCAGATGAAAATTACACTAGAAGAATGAAAAGGCTTTGACCCCACTAAAATTCCTTAAACAATATTATACAGCTGCTGTTTCGTTAAAAACAGCAGCTGGGAGTGGATGGACCTTGACAGACACTGTTTGAGAATTAAGGAATGGGGGAAGGCACATCAGGGAGAGTTTGGCGCCCAGGCACCCTCAGCATCCTCAGGGATCTTGAGCTCTCCTCCACAACGAGGCCACGATACAGCAGAAATAGAAGAAAGGCAGGGAAGCAGCAGGCAATGTTTCGGTCTCCAACGAACAAGTCTCAGCATGGAGCCACCCAGGGAGCAGCTGGCTACCTCAGGAAAAACAGTGTTACTTCTCCTGCCACTAACAGCAGGCACTGTGGTCTCATCCAGCCCCTCTGCCGTCCCCACCACGCTCAGCCAGGGAGGTCAACTCCTTCTCGAGCTGAGCCAGGTATTACTCTGGCTCTGGGGCTCTGCGGGCTGGTGCTCAGTTTGGCAGTGGAGATGAGCATGCAGGGAATGCAGAGTACTTGGGGAAAGCAGGACCACTCTTCACCCTGGCTTAACCCTTGGCTTGCCTGCTGAGAGGGCAGGAGCAGGGTTTCCAACAGAGAGGGAGAACTTAATACAGAGAGCAGTGGTCTTGAAGTTCTTTCACCACTCTTCCCCACTAAAATGCTGACGAGGTTGTGTAAGAAAGCACCAGTTAGCGGTATGAAGAGGTAGGAGAGTGAGAGCACTGTGAGAAAAGTCACTGGTCGAACACTTACTTATCCCAAAAATTAGAAAGCAACTTCATCATTTTGGGTGAATGAAACCAGTTCAGTGTATCTAAAAAAGGGAAGTCAGGGTGATGCCTTGTTGGGATTAATTACAAACAGCGGCCAGACAAAATTAAGGGAATAAAAAGCAATTATATTTATTGAAGGGCCTTCAGATACGCTTCAGGCAGACAAAGCCCACCCAGGGGCTACACCCAAAAAAATGGATGATGTGTCAGGGGTTTTCATACATTTATAAGTTTGGTCCATTTGCATACTGGAGGTTAATCTTCCAATTACAGCTTCGGGTAATGAAGTGATTTACCCCAGGTTTGCTTAGCCCCAAAAGTCACTTTTGTTTTACATTTCTCAGGGCCTGAGGCAGAAAGGTGTCCTTGATTGCCAGGCCTAGGGAGGAACTGTTTTGTCTGACCAAATGGGAAGACAGTAGCTAACACACTATATAGCTTAGAGTTATACACTAAAGAATTGCAGGATTGCAAATATGTGAAAAATATAAAAGCTAAAATCTTAAAGCATCAAGGAAATCTCGTGCAGCAGCACTGACACCAGTGCCTGTGTATCAGCAAACAAACTGTGATGGAAGGGCTACCCATACCTGAGGACAGAAAAGGAAGTTCATGGAGCTGGCCAGGATCACCTGTGGGATCTCCTGCAGCAGTCTGGCTGCAAGGAATCAGCGCTGGACATATTTCATATGTGGGCTCATCCAAGCAGCATGCCTTTCTGCAGAGAAATCCCAAAGCAACTTCTTCTCTGTGTTATAGAACCCCAAGCACTGCCCCCACAAATGCAGTGCTAAAAATATAATCACCTTTTCTCATTACTCATCGGAAAATCCAATGAACAATAAAATGAGGTACTAAGAAAACAGGTATGTATGCTGTTATAGACAGTGTATAGTTAACTGACAGAAAATGTTGTAAAGAAGAAAAAGAGAAGAATAAGAAAAAGTCATTCTGAAGTCTGAAAAATGAGCAGTACGTGGCACCTTTTGGTACAGTCTGGGATGGATCATTCTATTAAATTCTCTGAACTTCTGAGGTCTTTATAAAGCTAAGGTGACAGTGCTGCTGATCCTGAGAGAAAGTGGGGATCACTCTGGCAGCCAGGGATGCAGAGGAACATCTGAAGCTGCTTAGCTTAGCATCCCTGCTTAGCCCCTTCCCCCAAGTGTCAGTAGGCAATGTGTAGAACTCAGGACTTGCTCCTTGTCAGAGCTGCCAGGTGCCTGAGATGGTACCAGGTAATGAATGACCTGTTAACAGGAAAGCTTCAGTAAATGTGTGGTGAAATTCACAGTAAATCCTCCCCTAACTGGGGGGATTTCGGATTGCAAACTCTGTTAAAGCCACTGCAAGAGGGACACTGTGTCTATAGCCATCCTTCATGTGCCACAGGTCACATGTTAACCCTGAATTATGAGATTCAATTCAAAAAAGAAGACTGATCTTCTGACAAGCTAGGCCTGTATCTTTATTTTACCAGTATGAACACAACACTTTTTTTTTTTTTTTTTTTTTTTTTTTTTCAGGATGAAAATATGCAAAAAAATACAGTCCTGCTTTGATTTATAGTCTGGTCAAGTCTCTGCACAATTACACAACAATGTTGTGTGAACACCTGCAGCCATTATTCTCTAGTTTTGCACATCAGGGCTATTAAAAGTGACAGATTGTGTTCCCTGATAATCATTGCATTTACAGCAAATGCAAACATGTTCATCTGATTTTCACAGGGTCGTGCACTGATCTATCCCTTGTATTGTCAGACAGACAAATGCAGCTCTTTGTTTCAGATCACTGGGAATTTAGAATCCCAGTAAGGCACAGGTCCATTAGATCTGAATTAAAACCTTTCCTCAGCCACCCTTGAAGCAGCTTTACTATGAGGAAGGAAGGAAGGAAGGAAGGAAGGAAGGAAGGAAGGAAGGAAGGAAGGAAGGAAGGAAGGAAGGAAGGAAGGAAGGAAGGAAGGAAGGAAGGAAGGAAGGAAGGAAGGAAGGAAGGAAGGAAGGAAGGAGTTGTGGAGGAAAATGGGTCAAGTGCAGAAAGGTTATCTCATTAGGGAACAGGGCAAACCTTAGGTTAAATACCACCTGAATACCTGGACATCTGCAGACCTGGATACATTTTCAGCCAGTAAAAGCATGCTAAGAAGTATGTGTGTATGCACATACATAAACATATGCATGTATAAATACATACATTTGTATACCTATATGTGTAGCCAGCTTAAATCCAGTGCCAGTACAATGAGAAACTGCATTTTCTAAGGGACAAATTGTGCAGAAACCCACAGGTGCAGATTTCTAAAGACAGTAATTAGTTTTATGAGAAAATCTTCAGATTGCCTCCTTTCCAGGAAATTACAATGCATGTACGAGGAGCTGAATTTCAAGGTCATTGTATCCCAGGCAAAACAAATATACCTGTTTCAGAAGGCAGCTCTCTGCAGTTCATAATTCAGCATCACAGAACAGCCTTCAATGGACCTACAAATATTTGGATCAGTGGAACATTTGGCCTGAATTACTTGACACAGTAAACAATTCAGAATATTTTATTTCTTGTTTGGGTACTGGTTGTCCTGTACAGAATAGCCAAAGAGCTGAGAAAAGAAGTCACAAAAAAGAAAACTCTTGATTAACATAATGTTTTGAAAAACCACTGTGATTTAGAAAGTCCCAGGATTTGGGACTATCAGAAAATACATATAAATTTAATAGCTGAAGTACGAATAATATCTAAAATGCTCAAAAATCTTAACAGCTAGTGATCTCTGGAATGAGTACAACAAGTTTGTTCATAGAGTACTGGCCTGGAGAACTTAAAAATTATCAGGGCCTTAGAGAAATCTTTGCGAAGTTTGC
Organism: Chamaea fasciata; assembly: GCF_029207755.1. Classification (NCBI taxonomy): domain Eukaryota; kingdom Metazoa; phylum Chordata; class Aves; order Passeriformes; family Sylviidae; genus Chamaea; species Chamaea fasciata. The sequence goes on along the minus strand of NW_027094086.1, from coordinate 22,610,450 downwards.
TTTTGGAAGTGTATTGCTGATTGTATATAAGAGGTCACATGTATTTGTTGCTTTACCTCTGGATGTACAGCTATCCCTGAATACTCATAGTTTATATTTAATTTTCCAATTTGTATTCCTGAAAAAAATAACTAGTTCAATATAATTCTTAAGTTTATTGGCTCTTAAAGGTTTAGGGTTTTTCTAGCTTCTTTGGTACTGCCTTCATTTGGGGCAGTACCAGGGTGGTTTGGATTAGAGAAGGCATAGAGTCTGTGGAGAGGTGCCCTGCCGAAGGGAAGGGATGGGATGGAAAACCTATCAAGGATTTTCATCTGCCAACATCATGCTCCAGCCACTCTATCACTTGCACAAATTTCTTTGGGACTCTGTACAAGCTCTGTACAATCCTGTGCTCCCAGAAGGTGGGAGAGTGGCAGAGAGGCAGCTTGCAGTTATCCCAGGGAAATGTATTTGGTGAACGCTCTGCAGAGGGCACACGTTGTACGAGCCTGGCTGGCCCGTGGCAATGCAGCTGAAACGCTGAGGAGCAGCCCTGTCCCGGCGTGTCCCTGCCTTTGTCCAGCTGCAGCACTGCTCTGTTATGTCCACTCTTCCTGCTGAAAAGATGCAACTTCTCCTTTAGCAGGAGGAGGGAAGACTGTGACATTGTTATTTAGTGGTCGTGGGAGTCACCTGCCAAATGGCCCTTGGGTTCTCATTTCTATTTCTGTATCCTATCCAAGACCTGTTGAAAGAACACAAAGTACAGAGCAGCCCCCGGTGAGCCTTGCTGCCAATACAAGCTGACTCCTGTTCCCTCTCGTGTTCCCTCTCTCCAGCCTTGTAAACCTTGTGTTCCTGTCTCTGCTGTTTAAGTAAGCTGGATGATAGGTGCACCCTGCAGAACTCATCCTTTGGTTAGGACAGAGAAGGAAGCAGGTACAACGCTCTGCAGGTAAGAGAATGAACTGAATGTAGCCTTCCCTTTTTTATTTTCTTCAGTGCCCAGTGTTTGACAAGACTGACGTGGTGGCCCATCCTCCTTACTTTGTTCTCCAAAAGATCACAGAAGAAAGTTGGGATGTCAGGTTTGTTTCCTGGCATGTCAGGCTTCCATAGCTGTCAGTACTCCTTTACAGTCACAGTCACTTCTATTTCCTCCGTGTGGCAGCAGAGCAGTGGGATGCCTGGGTGTCTTCATCTGTGCTGTTTAGGGAATCCCCACGTGCTGTGTAGGGAACTGACCTTGCTCCCACCGCAGTAGTCAGGATTTCACACTAGCAGCATGAATGTTAAATATTTCTGAAATTAATTTCTAAGTTGCTAAGCCCTTTGTTGCACTTCTACTTTTGTTGTCACACAGCAACATTTTGCTAATCTGAAAGTTACCAGCATTTCAGTGTCTAATGTCTCATAGAATAAAGAAATTATCTGCATATACAAGCAAATGTGTGGCAAAGATTATTTGTTCTTACTCTCTGGGAAGTTTTTAGGCCACCTCAATTTCCCTGGACATCTGTTGATTTGCCTATATGCAAATATAAAGATATTATCTTTATTTTACCTTTCAGGCTGATGGTAACGATGTTACAGGTGGCCACGGAACCCAGAGGACTCTTCAAGCCAGGAATTCCTTTTTGCCTCCGAGTTGCTGAGACCCCGGAGGTCTGTCCCTCCCAGTCCCACGGATGCATCCTGAAGCTGTTCCTGTGCGCAGGGAGGGCCGGCAGCGAGGCTGCGGCTCCTGTGTGTGTACGAGCACACCCCCCGGGATGCCCATATCACATACGGACAGTGGAGATAACCCAGCCCTGCTGCTCCTCTCCCCGGGTCCGGTCTGGGGTTCCCTACAGAAGCCTCACGCCCTCGGTCTCAGCTTCGTAAGCTCAGCCACACTGACGGATCGCCAAACATCGGCGTGGCCTCCAAGTCTGTTTAGTACCCCTGCCCAGACCCGGACCCTCTTTACCTGGCCTGTGGGTCTCCTCTAGTCGATGCTACCGTGGCTCAGAGTTTGCGAGCGCGGTTTACCTGCACACACCCCTAGGGTTAAACTCCGGGGCACACGGACCTGCAATCCCTTCCCGCCTGCTGCCACTCACACCTTGTGGCACTCACACAGCGCAGAAATCCGCCCCGGGGCAGGGACGGCCGCGGCGGTGGCCCGGGCTGAGCGGCGGGGGAGGATTTAAGGCTCCATTACCGGCTCCATAGGACGGTGCTTCCTGGCGGCCGCGCCTGCCGCGCCTCGCCGCGCTCCGACCCGAGCCGAGCCGGCCGTCAGAAGCGGCTGCAGAGCCCGCCAGCCCCGCCATGGGCTGCTCCAGCAGCGCCCGCAGCCGCCCCCAGGAGCCGCTGCCGGGTGAGCGGGGCGGGGGGAGCCGGGCGGGGGGACCCCGCTGAGCTCTTTGGGGATGCGGGGCCGCGCTGCTCTCAGGGTGGTCCCGTCCTGTCCCGTCCTGTCGCGGGGAAGGCGCCGGGGGTGTGCGTCCCGCGGGGGCAGAAGCCCGTCGGGCTTGCCTCGGCTTTTAATTCTGTCAGTGGAGAGAACTGCGCCCCGTAAGTGATGGCTCCGAAACTGGTATTTCTCGTGAATGGATGCCTGAGTCCCTTCCGCTCCGCAGGCTTTTTTTTTGTTTGTTTAATTTCCAGACAGGTCCTGCTGGTGGTCCTTTTGTGCAGTACCTTGCCAGTCTAATGCCCTTTCTTTCCCTCTTTAAAAGAATAGTGAACTAGCAATATTTGACCCCGCTATCCTTTTCTTTTTCTTACAAAATCCACCTCAACATTGTGTGCAGCGTCGGCAATGTTCCTGTGGCTTTAACTGGCTCAAGTCACAGCTGACTAATTTTGTGAGCAAGGTATATTTGTAGGACGTTCCATAAGAATATCCTTGCTATTCAGTGGAAGTAAAACAAAACTTTGTTTCCATATTCATCATATTTAGCTCTTTGCTCCAAGGAAGGTTTGGAAACACTCCTGTAAGAACCTGAATGCTGCAGTTACAGGAATTGTCCTCTCCAGAAAGGTGTATCTTGAAGGCAGATACAAAAAAGTTGTTTGTATCTCATTTGCTGCATTTCTTTCCTATATTCTTCAGTTATGATCTCTTGCTACTCTGCCTGCAGCACCCATGGTTTTTATATGGGTTTATATTCTCTGTGTTGTCTTGTGGTGCTGTGGCTTGTGACTGAGAGAGAGGAGAGAGCAGGCTGTGTGGGCTGAGTGTTGCCTGTGCCACTACAGAGCCAGCACACATCTGCAAACCGAGCAGCCCTGCTGAAAGGATCAGGAGAAACCTCTTTATGCTGTACTTGCTGTCTTGTTCACCTGGTCAATGTACCAATTCCTCTGCCTTTCCATCCTCCACTGAAACAGTGCACAGGAACACTGAAGGGCTCAAGAAAACAGCAGAAGTCATTTATTCTGCGTATTTTCATTATTTTGTATAAAAGCATGTTCATGGCAGGATAGGTCATGAAATATACTAAATACACTAATGTCATAGTAAGGATGAAGTGCAGTTTGCAATTACAGCTGAAAAGATCTGCATTAATTTGGCAATTACTAATCAGATATGTTAACAATTTTCTAATTTACTTTAATAAGGTATTTTGAAAAAAAAAAAACTTCTCTAAATAAGTTAATAGAGGAAACTGTATTTCATTTTCTTCCACCGATGTGTAACTCACAAAACTTTGAGGCTTTTCCAAAAGGAAATAAGGCAAAGAGAAAATACTGTCTCCGTGGCCCACTTACATTTACTGTGTTTTTCTTTCTTTCTTTCTCCAGCTGAAATAGTCTACAGCAGGGAAAATAAAAATTTTAAATTTAAAAATAAAACAAAACTAGAAGGAATCCTAGGAATGCTGACTGCCACATGATGTTCATTTTTCTTGGGGATAAAGGTATTGAAGAGATTACTGAGAGGATTTATTTTTTCCATATTAGGGAATTCTTTGCATTTCAGATGAGAGCAGAGGAATGCTTCCAGGGTTTCCAGCAGCGCAGATCTTGTGTTGCATGGCAGTATTTTATAATCCAATTTATACAAAACATTTTGATGTAGAGAGGGCTAGCTGGAAGTTACAGGGCTTATAGAAGCTGCAGGAGATTTTTAGTAATAATACATTTGAATTGTTTCTCTTACTGCTAACATGAATTAAAACTCTCTGTAACATGCTAATTTTTACAGCTCATTTGTTTCAGTCTGTAGGTTTTAAATGTTCTCTGTTCATCTGGCACTGAGCAAGGTGAAAGCATGAAAAATGTCTAAAAGTACAAAAAATAAAAATGTGAAAAGATCAAATGTTTGGTCTCTGAGCATACATTGCTTTTTAAATCACTGCTTAGAATAGCTTAAGATTTACTCACTATTATTCTGATTGGGTATCTGTTTCACCTTGAGCTTTATTTTAGGAAAAGGAGTGAGTGCTTGGAAAACAAGGTGTGATAGAGATCTGGAGAAAGTAATCAGGGAAATATATTTGCTGTTTCTCATAATGCAAGAACTGTCACTTGATGAAATAACCAGCAGCAGGCTCAAAAACAGCCAAGATATGTCTTACAGGGGATGTAAGTGGGCTGCAGCCTTCATTATCATTGGAGACTGAGTGTAAACAGATTGAAAAGGGGCTTGAACAGGTTGACAGAGGAATTCTACTGACAGATGGGTGGGTTAGGGCCTTCTGCCCTTTCCTCTGCCCCTCAGTAGCTGTCAGAGACAGGGTCCTGCCCTGGGTGGGGTCTGTTGGCTGAGACCTGTACCTGAATTTACCTCCTGTTGTTTGAGTTGCATTATAAATTGCCATATTACTGTGGATTTGGAGGGGTTGGTTGGAACTTGGATTGACAGTTCTTGGGACAAATGAGATTTTATCTGTCTCACAGTCAAAATTGCCTTCTGTCTGTCTGAACAGTCCAGATCCCCAGTACTTGCTCTTCTTCTGGCTTAGCCATCCTTCCCTGGATCTGTAGGCGCGTGCTGACTAGGTGACACTTGCTGGGGAGGTGTTTTGTTTGAATGTCTCAAAAGAATTGTAAACTTACTTTAAGGGCAGCAGTATTCAAGCAGATGTCTTAAGAGCAGGCTGTACTACTTTTTTCTCCTGTTCATCTATAGCTGTATGAACATATATAGATGTATTCATCTGTGAACAGTATCTTATGGTTCTGCTTACTGACTTTGACACTGCAATCATAATTTTCTCAGAAAATACAGTTTTTCCAGTTTTGTAATTATTATATAAACAGATTTCATACTTGAATTACCAGAGGTTTCGTCCTGACACTCTATAGGAAAAGGTTAAGTACAAGATCCTGTCAAACTGAATTTCATTAGAATGTTAGTAAGTCAGTCTGATACGTCGATATAGCTCATTTTGAGACTTCAGCTTTTATCCTTAAATACCTGTCAAAGCAATTTTGTAGTTCTTTATTCATAATTTTTTTCTGCCAAAACCCATTGCTTTACTAACCAATAAGTTGATGAAAGATGAAAGAAGCAGAAGTTTTAATTTGTTTAGGCTTCCTGTTGTTGAATTTTTAATTAGACAAATCATAGTATGAATGGTAGTTTAGTACTGAAAAAGACAAAGTGGTTTTTGTTTTAAAAAGCAGGCACTGCTCATCCTCTGGGTTCTCAGGGTTTTTATTCAGTCCACCTGAAAGTACCACCAGAACTTCTCACATGCAGCCCAGGACAGCAGCTCCCTTGCACTGGTCCTTGTGCTTGGTTTGGGGCAAGAAAAGGTGCTTCCTTGCAGTGTCCCATCACCAGCAAACCACCTGCACACTGCAGATTCATAAGGGAAAATGTAATAGAACATTGACTTGCAAATAAGTCTGCTCTCTTAATATAAAAATGTATTGCATGCATCAAATGAAAACTTTTTTTTAATGTAAGAGCAGCATTATCATCTACTGGACATATGTGGGTTTGTGCAGCAGACCTATGAGGGATATTATCTGTAGCCAGGAGGGAGCTCTTTGACAGGTAGTGCTTGTGTGGTTCACTGTGGGTTTAGTTGTCACCCAGCTTATGTGGCCATTCACCAATTATCTGTAATTGTCTTTTTGTTTTCCTTGCCCTGATAAAAGCATCATCAGGTGCAAACACCCAGACTGCAGATGACCATGGCACTGTAGCTGACCAAACACAGTTGGACCCAGCAGAGCGTGTGAGTCTTGCCTCTGAGGAAACCAACCCAGGAGAGCAGCTGCCAGGAGAGGAGGCTTCAGCCACGATCCTGGACGTGGAGGGGAAGACAGAGTCAGTCAGTAAAAGGGAGGAGCCAGAGGGCACCGAGCCCCTGCCTGCAGGAGATGAGGAGAGCTCTGAGCTGCCCTCTGTGTGGCGAGAGGAGAGCAGGGGCCCTTCACCACCAGCACCGGAAGATGCTGGGGCACCATCACCAGGACCAGAAGAGGACAGTGGGCTGGTAGAGGGCAGTGACAGCTCTGCAGTGGAAGTCATCGAGAAAGTACATACTGCTGAAGAGGACCACCTCACTGAGGGTAATATTTGTGCTTTCATGAATTCAGGAGACCAAAATTTGCCTCCAGGGAATTCTGCGTGGGTCCTTCTGGTTTTACTAAGAGCCTCAGATGAGCTTCTGGAGTCAGAATTTGGTCCAGGGTGTCTGTACAATGTAAGGCATAGAAGAATGTGGCTGGGGAAGCCTCGGATTTACAAGTCCAAGCTGTAATAAATTTAATCAGCATTTCCACCTCTGCTATTTCATGTCCTTTTTGTTCTTAGCAGGTAAAATGTCCCACCATTCCTCTCATGTAAAACATAGTGTCTCTGGGTAGGTCAGACACATTCCTTGATATTTGCACAGCCCAAAGGCTTGATTACTTGGTCACATGTACTAATTATAAACCAACTGTCCTTGCACACATAAAGCTGGAGGGTGCATGCTTGGATGTAGAAGAAAAAGCATCTCTTTGATGCACGCTTGGCATGTCCAGTCTGTCCAGGAAGCTTGGCTACAAGACAAGCAGAATACAAGTAGTAGTGGAGAGACACAGGGCTGTCTTTCCACAGATGCTTGGAGATGACTGGGTGGGGAGAGAGGCTGTGTGAGGAAGTAGTGCTGTCTGAGGTGATGGGTATTTCCACGTGCTGTGGAGGGACCTTTGGCAGGAGGTGTGCTCCTTCCTGGAAATTGCAGGCTATGCTCATATTTGGGGTAGTGCCCAGAGGACATGGACAGGACTGCACATGCACAAGATGAACACTTCACAGGAGGAATCAAATTTCTCCTAAATGGTACAAAGTAGCTCAGTAAGGAATCAGGTCTTGGAGTAGCTCTTCAGGGAATGAGCAGGTGAAGCACATGAGGAGTATTTCTCTGCAGGGAGACATCCTCACTCCACTTTTGCCTTGAAGAAGTGTGAGGTGCAGAAGGACTGATCCATGTGAAATCCAGAGCCAGTTACACACACTGCCACTAATCCTGTGGCTTTGTGCTGCACGTCTCTGAACTGACTATATGAATCTCATTCTTTGCATCCCAGTAGTTGAGCATGGTCATTGGATTGCTTTGTCCTCTCCTGTGTCACTTCACAAAAGAATTTTGTCCTCTACATAAAATGGGCACCAATCCTTTGGAAGAAAGCCTTGTTTTATGTAAGCAGTAAATGACAGGTTGCTCACCTGTTAAACACACATCCTGCCCAGCTGCAAACTCCAATTTCATTATTCACCAGTTCTAAGCCTCAAGGCAATGCTCGAGGCAGAGCAACACGCCCCGGACCTTCTGCTGTCACCTCTTGTCAGTGGAAACGTGTTTACAGTTGTCTGGCTGGCTGAAGATGAGTTGTGGGGCTTTTAGCACCAAGTGATGTGTGAAGAGGAAGCAAATGTAGCTTGTGGGGAAAAGTTTTGCTCTTATTACTACCAAGGTAGAAGTAACACCTTAACTTGTATGCATTCTCTTTCCAGAGGCATCTAATGAAGGGATTTTCTATTTTTATGCTATGGTACATATGATACTTAGCATTTGTTTTACTTTCCTTTATGCTTCTGTAGCTATGGGAGGAAATGAGTTAGGCAGCAGCTTCCCAGGGAAAAACAGGGTTTCAGCCAGACTTGCATGTTACCATGTTTTCTCTTTCTGTTTTGTTCCAATTGCAAATAAAACTGCACATCTATGAAATAAAATCCAGGAAAAATTATTTGAATAGAAATAGTACTCATGATTTCCTCTGGATTCAACATCAAGGGAATTTTGTGAAAACATTAGGAGAACTTCATGGGCATGAGGCAACCGTATAGCTGGATGACAAAAAGTGTTTGGGATCATCGTGTTTGTTCTCTATGGGTTCATTCAGAGGGTACCTTGGCATTGGAGAGCTGACAAAGCAAAATCAGGTTTACAGAAAGGAGCTGGGGCACTTGGTGCTTTTTCTTAGTGGATCCTAATTTGGTCTCCATGGTTACCATTCCCAGGTGAGACGGGAGAACAGGTGGAAACTGAGCTGCTCAGTGAGACAGTAAGTGAAGGGCCTGAAACAAAAGAAGAAGAAACAGGAGAAGCTGTGGATAGTGCAGCAGCGACAGAGATAGGTATGTTGACAGAGGAGGGAAGGACCACATGGGTTATTGTTTAACAGACAGCAAAGACTGTGCTGTCCTTAATGAGCATACTTTGTTATTCCCCTGTTGACAAACAGGTGCTTTCTGCATTTTTACACAAGAGAGTCAACAATACTTTACATTAAAGGACATTTTTGGAAGCAATCAATTGGAAGTCATGCTTTTTACATGGGTCATCCTTATATAATACATGAGCCTTACCAGTGATAACTTTTTCCTCATTGGGAAGAATGACAGACTGCAATGTGCAGTCTTAGAAAATAAAAACCTTTGTTAAAATCATGACTCTGCTCATTATTACTTGCAGGCTTGTTTTTGTAAGCTGTGCTTTAATGCTGCTTTGTGATTTCCATTCTATGCCAGCCATTTTAGATCCCTTTGTTCTCCTTATCAGCTGAAATCAGCAGTGTGGTGCTGTGATAAAAGCACATTGCACAGCATAATCAGTCACATGGTGGAAAGGAAAAGTCACAGGCCAAATAAAGTTCCTCTGGAAAACTGTCACACCAGTGAAGAGAAAAATTCACGGGGATAAGATTATCCCTCTGGCAGACTTTGAGATTATGGCCAAAGTTCTGTCACCACAGTCTGGCTACAGAAGTTATTTCTTCTTCTTCCTCCACATTCACTAAGAACCTCACACTTGAATCTATCACTCAAGTGATAGGCGGTCACATGCCCCAGAAGGCAGAATTAGAATCACAGACTCATTTTGGTTGGAAAAGACCTCTAAGATCATTGAGTCCAACTGTCAACTCAGTGCTGCCAGGTTCATCACTAAATTCTGTCCCTAAGTGCTGCATCCATATGTTTTTTGAACGCCTCCAGGGATGGTGATTCCACCACCAGAGGTTACTCTATGGTATTGCTGGAATGTGGAAAAGGATGAGCAGCCAAAGCAGACAACTCCTCCTTTCCCACAGCAAATGTTATTGCAATAGCTGGAATCACCTTCTCCCTCTCCCCTCCCTCCTAATCACTGGCATACTTAGTCATGCCCAAAATCTCTCTGGGCTAGCAAGTATTTCTGTAATTAAAAGAGAACAGCTTCAGCAGAAAGGATGGTAGCTACCTTGACCAGTGTCTTTCATGACTTCCAAATGAACCTCTTGCACCTGGGGTGAGCAGTCTTTGGCTCCTTCCCAATGCTAGTATGTGTCACAACCTTAGGGCAAGCCAGCATGCTGCACTGCTGCTTATGCTTCTGCTAGAGGGCTAAGGGAAATGGTTTTCAGCATAAGCACTGCAGTCTGTAAGACAAGTAGGGTGGTAGTCAAGCAGTTTGTCAAGGCTTATGTGCCCTTATGACCTTGTGCTTACCCAAGTAAAATTAGATCAGCAGTGATAAAAAAAAAACAAAAAACAAACAAACAACAAAAAAAAACAAACAAAAAAAACCCCTGCTCACCTCCCTTTAATTTTCATGTTTGACAGCTGCTCATCTTTACAGGTTGTTACTTGCCTATGAAGACAAGCAGTTGTTGGCCATTGACAACTGCTCCTTTGCAGGATCTTTAAATTTATGCCAGATAGCTTTGCCTATGAAGTCAAAGCTAGTTTAATCAATCAACTTTTTAATGTCTTAAAATTATGTCTTTTTTAAAAGCTCCTATGCTTTTACAAAGAATCATCTCTCTGTGCTGTGAATTTAGCAAAGCATTTAACTTGATTCTAGGAAACCTCAAAGAACATCTACCTGCTCCTGAAGAGTAAGAGAATCATAGAAAGGCTTGGGTTGGAAGAGACCCTAAAGATCACCTAGTTTCAACCCTCCTGCCAAGAGCAGGGATGCCACCCCTTAGATCAGGTTGGTCAGGGCTCCATCCAACTTGGCCTTGAACATTTCCAAAAATTTCACCCAGTGATGATTATAGCTTTATTGAAATTCTTCCTCCATTTGCCTGCTTTGACAGTATTCTCCCCAACAGTTTTGTAAGGGAGCAGAAAGAGCAGCCCTGCTTCTGTGTCTGTAATGCATTTCAGATGATGGGAGTGCACTGACATAGCTCAGAGAACAGCTGCAGGCAAGAAGAGCAAACAATGCTAAGAATGGAATAGTGACCATTTAAACCTGGGACTCGGTTGTGTAAGGGAGAAATTCTTCCATCTTGAAAGGATATTGAAGAAATAAAGCAAGATTCTGGGCAGGAAAGCAAGACTGCTTAAGGGAATGGAAAAAAATCTTACTTTGAGATACATCAAAAACATTCACAGCTTTATCTCTAGGAGGGTATAACTAAGAGGATAGAAGCTGATCCTAGGTAAAAAAAAAAATAAAAAATAGGGCTCTAAAGGTAGCTGATGTCCACCTAAGAACAAAGAAATGCTCAGTGACATGCTAAGTGTGTTGAATTTGAAACCATTAAAGGGAGTTGGCTTTTTTCATGTTATATTAACAATCTTCTTAGTCACGGAGAATCACTGCAGTTGGATGTCTTTCATTGGTCACCTTCATTCCCAAGCAAATTTCTCAGCTTTCCTGTGTTCCCTACCCACCTTCATGGAACACCACAATTCAGTGAGGAAGTCCCACATTCTCATGTTCCTTACCCTTGCAGAGTGTTCTAGCTGGGAAAGTACTTTGAGCTGGGATGGCCAGACACTGTGATTTCAGTCAACCATCCCTTTCGGCACTATCTTTTAGCCATCAAGTGAGCCCCAGAGCTTCTCAGCTGCTGATGGCCAACAGTAACCTCAGGGGCTGGACACAGTTCCTCAGCCATACTTTGTCATGGAATAGCTGAGGTAGAAAAATACCTCTGGAGCTTGTCTAGTCCTGCTCAAAGCAGGAACAGGTTGTCCTGTTGAGTTTTGAATCCCCAGGAGTGAAGACTCCATTAATTGTGGGCAGCCTATTCCCATAACTTAACTGTCTTTGCCGAAAAAAATAAAAATCTTGTATTTAAAGGTAATACTCTGTACTTCAATTTATGTCTTTTGTCTCTTGTCCTTATTTAGGGTTTACTGTCCGTGAAATGCCTGCCTCTATGTCAAATCTGACTGGAATGATGTAGTGATTTCAAAAGTTGTTAGGAGAAAAGGCAGCAGGGTGAGGAGGAGCTCAAGACTGTAGCAGTGACATACAGAGGTGATGTTAATGTCTGTAACAGGAAGACTGTATATCAACGGGATGGGGGTAGAGGAAGCAGAACCAGTGGTTGCTTTTAGATCCACACAGAACATTCTTATAGATGTGGGAGAAGAGCAAATATCTCCTTCATCCTGCGATACTTCCAGGGAAGTTTCACTTTGAGTTCCTGTCAGATTTAGTGAATATCAAGTTATACCTTTAATTAATTGCTAAATTAATTTTTTCCATGTGTTTCAGAGACAGCTAATAACAAGGAATAGAAGTTATATCTCAATGAACATCCTCTTCTTGGGCCTGCTCTTCTGTTCACATGAATATTTTTAAATTTTATTGGGTTGGGAAAATAGAAAGGCTTTTATGGATTGAACCACAAGCTACAGACACATGAATAGGAAGCATCGGAAAAAGTTTTATATAATACAGATTTTTTGAAGTCAAGCTACCAAGACTTCAAGAGTTTGAAATACCCAAACTTTCATCTCTCTGCCACAAAGAGTGCCTTCTATACACACCAGCATAATTTTTCAACAGCAGTATGATCATTCCTTTTTCAATTAGGAGTTTTTCCCAGGTTCAGATAACTTACTTCAAATCACTGAAACCTTCAACCAACATTATATAGGATAAAGAACAGAGTGTAGCTTTTTTTTCTTGAAATGATTGTATGTAGGCAGTTCCTCTGAGTGCCTGGACTACCAATGTAGGCAGCTGCTGAAGTGTATAGCATGTAGAGGACTGGGAGAGGAAAGTGCCCATTTACCAAGCTCTAACTAAATGCAGAGGTGAGTTTTCCAGAAAATAGAAGATAACAGAGCGCAGTGTCCAGAACCCATCTGTGTGCTGCTCACTCCCCATTTTTAAACTCAAATTTATTGAAGGGATTGTAGTACAATATGTGTGCTGACTTCTGCAGAGACAAGGAGAAGAGGGCATTTTTAACTGAGTGGGATGTTTTAGTTGTATAAATCCTAGAAGAAAACTTCACAGCTGTTAATGTTCATGGTCAATAATAACCTGTCTTTAGCTGTGTAGCTTTCTTCATATGCATTCGTGGCTTTGAAAATGGATTTCTAAGAGAGAAAATACAAACATGTCTAAGACAAATATGAGGCTGTTCCCAAAGAAAAGGTTATCTATTTTATTTCCCTGGAGTGGTGTCCTCCTGGAGAAATATGCTATCAGGGACTGTCTGGGTTATTTTCCAAAACGCTAAACAATCATTTTGGAGATGAAGCTGAAGGGCAATACTTTCAAACAAATTTCCTGTGAAAACAGGCCCTGGATATGACTTGTGTTTTGGGTCAGATAAAGACTAGAAATTTGTTCTGATGGTGACTGTTGCAGGATCACAGATTCAATTAGGTTGGAAAACACCTCTAAGTTACTTGAGTCTAAATGTTGACTGAAGACCACCTTGTCAACTAGACCATGGCAGTAAGTGCCATGTCCAGTCAGTTCTCATTCTTTTATTAGCTTTATTGTACAAAAGGACTTAACAAAAATCCTAACTGTCACCAGCAAATTATACAAATCCCCTCTAAGAGATAATCTCATACTGCATGTACCTGTTTGACTCCAGCTGATTCTGGTTTGTATTAAATAATCTAATTGATATCCTTGGCCTATTAACCTTTTGTATAATGTGATAGTTCTTGGCTGTATCACTAAATCGAAGTTTTTCTGCTTAGCAGCATTCTTATGAACTTGTCAGCTTCATTTAATGTCAACTTCCTGTTTATGGCAACACCATAAACTTTTAGAACCCAGAAGCATACTTTTTTTTTAGGGAATTTTTGCTAAGTGGATGTCACTTTTAGTTTATTTTTTAGCTTTTCTAACCTTCTGTAATAGAGAAGCTAAAACGAGCTGCTAGTTCTATTAATAAATCTATTGACATTTAAGTGAACATCGAAAATTCAAACAGAAGTAGTTGAAGTTTTTATCCACATATTCAAACCTTTCCATGAAAAGAAGCCTTGAAAAACAACATCTTCAGCTGCATCTCATGGCTGATTTCCTCCTGTGAGCTGGGAATTCAGTTCAGCCATCAGCACATATGCCAGCACAGCCCAACTCCAAAACACAGGAGATTAAATCAGCAGAGACAGGCTGACTACTGGCAAGATCTTGAATTGCAGTCTGGCAAGCATTAAACTATTTTTAAGCATAAATCAACAAGAGTTCTGTGACAGGGATCAGTAGTATTCATAGCAACAGAGGAGACTGCACCTGGAAATAAAGTGTGAAGATACACGGGAGTCAAAATGACCTGCTCACCTCAGAGTCACTCTTTCTACCACTGTTGTAACAAGGAAGACAGGTGACTACGTATGTTCTTCCTCACTGTTCAGCTTCTTCAGGCCATTAAGCAACGCAGATGAAAACAAGGGGAATATAAACCAGTCAGTGACTCAACAGTAGCAGTCTTTCTCAATCTTCATCCTTACATATACTATAATCACAACAGGTGATTCTCTTTTTCTTTTCCTAAAGAGAAAATATGCTTGATACTGTGTTAAACATGAAAAGTTAAATCACCTAAATTATCAAAATGTGCCTGCTAGAAATATGCTGAACACTCCTGCCCTGAGAAATAAGATGTCCCTACCATGGAAATGTCATTGAGATCTAGTATTCATGGTCTGGGAGCTACCAAAGCATGTACTATGAATAAAGGGCCAGTGCCTGCAGTTATTTGCCTCTACAAACCTGGGACTCCACAGAGGTTGCAAGGAGCAGAAATTGGTCTGTCAAAGAACTTTCTCATGATAAAGGCTGGGAAAAGGATATGCTGCAATATTTGTTTTTACAGGAAACACCTCCAGATCTTAAGCAACATAGGTTTTTTTTTTTTTTTTTTAATACAGTCAAGCATTTTTGATGATTGTTTTGTATTTTATCAAAAACTAAACAATTTTCATCCCTCAACTTCATCCAAGAAGTAACCATTCCTCACTGCAGGGAGTTCTGGGCAGTACACTTGAAAGAACAAACTTAATTTCCAAGCTAACAAGAAATTTCTGGTAGAAATTTTTTTCTAATTACCAATAAACACAACCCTAGAAGAGGCTAAATTTGCACCTTGTCAGTTCTGTGCAGACAGATATGCACACTGTAGGATCTCAGAAGATCCCTGCCCATCTGGCTGGCTGGGGCTGGATCCTTCACTCAGTAAGGAACTGCTTTTAGGTAAACACTGCAGCAAGAGCAAGTGCTGGTAGAAGAAGATTGGGGCAGTTTATGTGGTTTAAGAGAACACAGTTTTATTAAAACTAGGTACTGACTTTTTTTTTCATTGCTTAATCTGTAGAGAATATAATCATTTAAAGAAGAAAGTTTTAGTAAAAGAAACAGCTGGTAGAAAATACACATTTCAGTACTTTATACATTGCTTTACAGTCACAGGAAGAGATGACCCGTTTTGCTGCAGTTTTTTAGTTACATGTGATAGAAACAAATTTTAAATGCCGAAATCAGGATGCCACAAGCTGAATTGCAACTTTGTATTTTGCATGCAGCTCAGTCTAGCAAAGGAAAAAAAAAGTGTTTTAAATATACTTCTATTTAAAACTAGATTTATTAAATGTCTATTTAATGTACTAAGTAGTTTGCATATTAAGACCTAAGAGATAGGCTTTTCATATTGGAGAATCATGGGTGTTGACTTTTTTGTTTTAAAGAATAGAATCAAATAATATAACTCTGCTTAAATAAAATAAATGTTTTACGCTTCTCTGTGGAAGGCTGTTTTTTTTATTTTGAAAACTACCATGTTAGAGCTGTAAATAATAGGGCTTATTTCAGTTATTCTAGACTTCCTGTACCAGAAGAATACATAAAGAAAATGTCTTGAATGGCTTTGATTTAAATATATAGTCTAAAAACTACAACTGTCTTCACCTGAAGAATCATAAAGCTAAAAGGGAATTTCAGCTCTGGAGTTTTTGCAGAACGGCACCTACCTACTGATAAAAACACTTAATGGAAGCAGTGTGTTCTGCCTTGTTAGCTGCATCCAGCATGGAACTTTTTCCAGGTGTTACACTGACATTTCAGTCTCCGACTGCCCCTTACTGTGGAAAGCGATGGTGTATCCACTCTCCTACCACCGAAGGGTCTCAAGCAGCGCTATAAGGGACTTAAACCGGCCAAGGCACAAGTCAGGCCGCCAAAAAAATATCACAGCTGCCATCTAGTGTTGGGTTCGAGGTGGGCACAAGAGCTGCGGGACACGGGTGAGCAAGGCAGTGGGCAAGAACGTGAGCAGTAAGAAGGGACAGCCACTGCGGTTATAAAAGGCTGAACTCAGCTCACGTTCAAGACTTGAACTAAATCTCCTACTAATCACTGAAATAAATCCCAACCAAGTAATTATACCTAAACAAAGCTGTAACAGAGAAACCTAAATATAAATTAGGAATTAAGCTCCATTTAAACGTTTAAATGTAACTCCATTCACTTACAGTATTTTTTATTATTATTAATTGACAACATGAAGGAACATCTGCTTTGTGTTTCCTGGCAAGTCATAGTCATATTAGCACTAACTCCTTCCTAACAAGTCTGACCATGTTTTCTCTTAGGTGGGATTGCTTATGGAATCGGAGCTATAAAGCATAAGATGCATTATTAGTACAGCCAAAGAGACAGAACAAGAACAGAAGCCAAAATTAATCAAAGTTTATGTATAGAAAGTTTATTTAGAGAAAAGTTAGGCATTTTTCAAAGGCTGTTTGGAAGTTTGCTGTTTGAAATAACAAAGGTATTATCTTGCTTCTAATAAAAATAATTATCTGCCAAAGAAAGCAAAACAGTACTATAAAAAATCCTTATATCTGCACATATTTGCTGTGGCAGTCTCATTATGAATCCTTTTTCTATAATGGTACAATTTATAAGCTCAGTGAAAAGAAGGAATGGCTTCCAAAAGAAGGAATCACATCAAATCTAGGACTGGAAAGTAGGGCTGACTGTTCTCACAGTATCCATTCCTCCTTGATAGAAGATCAATACAGAAGGATGGGATAAGTTACTGGCATCACCAGTTGGACTTCTCAGCATTGCTTAATCACCCCATCAAACTCATGCTTCTGAACATAATGGCACAGGAAAAAAATACAAGAACTGTAATGACATGGTAGCTGAAAGCTTCCTGTCCTGCAGAATTTAATCCTTAGCTATTAGAATGTAGATAATAAGCCTATTCTTTTGGTTCAAATTATTTGTTATTGAATAGACAAGCTGGAGATTTTTTTGGTAATGGAGAATCAAACCACAATCAGGAAAAGAAAAGTTTGTTCCCATAATAGACAAGCACATTTTTGCAGTTGCAATTATATTTTATTCTCATTAAACATTTTTTAATTTTTGTTGGGTTTCTTAATCAAAACATAGTCAAAGTTGAACTGCTATGAAAAAAATTAGATAGGTATTAATTTTCATCTGATTTATAAAGATACCACTTTACTTCAGAAGAGCATAATTTTCTTCTTTCTGACATTAATATTAATTTTCTTAAGCAATTGCTCACATATGAAAAAATCCAAGTCTCAACAATAATCTATTATGTAAAGAAAGAGGTTAAGAAAATTCAGAGGCAAATACCGTATAATTCCTCAGAAGTGAAGATGTATGCTAAGCAATTCAGGTGTTCTGTTTTCTCATTTCTGTAATTTTTTCTGATTTAAAATTGTTACTAAAAACCTACTATTACAAATCAGTACTGTTTTCCATGTCCGGATCACCTGCAGTATAACTCTAATACATTCACCCAGGTATATACCTTAATACCTGAATATCCAGTCACCTCCACAAAGGGCAGGTCCTGTCCTGCAATCTGGCTCAGCTGATTTTAGCACGACGCAGGCACTTTTCAGGGTTTGCCAGCAGAGAAGTCTAAGTCCTGAAGAAAGCACCTTTCCTCATTAAGTTTACTGATTTCAACTGTGTGTAACTGCTGTTGGTCAGCTGTAGGAAATGGATATAAGGGAGAAGTATCAACTAAATCTAAAACTGTCATTGTAAGAGATCCAGTCTTTACTTATAGTCATGCTGAAGCATCTTGGAGAGGTCCCTTAATGGCAATAGCTTCAATCTCAACTTTAGCCCCCTGTGACAAAACAAGGAAGAAACATATTAGGAATTCAATGTATCTATTTTATAAAGCAATTGGATGAACAACACAGCTTTGTAAGAACAGAGTGACATTTAAGAGAGATTATATTTCTGACAGTTTTATTACTGATTTAGCAGTGTTCAGTAATATTGTAAATTCCATTTATACTTACTCAATTATCATAAGCCCTTATTTCTAATGTTTTATCTATCTTCCACCACAAAGAAATATGTATCTCATATTCAGATCTCTGATAATGTGTGGGAATAACAATAGTATACTTAGAAAAGAAACTAATTAAGAGCTTTCATTAAAATAATTGCAATCAAAGTTATTTCAGAATAAGAAAAGCATTCAGAATGCTTCAGTAGTAAGGTACTCTAGAAAATTTGGGGGTTTTTTGTAGAGAGAAAAGTGACACTTACTTTGGGCAAAGCAGCGACTTGATAGGCTGCTCTGGCTGGGAAGTTTGCCTTGAAAACTGTAATTTAAACAGAAACATCCAGCAATCACTAAACGTGGCTAAATAAAACACAGTTCAAAATAATCTGTATAAAATGCAATCACTGGAACAGTTTCAGGTGCAAGGCTACAAGACTTTTATGCCAGCTCTCATTTCTCCTTTGTTGTTTTGTTTTGGTGACTGACTGCTCTCAATCTCAGCAAGCTACCACTCATCCCCAAGCAGCCTGCTGCAGTTGTGACCTAGTGGCCAGGGAAACTTGCATTCTGCTGACACTGCAGGGCCTTAACACCCACTTGGCTGAAAAAGGAAGATTAAATCAGAATGGTGATCATCCACTTTCAAACACCAGGAGTGGGAGATGGCTCTTCCACAAGAAAGAGTGGGAGAGAGAAACAGGCCCCTGCCTTAAGAAATTCACATAAAGTCACCAGGAGTCCAACCTTACCCATATCAAAGGAAAACAGAGGGAAAATAGGCCCTTGATTTATTCCTCCGTGCCCATTTAGACCTGACAATCACAGATTTTAGAACAGGGGTAAGGCATGGGGAAGGCTACTGGTAAAGACATAAGAGCTGAATTTATAGACTATTAGAATAGTTCAGCTTAGAAGGAACCTTTAAAGATCACATAGTCCAATTCACCACCATGCCACAGCCAAGAACATCTTTCACTGTATCAGGTTGCTCAAAGTCCCATCCAACCTGACTGAACACTTGCAAGAAATTTGCATAAGAAGTGAAAGTTTTACTAGCGACACCTATCACAAAACTGTTAATAAGGGCAATTTTGGGCTCCTGCATCGAGATAATAACTCACAAAGAACAGCAGCAACTGTTTTCTCAAACTCCAGGTTGGAGGCAACAGATAACTAAGCATGCAGGTGGTTTGGGTTTACCCTGCTTAAGCACATGCACCCCCCAGGACACTTTGGCAAGTAGGAGATCGTGTTACTTGCTCATCAATGAGACTTCATTCAAGACCAGATATTGCTGGCTAATTAAAAGCCATATTATGATACTAAAGGCATCAATATAAATAAAGGAGCTCATGCAAATTGTCCCAAATTATTCTGCACCACATGCTCATTGAAATCACCTATTTCAGTCTACATTCAGTTTTGCTGACCAAGCATTGTTCTCTTTTTTCTTCAAGGGGAGCAGCATGGCTCATCCTTGTATAAAGAACATTGTTATTGTCCCATAATAATGACCCTCAAATTGTTTAAAGATACATATTTTATAGAAATTGAGATAAAAAAAATCTGAAATTCAGCATCTGAAGGCTGCGTACAGTAGAATTATAGCCAGGACAGCAGAGCATCAAGCAAGATAAAGAGGCAAAGAAGATCAACCTGTAGGGATAGCAGGAGCTGATCTTCACAGGACAGTGAGTTAGTTAGTGGGATGGTAGAACACAAATCCACATGAAATTAGGCTCTGCTTGATCTGATACTTGAATTTTTTTTTTTTTTATTTCTACAGGAATTTCAAAGAATATGGAACTACATCATCTGAGTCATTAAAACACTTTGACTACCATGAACATAATTTGTTCCACAAGTCATAATGGTAAAACACAAGCAAAATATCCACTTACATTGTTTGTAAACATCATTAATATCATTGTAGTCCTTCATGTCTGCCATCAAAACTGTAGTCTTCACAACTAGAAATAATGTAAGTGCAGTTATTTTAGACCTCTGACTTGCATACAAAAATTGAAAAACTTAAGTGCATTTCTTGCTTTTATTTCATATATTTCTCTCAAATATTCCAAACATTTTGAAAAGTTTTGCAGATATTGACCATTAGAGTTACAACCTAGGGAACCACTTAAAAAATCTGAGCATTTGGTATGTAATAAAACTTTAAGGAATTAAGCCATTTCTGACTAGGTCTGAAAAAGCCAAATTCTTCCAAGAGGCACTAAACTGAAAAGCAGATCAATCAAAATAGCTGTTGTAAGTCAGCTGCTGGCAATAACTTATATCATATACAATATCTGCTGCCAGGTGTTGGGTTAACCGGAGCCGCAGGAGAAGAGCCTCATGCTATCATGGTCAGCAAATCTCGTTTATTTCAGGTAGCATACACACATTTATATCTTCTATAATCAGCTCATACATATTGCAAAAGTTAAGCTCAGGATTGGTGCTCAGACTAAAAGTCAGCTACGCCTCTTTCTACATTTCTTTGTGGTTACATAGTTTGAGTAAGTTTTAGTTTTACCGTGCTTCTCCCTCATATCTTTCAGCTACAAGGTCTTGTTATCGTATAGCAGCTGTGCTCAAGGACATACGAAGCTTACTGCCTTGCTGGTTTTCATGAGAGTGTCTGTGTGCTCAGCAAAGCTCTCTCATGTCTGCGTGACCTTTTGCAGCTAGCCAGTTATCAATCACACTCTCCACAGCCAGGAAAAAAAAAAATCATAGGAACTTTTTTAGGAAGGTCTGAAAAGACAGTCTATGCTAGAATTTTTTTCCAGGACAGCCTAACCCAGCATTAATCCTGGGAATCCCGATGTGGCTCCACCAATAGAGTCTTCCACCCAAAAAGTACTGAGAGTGTCTAGAATATTAATATCACACATACACACCTGCTTTTACATGGAACAAAGCCTAGGAAGCTTAAAATGTCTGTAGTCATTGCAACATTGTCTGTACCTGGGCTTCCCCAGTTGGAAGTAAAAGATTAGTACCATTGCTAGAAATGTTTGGTGAAAGGCAGTGTTCCATTGATACCCACTGCAAAGACTTGCAGGTAGATTTATTTCTTTTACTTTTTAACCTAAATTCACAGTTTCTTTTCTTTCTTCCAGCTATTGGTAAACATTGAATATTCAGCAAATAGTTTGTTGGGGTTTTTTTAAGGTCACTTATTTTTTAATATTTTAATTCAGGTTCAAATTACCACCTGTTTGCCATAGTCACAGCAGCACTTACCATTGCCATAGTCACAGCCTGCAGCTTTCAGGATTTCTCCCATGTTTTTTAGAGCCTAAAGAAAAATGAAACAAAAATCTTTTAGTTATCAGCAGGGTTATATTTATATAAGTATGTAAATATGACTTGTGACTTGGCTGAATCCATGTTTTACTGTAAGCTCAATCAGTAAAATCTCAACTGTCAAAAAATGACTGACCTAAATAAAAATTAATAAAAGGAAGCATCTAATAAATATTAAACAATCCACTCACTAGATGTAAGTGCATGATACACCTCCATCTCATCCTATTACCTCACTCCACCTCTTTGCTGCTGGGGAAGTAAAACTTTCCCTGACTCAAGCCAAGGTTTTTATTGGGGTGTGAACCTTTGCTTCAAACACTGATTCTTTCTTACCTTCCTACATGAAACAGATTTCTACCCTGACCTTCAAGTTTTCCAAGTTGTTGGAAAAAGGACAGCATTAGTTAGGACAGAATGACTTCCTCCTGCTATTCACTCATCTGGAGGACGTGACATGCTTTCCAGTCTCCTCAATTTCTCACAATTCCACATTTAATTAGACACGTGCCAACTCCATTACAAGTTCATTGCTGGAAGACTTCTTACCTGCTTGGCTTCCTCCTTTGCCCCTCCAGAGACAAGCTGCCCAGTGGAAGGTTCCAGCCCTATCTGCCCTGCAATGTACATTGTCCGGTCCACCAGCACGGCTTGGCTGAAAACACAAGTGACAGCTCAGGTCTAATGTTTCCCCAGGAAAACCATTCAAATTTCAAATCTGAAAGCACATTTCAAATTTTCTACAGTACTTTATAATGTATCAGAAAGAAGACTGAGGTTATGCACATGCAGGTCTGTACATGCAGTCGTACATCAATCTGCTCATGCTTTTGAAGAGCTGGGATTACACCATCTATGGAAGCGCACAGCCCTGCCCTTGAGGAGATAAACCCTGTTCCTTGCAAAGGCACAAGGTCTGAATACAGCAACACAACACCAAGTTGAGCTACAGGTTCCACACAGCAGATAGCACAGAGGGAAGGTGGAGTAAATAAAAACATTTTTTGCACCTGCCCAGAAAAATATTCCATCCCAGTCTGAGAAGCAGACAATACCTTTTAACTACATTTCAGCTGCAGAACAACAAAGGAAAAAAAAAGAAAGTCCAAAGAGATTTAACATTTTCCTTCTTAAACAGGCACTATGATAATGAGCTACAGCTGTACCCTGCACCCTGGTTCTCTGGCTGTACTCCTCCAGAGTAATGAATTTGGCCAGTCAGCAAAACACCTTGGTCACTCCATCCCCAAAACAATCACTACCCTTTAACCAAATAACCCGAGTGACTTCTTGGCTGGGTTAATTCAGAAGAATGGAAAATTCAAGCTATTTGTAAAACATTTATATAAAAATGTCAAGTGTGCTGTTGCTGAAGTTGAGTTGGCAATTATTAATGTCTCTACTACAAAGAGGTTAAAAAGTGGAAAAAAAAGATTTAAACTACCTAGCAAACATTATGCAAGAGACAATTTAATTCTCTTCAACCAGTAGTTAAAAATATTTTGCAAAAAAAATTATAGAAAGATTCTTTAGAAAGTGTTTATAGCATGCTAACACCATTTTTCATCTCTCTTCTCATTCCACACGAACATGCATTGTTTTGACCATTCAGTAACTCTCTCAAACTACACAAACTAGAATTAGGTACCTCCCTGAAGTATCTGAAATAGGAGCTTTGCTTCCCTTCAATATCAATGAAAAAAGAGGGACACATTCAGAGAAGATTTTTAGTACATCTCTCAACTGAGATTCACTCAGTTGGATTGTCTTAATCCATTCACCTCATAGGGGACCAACCTAATCCAGGGACTCAAACGATCAGAGTAAAGCAGTTTGAATAATGCCATTATTCCCATCTTTCCTTTTACACCTGTCCTACATTCTCCTGTAATTTCATAAGGGGAAAAAATAGCCAGTAACTTGTCAGATATGGTAAACTATCTTACATGGGGATTATTGTTTATGTCATCAACTAACAAAACTACACCATTCAAAGAAGAGAAACCAGTGAATAAAGTAGTTTTCTAGCTGACACAGCCTTGCTGATAGAAATGTGTGCATGTACACACAGGCTTCCTTAATTTTCTTTCCTACCACTCCTTCTATGGTGGGAGGCCCTCAGAGCACAAACTTCTGTTTCTTTTTGAAGCACAGAGAACTGTGCAATAAGAAGGTATGGGCTCTCCAGTGAAAGAGATTGTCGTGTACTGCTCATCACAAAGCAAATGACAGTGAAATGTTTATCTCAATAGAGACTTTTGGAGAGTCCTAAATCATGAAAAACGTGGGAAAGAACAAGCTGAAGCCTGATACAACTGCCAGATCAGCATCTGCAGCAGCCTTATTGGGCCCCCTGCTCTGCTCAATTTCCTCCTCTTGGTGTGCTCACCAATGGAATCCTCCATTCACTGAGACCAGGAACCATTTACCAGCCAAGGAGTACACTTCCACTGCACTCAAATGCACAAGTGAAGCTAAGGGAAACTTCAACTCCACAAGCCCAAATCATTCTTTAACTGCAGATGCACCTGGTAACTAGGCCAATTGTAGCTACTCATTAATCAGCATTAATTAATGTGTGTCTTTTCAGGTTTCAGTGTACCTAAATGCATAACTGGCCAGACACTGTGTCTTTAGAACAACACTGTCTGTCAGAGAGATGGTGTTAGGAACCATGCTCTTTGTCAATCAGATCTTCTTTACACAAATGATCGTGGATTAATACAAGAGCAGTATCTCTGCAGTGTCTTTTAAAAGGTTAACAACATTATTGAGATATGGACTCATTCACAGATATGAGTCTTTTAATATATCTATCTACCTACCTATCTCAAGGTACTGGCAAATGGATGCAGTAAAGGAAATAGGGAAATACAGTAAAAATAGGTCTCCAAAAAAGTACACTGAAGGGCTGTAGCAGAAGCAGGAATGCAGCCCATACATCCCAATCCTTCACTCCACATTAAGCCCTCATTCCTGTGTGACCAATCTCAGACTTCACAGCAGAGATGTGGCAGTTACTTCTTGTGCAACTTCTGCTCTCTGGACTTTGACATGTTTACTAAAATCTGATTAACTAAGTTAGTGATAAACTTATTGATGTTAGACCCATCATACATTTAATAGGCAGCATAATAAGCAGTATTTCATCAAAAACTACCAATAAGCACAACATTTTGGAGTGGAAAGCCATGTTGAAGGCTCAGACAGTGGGATGTGTGTGTGGGCAAAGAATTGTTGCCTTCCCGTGTCCTGGATGTTTTCCTGATGCCAAGCAATGCCAGGCCCCTGGCTGCAATCCACCAACAGTTTATTGTTTACAGAAGTTAACCTTCATGTCATGTCCCTCTGCTTCTACACTTCGTATTTTTCCATCTTTACAATGCCTATAAGAAACACACAGTTTGAAGTTTAGAAAGCTCAGGACACAAAGTAATGGGGACAAAAATGCACCTGGAAGGCACAAAAGTGCTACTGTAAACATAAAGCCTGAATACAGAATTAAAAATTCTTAGAAAACATCCTAATAAAAACCCCTCAGTACTTTAGCTATAAGAATCTACTATACTGACTGAACATTTTTTTCATATCCAAAGTGAAAAGAAAAACCTTTCTCCAGTTAAAAGTGGGATTTTTCTTTATTTTAATTATATGCAGAACTGCTACAACAACCTACTTGTAAAAATGTTGAACATCTTACATATTTTTACAGCACTTAAATTTTTAGACCGAAAAACATTTATAACTATCCAAAAAAAGAAAGAATTTTCAGTTCCCAGGCATTGATTAACCAACCTCACCCTGGACTGGGTTCAACCTTCACTCTCCATCACCTGCATAGTCAGCATCTCTAACTTTCCTACACAACATGCTTGTCTCTAGCTAAGCACCTTTTTCTGGTGCTTAACAACCATTCTTCTTCTTCTTCTTTTTTTTTTTTTTTTCTGTTCCCTTCTTACCACTAATTCCAGAATTACTTTCCCAAAGTAACTTTTTGAAGTACACCCCTTCCCCTCACCGGGCTGCGGTTTGCCGTGGCACCACAGCCCCACCCGTGTTTGGGGACCCCAGGTGTCCCTGGAGGTTACTGGGGCAGGGGGTACCAGGACTGGTCCCTGCCCAGGGGCCCTGCCCCTCACCTCAGCCCCAGGCCTGCCTGACAGACCCCAGGGACCTGCCAAAACCCCTCCAGCAAAATCTGCTCCTGGATCTCCCGAGAGACCTCCCACTCCCAAAATCACAGAACTGTTTAGGGTTGGAAAGGTCCTCTGGAGATCGTTCAGTCCAAACCCCGAGCCAAGGCAGGGTCACCTGGAGCAGGTTACACAGGAACACATGCAGTTGGGCTTGGAATGTCTCCAGAGGAACACTCTACAACCTCCCTGGGCAGCCTGTTCCAGTGCTCTGCCACCCTCAATACAAAGAAGTTCTTCCTCACGTTGAGCTGAAACTTCTTGTGTTCTAGTTGATGGCCACTGCTCCTTGTCCTATCACTGGGCAGCACTGATAAGAGTCTGGCACCACCGTCTTGGCACCTGCCTTTGAGGTATTTATAGGTGTTGATGAGATTCCCTCTCAGTCTTCTCTAAACAGGCCCAGGACCCCCAGTCTCTCCTCACAAAAGATGCTCCAGACCCCTCATCATCTTCGTCCCCCTCTGCTGACCCTCTCCAGTAGCTCCTTGTCTTTCCTGCACTGAGGAGCCCAGAACTGGACACAGTTCTCCAGATGTGGACTCACTAGGGCCGAGCAGAGGGGCAGGATCACCTCCCTCAACCTCTCGGCCAATTTTCCCGATGCATCCCAGGAAAGCATTGGCCACAAAGGCGCTGCCGGCTCATCGTTAACTTGTTATCCACCAAGACGCTCAGATTTTTCTTAGCCAAGGCATTACCTGTAGGGACCCAATGCAGGGGCCTTAGTAGTGCTGATTATTTTCTTCACGAGCGAGGCCATAGCTGGAGCCGGGGCTGGAGGAACAGTAACTGCCGGGGCGTCTCCTCCTGCCCTCCCTCCCCTTAGCGCCCAGCCGCGCACGCTCCGCCCACCACTGCCCGCGGGGACTTCTGGGAAATGTAGTCCTTAGTGCCTGTGTCGGGGAGTGCGCATGCGCTTTGCTGGGGCGTGAGCGTCCACGTGTGCCGGCGGAGGCCGCGCCGCGAGTGAGCGCCGGGTCTGGGCTGGTGCCCGGGGTTGCGGCTGCACCGAGCGCCGACCCCTCTCCATCTCTGCCTGCTACGGAGAGGCTCCGCAACCCCGCTGGAGATGTCTGGGGCGCGGGAGAAGAAGCGAGCCAAGAAGATGAGGAACCAGCCGGCCAATGTCACGCTGCCCGCAGAGCCGGGGCCCTTCGCCGGCGGCGGGAGCAGAGCCTGCCCGCCCCCAGGTACGGCTGTGGGAGTCCCTCCCGGCGCTGGCGGGGTGATCCCCCTCAGGGCCAAATGTCCCCCTCTCCCCAGCCCGCAGCGTGCTCGCCGTGGGAGTATCCAGGGCTTTCGGCCCTGCCGTAGACTCCTTTAGTCCTGGTGCTCTCGTAAGTCCCGTTAATATGGGGTTCTCTTTACCGTGAGAGACTTTTGGAGTCTCCCTGTCTGAAGTCATTCCAAACCCTCCGGACGCGTTCCTGTGTAACCTGCTCTTTGTGGCCCTGCCTTGGCGGGGGAGTTGGACTGGATGGTCTCCAGAGGCCCTTTCCAGCCCGAACTGTTCTGTACCCTGCTTCTCTCTGTCATCCCTTCGATTACATAATGAATCCCTACGGTTCGTAGTGGTAAAACGAGTTTGGATGTTATACGCAGTCCAGTTTCTCCCTTGCTTTTCCGCCAGACCTGGAAGCTGCAGGAGGGGCTGGTTTAGCCTTCTGTTGCTGTGATAAATGCGCTGGTTTTCCCTCAGATCCGAATGCCCACCCAGTTTGCCTCCTGGGCTTTGCGGCTCCTGTATCTGTGCAGGGTTTTGGCAGGAGGCAGCAGGGCATGTCCCTGAAATGGCAGCGTCCTGGGTCACTGCTGCAGCGTTTTGTACACAGGTAACCTTTGCAGCTGCAGACTGAAGGATCCTGTCAGTTTGTATGCTAGATGCTTTTTACATCTTTGTAGTTTGACCTGCATCCTCTATGCTTCAGTCATATGCTCTCAATTTCCACCCCCACCTTCACATTTAGATGTTTTGTTACGTTATTTCTGGGGAAAACCCCACGCATAAAAGAACTCGTTACTGTGAGGCCTTCAGTGGCTGATAGATTACATCTTCGTGATGGAATGAAAAAACCCTGAAGTGTCACTGTGTATTCAGGTGAGTGAAGAGCTCCTAAGCAGACAGAAGGCTAATTTTGCACAGCAAATTATGCTCAGCCATGTTTGGAGATTTTGGAATGTCATTACAGGAGTACTGCCAAATTAAACACTTTTTTCTAACTTTATTTGTGGCAGGGAACTTCTAAGATTATGGGGCTGTATTTCTCGTTCTGTTAAAAGGCATGGATTTTCATCCCTGTAACATTCTTCTGCTGTGTCAGTATTGCAGTTTTGCAGGCCTGTTTTGTAGAAATGGGAAAGAAAAATTTTGAATAGACGTTAGAAAACTGCGGATCTATGTAGTAGCTGAAATAATTTAAGGGTTTTTTAGTTGTTAAGTCAGTGACTCTTTTGCCAGTCTTCTGTCTTCTGATTACAATTTTTACATCCTTCATTAAAAGGGTGTGTGTGTGATATGAGTTAATTTTGGGCTGTAGGCCTACACGGATTTGCTGACTGAGACAGCTTCCATCCCTCTTTCCTAGCTCTTTCCTTCTCACCTTCACCTCAGTGTCTGGAGAATGCTGCACTCAGGCATGTGGAAACCCAGGTCAGGGAATTGTTCCACATAAAAGCTAATTTCTGTTTCTACACCAAATTATTTTTTTCTGCAGTATTACTGCAGTTCTGCATAATGTGTGATTGTGGCAGGCTGCAACAGCACTGCTGCTGAACATAAAACTTCAATTTGTTGCTTATTTGAAATGGAAAAAGGAGCTTCTTTGCCTTTTTAAGTTCTCATAAATTGAGATGCTGCTGATTGTGAATCTGCTCCTGGCTGTTCTTCATGCCAGTAGTAGCATTTTGGGGACAAATGGGCAGGCTTGTTTAAGAAGCTGATCAACCTGAAAACTGTTTTTTTTCAATCTCTTACTCTGTTTGTGTGGGCTCACTGGTTGATTTTCACTAGAGAAGCTTCCTGAATGCTATGGCCCCTTGTTCTTTCCAATCACTTGTCTTGATGTAGTGGATGGGGTGATAGGAATGGCTGTCTGGACCTTTTCTAGTTGGATTGCCTGGCATGAACTGCCTGAGAACTATATCTCAAGTTGTAGTAAAAATCCGAACTAAGGCTTAAATGAACATGAAGTAATCTAAACTAATATATAATATTAGTTAGGCTGAATACACACTGGTCTTTGAATAAGGATTTCAAGGCCCTCTGAGACTTTAGGTATTTGCTAGGTGCTTAGCACTCCTAAGGTATATCCGTATGTTAGGAAGCTTTACTGTAGGCTTTAGTTATTTAATTTCAGTATTCATTTAAGTGCTTGTACCAGAAAAGTAACTTACTGCACCAACATGCATGTATCATGCTTACCTTAATTATTGCTGTAAAAGAAATATATGTCAGGCAAGAATACATTTGCTTTTAGAAAAAAAAATCAAGGGCAAGTGGAAAAAATAACTTTGTTGTTTTGTTACTAAAACTCTGACAAGACAATAATAAAAATCACTACGATGTTGTATGGACTGATTTTGTTCTGGCTATTGGAGGCAAAGTCTGGATTGCATACCATTTGCAGAGCATGCAAAAGTTACTTAATCTACTGCAAGTTTGCTGCAGGGCAGCGTAAAATTTTATTTATTCCTGTGAGAAGGAGCTTAATTCTTCTGATTTCTGGTGGCTTTTTCAGTTACATGTATTAAGTATAATAAGAGGAGTCTCCAATGCAGTTTTATGAGGAAAGACAAAGTTATTGATTACTCAGACTATTTTATGTTTCTCTAACCTTTTTTTATCTCTAAACCTTCCAGGAGGTGTTCATTCTGAGCAGCAGCAGCAGCAGAAATTTTCAAACCAGTCCTCTGGGCCTTCTTACAGGAAAGACCAATATTTTTCAAAGGGGCAGAGTAGAGGAGAGAGAGGCAGAGGAAGAGGAGGATGGCAAGGAGGGCAGCAGAGTGTATCTGAGGAAATGCCAAGATACATAACAGGTTTGTATATGTGAAAAGGTCATAATTTATCTGTCCAGGGCAATTTGCTGGTGATTAAGTTTGCTGTCTTTGTTTTTGTGCAAGAGCGAAAATTAGAACTGATGCTGTGTTCTTTTGGTTTTCCTGGTTTTCTCCGAAACACAGAAGTAGTTGTGAACTGGAGTGAATGACTAGCTGTTGTTCAATGGATCCTTTCAGACTTCTGAGTGGAAAAGTTACACCTGCTTGTAGTGAGGGATATGCATTTTGGTTTCTGTTTGCCAGCAAAATGAGTACTGACAATCATCTGCTCTTAATGTAGCCAGTGAAACTGATTTTACTCAGTTGATGACGTAAGTTAAATACAGCTTTTCATCTAACAGAACATTTATTTAGGAGAGCAAATCAGTTTTGCAAAATGTGGCAGTGCTCTGATCGCAGATACACTTCCATAAACATGAAATGAGACCAAGCTCTGGATTTTTGTTTGGTTGTTTCAAAACAGTCTGTAATGCTGCTGCTTCCATTTTTTTTCCATGCTAAAGATTTTTTCATCTCCATGTGTACTGCCTGAAAAATTGCGATTCTAATTTAACAGAGAAGTATTTAATGCAAATAGGAATTGTTGGTTAAACAGCTTTCAGATTTATTCATGTGTAAATATTTGCTTGACCATATCTGTAAACTTCAGGATATGTAAAGAACTGAAATTTCTTCAGTGCCAGTACAGTATTTACTTTTATGTCAAGAAGTTACCGAACTGCTGTACTGGGAGTAATTCCATAATTTACGTACAGTATCCTCCTCTGGCTTTTTGCTCTTTGTCATGCTCTGATGCAGTTCTTTTCATTCCAGTGTCTACCTTTGCTCAAGCTCGTGCTGCTGAGATCAATGCCATGTTGAAAGCAGTTTCGCAGAAGTCTTCCAACTCTCTGGTTTTCCAGACCCTCCCTAGGCACATGAGAAGGCGAGCAATGAGTCACAATGTTAAGCGCCTACCTAGGCGGCTCCAAGAGATGGCCAGGAAAGAGGTATAAGTGTGTTTTACAGCATTCCATGTAGTAGGCACAGCCAAAGCACAGTGTTCAGATCTATAGTTATTAATGTTCAGACCTGAACTTCTGCCAGACTTCCCTGAGTACCCTAAACTTTGGCTGACATTTGGATTCAAAATGCAGGATCACCTCAGTTTCAGGTGGTAGCTCAAGTAAGTCTCACTAACCACCTGGCTTTGTGATTACTGGACATTTTGAAAGGTTATTGGAGTAGTGATGAAAGAGCCCACTGCAGGAGAGGTGGTTCGGGTGGTGCATTGGTCCCAGAGTCCTCAGTAAGGGCTGTCTGCCTTGCATCCCACCACAGCTTTAGGATGGAACCATGCCAGCCTCAAGCCAGCACAGCTGACATGGTGGTTTGAATGTTACAACTCAAACATGGGAGGTACACTGGGGTTATTGGTGGCCTGCATTGCAGCTTAAGACTTACTGGTTAGTCCTGACAGCTCATGAAGCTCATTTTGTGGCAGTATCTCAGCATTTAGTCAGAATATGCCTGTGGGGGTTTCTTGTGCCTTACTCACTGTGGCCTTCCTGTATGTTTAAAAAGGAAAATTAAAAATTGGCTCAGCAGAAGGTTCTGCCTATTATTTTTCAGTGTTTGATCTACATCTTCAGTATTATCTGTTTCAATTCTGCATTTTCTTTGTCTTAGATCCTTTATCACTACCATATTCATTGAAACAGTTACCCAGACCATCTCTTACCTCTTCAGTAAGCTTAAAGAGGTATATTTTTCCCCTACATTGTCACATCTCTTTTTCTTTAACTGCCTTTCTGAACCAGTAACCTCCCATTGATCCGGTGGCTTGTATTTCCTTCTCTGTGATGCATGGTGGATCTGATGGGAGATACTTTCTTTTTTTTTTTCAGTTCTATTTTGATTTCATGGGTTGCTTCAGTGTTTTTAGTGTTCTTGGTACTGATTTTCTGTCGGTTTTTTTGCCTTTGCTATTCTTAAAACCAGTGATTTGTTGCCAAGTGTTTCTTGGTGAGCTTGCAAAGAATATTCTAAGAATCTTTTTGTATGCCTTACAGTCCTATTTCTTTGTACCACTTTCCTCCACAAAAAGAAAAACATCGATTAAGTCATGCCTTCCTCTCTAGTCATGCATCTATCTACATGTAATAGTTCAGATCTTGGCTAGGTCTGGTTATCAAGAATTTGGTGAAGATATTACCACAGTCCTCTCTCTTTTGCTTCTGCATGTTGTAGAACTGATAGGGTCCTTTTTGTCCATCTGAGAGTCTGAACTGCTTCTGTATGAGCTCAATTCTCCAGGCATTTTCCATGTCACATTGATTTGTTCATGTGAATAAATTGATATGTGGCAAAAACTTCACACAGGAAGTAGCAGCACTTACTGTTCGCTGTTAAGTTTCTGAATGTGTGGGTATTTTGTTTTATATATGGTTTCAGTCAAATCTTCATGCACTTCTGTGGATGTGATTTGTGTAGAAAATTTCAAAGTTAATTACCCTCAAGAATGATCCAGCATGGTATAACTTAATGTTAGTGCTTCCTGTATTCTTACGTTTCAGCCTTTTTCTTTTCAGAATTTTTTTCTCTTGAAATTTACTTCAGTATCCTCTCTTCTAAAAATCAGGCAGAGAAAGCTGTACATCAGAAAAAAGAACAGTCAAAGACTAAATGCCGCAAAGCTCGAAGACGCCACATAAATTTGGTAGCAGAGTTTAATCACAGGCAAAGAAAGAATATTTGGCTGGAAACCCATATTTGGCATGCAAAAAGATTTCATATGGTAAAGAAATGGGGATACTGTTTGGGAAACAGCCCTACAGAGAAGAGCTACAGGGCTTGTTACCGAGCCATGACAAAGCACTGCCTTCTTCAGGTACCACATCTACATGTTTTATCTGATATTTTGCCAAGGTGAAGTAATCAACTGCTTGGTTATAATGAATATTTCTGTCTCTTTGAAGTACTGTTATGTCAGCTGTTAATAAGACTGCTAAGTATGAAATTAGTCATTTTATAATTGTAATTCAGGGTGGCAAGTTTCAGAGAGAATAAGGTGAACCTTTAAAGGAGTCTTATGGTAACTATGTCTGAAATACTACATTTTCAGTTTTCTTAATGCTAAGAGATAAAGTGAATCCTTATGTCATCTACTTGAGCAGCTCTTAAGAAGAGATAATTAGTTTTATGTCCTTTTTGATCTGTTGATTTGAGAGGCAGGTTGGCCCCCATTTAAGATACCCCTCACCACTCTCCTACAGCTGTTAATTTTAAGTTAAAAAGAAATTTATTTCACTTTGGCAAATTTTAGAGAATGAAAAAATTCTACTTAAGTGTAAGTTGTAAAGCCCTGTCTGGTCTTTTCTTACCAGGCTCACTTTAAAGAGTTATTCTCACTTTGATACTATCATATTGTTTCAGGATTTATCATATTATTGTTGCCTGGAGTTGAAGGGTAAAGAGAGTGAGCTTCTGAAGCAACTTGCTCGAATATGTAGCAGTGACACAGGTAAAATTTACATAGTTCAAAATAAAGATTCGGGACAGACTGAAGGATGACCCATCCTTTTCCTTTTTTAATAATGTATCAGTCTCGATAGCAGTAACAGAGTTGATACCGAGTTGTGATTTTGAGTGAAAAATGTAATTAAGATGTCAAAGTAGGACTAGATGTTTCAGTGGCTTATTAATAAGGTAATTATGGTAGAACATTAGCCACTCAGCAGCCAGACTGAATTTCAATTTTACTTTGTTTATTAAACAACATATTATTTTGTTCTTCAATACGTATCTTCTTTCTTAGGATTAACATTTCAAGAGGCTTGTTGTTTGTCTGGAAGATTCGAGGGTTCCCTGAATCTTTACAGAGCAGATCGCTATCCTGAGGATATGCTTGGTCCTGTTACATTTATTTGGAAACCCAGGGATGGGTCTGAAAACAGGCAGTTGTGGATCTGGGTGCATCCAGCTCTCAAGCAGGTGCTTTTTCCTGTATAGTTGAACTCTTATCTCTTTATGTATTGTGCATGATTAATGCTGAAGAGATCGTCTGAAAAGTTTGAAAGAACTGGGTATAACGCAGGACTTCAGGAATTGAAATTTCAAAGACTATTTCCACTCTAGCAATATTCATGGTCTGCAGCTTGTTTTTATAAAGCTTGTACTGAAAGTGCATGCTGCTAAGGTGTTCAGTGTTTAAGCTTCTGAAAAATTTTGTAGTGTCAGTTGCTTCAGGATACATGTCCAGTGTGATGTTGCTTGATTCACACGCTTTCCACTGGCACCCCCAGCAGGCTAAGTTCAGTATTATCACAGATAATCATAATCTGATACTTAGCTATCAGCTTTAAAAATACAAAAATGAGAAAAGTAAAATGTTGTGCACAGGCAATTTTTCATATATTAATTTGCAAGAGAACAAATTCTTAGCAACTTTCAATATTGCTTTCAACTTTTCTTAGCAAGCGCTTGACTTCAGGAGAATTAAATTTTATTCCTTGAAATCCATATAGGAAAATTAAATAATGGAGTGTAGTTTTTAAAAGTATACTTAAGGTTTGCAGTGCAGTGCATATCATCCTAATCCAAACTTCATTCTTCTTAAGGACATACTAAGGGAGTTAAAAGCAATTTTTCAGTGTTCAGAGCCTGAAGAAATCTGTATTACTGAGCCTGTTACAACATCAGTTCAAGAGGAAAAGCAAGTGGAAGTTGTTACGAGCCTTGGCAATAAAAGAAAGAAGGAGGATAAAGAAGGAGAAAAAGCTGTGCCCGTGAAAAAAATAATTGGTGACGGCACTAGAGATCCATTCCAGTCCTACACTTGGATCGCACGGACTACTGGCATTGCAATCAGGTTTGTTCACAGTAGAGTCAAAAACTGTGGCCCACAACCACATAACATAGCTTCTGGCTTAACAGTACTGGGGAAAATAATGTGTGTTGTCCAATTGTACATTCACCTGAAACTTCCCTGTTTCAGTGACAGAAGCATGGAGATTCTCAGATACCGGCTGATCGGCCCGTTATCACACTCTGTCCTTACAGAGACCCTGAAGGCAGCTCCTATCCAAACAGTAAGGAAATTGACTTTGGATGTTAGTGTAATTTTGGTAATGTTCTTAGAATGTGCAAGCTTAGAATGTTTTTGCTAGAAAGACCCATAAATTATCTAGCCTTACTTTTCATAAATGCTAACCTATGTATTACGCTGGTGGGTTCTCTGTATTGTGCCTCTTGATTAATCCTGATCTCAGGAAAAACTCCCACCTGGATTTTAAGTGGGAGTAGGAAGAAAATAAAAACAGTGGTGCTGTTGAGCAGGCTGTGTAGTTTCTGCTGAGAGGTCCAGAATAATTTATATTCTCTTTGAGAAACCATACATCCTGTTTCTCAAGTAATGAGCTGGAGCACCTAGAACTAGGGGACAAGACATGTAAGGTATGAAAACTTATGTGTTTTCAATCAAGTCGGAGTTTCTCCAGGATTTAGGTTTATCATCCACTTCTTGGCATTCAGCATCACTGTGGTTTGAATGGGTTTTTTTTGTCTCTTGAAGCAAACATGATGAGGCCATGAAATCTCTGGCTTTCTGAAAGAAATTATTAACGATAGAATTAGGAAATGTTGTGGATTGCTTTATTTTTTTTGGAACACAGGTTAAATTGTACAGCTTATTAGAGATTATTGTAAAGTATAGGAGTACACTTCATCAGGAAGAATTACTTTGGTTTAAAACTTGAAGAAAGTGACTACAGTGAATAAAGCAAATAGAGAGTGAATTCCTACTGATAGAAAATAATGAATAATCATTTGAGTTTAATTAGATACATTGTTTTCCAGGAGATGGCAGATTCAGAGAC
This sequence comes from Chamaea fasciata, assembly GCF_029207755.1. NCBI lineage: Eukaryota > Metazoa > Chordata > Aves > Passeriformes > Sylviidae > Chamaea > Chamaea fasciata. The sequence goes on along the minus strand of NW_027094086.1, from coordinate 22,575,079 downwards.
AGAACTGAATAACTGGTGGGTAGAAAACTGCAAGGACTCTGAAAAAGTATCTCTTCATCAATGTCAAAGTGCTATCTTTGAGCTATTGGAAGGTATTTGGGCATGTGGGTGCTATGGGTGGAAGCAGGGGAAGCTTAAAATCTAATGGTCAACACTGGCATGCTAATAAAGTTGACTTCAGTTTGGACATGTTTATTTTTTGCATGATCAAGAGAGTGATGCCTTTGAGAATGTGCTTAGGTACTTGCCAGGGCATGGCAAAGAATTGAAAAATGTTACATTGGGGGTATTTAAGAGAATTTAAATCCTCTATGTAGTTCAAACTCTTAATAGAGAAACTGAATCTTGTTTGTTATCTTCGTGAACTTATATTTGGGGTTGCTGACGGGGTATAAAGTCTGATGTATTCTCTCACTCTCTCTCATCATACACTTCAAATTAAGACAGTAGGTTGTACAATACATCCACAGATAAAATGGTAGCCTCCAATCCAAAGTGGAAGTATTATACTTTGTTTATATATGTTCTTTTCTAAATTAACAGTTCTGTATTTGAATTGTAAAGTATCATAAAGTTAACAATATCTCCTCAATTTCTAGCACTGAAGCAGGTAAGGGACTGGCTTTGGTAGATCTCTCACTCTACTCAAGCTCAGTATGAGGCAGTTAAGCAGAGATGAGGTAAAACTTTCACAAAACACTTCTAAATTTCCATTCTCTTGAAGACACAAGAGTGTAAAACAGGTTGGTTGTTCTTTGAAATTTGTCAAATGCAAAGGATGAATTGAGTCTGTGACAGTGACCTCACTTCTGTGCTAAATGTAAATGTCATTGCAAACCAAGTCTTGCACTGCTCTTGTTGTCTCTTGTTACTGAACATTTAACAAGCATTGGTGAGTTTTCAAAATATGTTAAATAGAGTATTCTGGATTGCTTCACTGGCTTACAGTGGTGTCACATCCCTGCAGGCAAAAATGCATTAATTGGTGGTTTCATTTCAATGTTCATCTGTGTGTTTTTAAAGGGATGAGCTCACCATCAGATATGCCATCAGGTACAATACTTGGCCTCACTGTTGGAGATCCTCGAGTCAATTTGCCAAAAAAGAAGACAAAAGCCATGCCAGACTTTGAAAAATACCAAGGTAAAATCGCTTGTCTATATTATATGAAGAGATTTAGTTTCTCTCTGTGCTTTCGTTTTCATTTTGTTTTCATTTTCATCTTCTATGGATTGTCTCTTGCTGTTTTCCTCCAGGTTTTGGTTCTAAATACTTCCCATTTCCAGAGCCCTGGCAGAACAGAAACAGCTTGAAAGTTGCATAGATTTTAGAACAGCAGTTGTGAGGGAGGGACGTGCACCAAAGCTGGTCTTGTGCTCAGTGGAAGCCTCTGTCTGACCATACAGATGATCCAGGTTCGAATCCTGGCAAGGCCAACCAGGTGCTAAAAGCTCCATAGTAGGTTTCTGTTTGGTGTTTAGTTTTCCTGATCCTGTTCTCTCTCCAAGAAGATACCTGCTATTTCTGCTTTTTAGGCCTACAATGTTGAAAGTTGCAATTCCACTGCAAAAAAATTATTACCTTTTTAGGATTAGTATTTCAGATGGCCAAGTTGCTGGTTATGATAGAAAATGAAAGATGCAAGTATAACTTCTGAAATTTTCATTTCAGTGCTGGCTTACACAATGTTTCAGTGCAAAATTCAAATTCAGATGATATGAATGTCCTCTAAAAATGTGCAAAAGTATGCACAGGATGCAGTGGGGTTTGTGTACAGTGTAGGCATTCTCAGTTACGTTGACTGGACACAGGCTGCCTCACCTAACAGGAGAGACATGATAGCCAGCTAGCAAGCAGTAGCAAATGCGACAAGTTGAAAGTTCCAGAGACTTCAAAATACGGGATTTCCTTGGTGGTCTGTTTGCAAGACACTAGAGTAATCTAGTTTTACATGTCACTTAAGTCAGGTTGAACACCTACTTCAGTTACTGTCTTGAAGCTCTTTGCACAATTGTAGGATTTTCATTTTCTTACAACCCCCTACCCTCTGTATCTAGAACAGCTTTTCTGTTAATTAGTTCTGCTCGGCTAACTTTCTCATCATTAGTGTTCCTCTTGGAAATGGTGCAGCATACATGACCTCTACTTTGGTTCCTTCCTGCTGAGAAGTAAGGTGAGATATGTAGCACTTGTTTACAGTTACTGGTTTGAGCTGCTAGAAGAGTTAGCGACTACAGAAAATAATTCAGTGTCTTTCATTCTGCTTGTCATGTCTCTGAGGATGTGTTTAAGAAGGCAAGATAAACAGAAGGCATTTAGGTATTTTAAATGTCTCATAGTAGTTTCTCTCCTGCTGCCGGAGCTGGTTTTCCCTCAGGAAGGATGGCCGTGGTAAAGAGGTAATGGTGTATAGGGAATCAGGAGCACCTCTGTGTTTTTTCCTTAGGCTGGGTAGAAATTTCCATCTTCAACATCTTTCTACCTGGGGTTATCTTTTGCTTGCAAACTATCTTTCATGCCGCAAATACTCAGAAAAGCTTGTGTTGCCTTTTTGTTTCTTTCTGAGACTTTCTTTTTCGTGATGAACTTAAAACTGCTTCTGTCCTCTCTGAGTTTTATTTAGGAGAAGGAGGAGGTCCTTGTTCAGCTAGCAAGGAAAGGTAAATGGCATAATACCTTCTAATTTAGGTTCTGCTGAAACACTTACTGTTACACGCAACTGGAAAAGTTGAGTAAGCAGAAGGACGAAAGAAGACAGACAATATCAATGTCTTCCAGTAGAACTTGTCCAAAAAAAAAAGACTTAAGATCTATAATTCCATTTCAGTGCTATTAATTTCCCCTTCTGAAAAAAAATCATTTTATGAGCCTTAGAATTACATAAACTTTCTGAGCCTTGTGTTGTGACTTTACTCAGTAATATTGTGAACTGACCTGTATTAAAAATGTTAATAGTAATTTATTTGTCTTAATCACATCTTCTTTACTGGGCAATAAAAGGGAGCCATTGGTGTATTCCACACTTTTCCCCCCTTTTTTGCTTCTTGGACATTCAAGTACTATTAGGATTAGTATTAGTAAGATTGAAGTAGCACTGTATATTTTAGCATATTGGTTCCGTATGTATTTTAGCCTCTCTTGTTCTTCAGTATTGTATAAAAGCCAACTGATTTTCATAGATAAATTTTACTAATTCGAAGATGTATTATTTGTCAAATGAGTGAATAGTTTAGTTAAGTTACGGCCATCACCTTTGCTGGCAATTGTCATACATGCAATCTGTGGAATGATACATATCTGTTCATATTGGTTTTTTTTTCTCCAAAATGCTGTTCTGACATATGCCTGTGTAGTTTTTCCGTGTGAGTAACACGCTAACAAATCAAATGTAATTTCACTCTTTCCCAGTTACTTTATCTCTTCAGTGCATATGTGCAGGCTTTACTTTATGAGCATGGGCTGATCAGATTTAATCAAGTCAACTGTCATCATTTCTTCAGGCTGGAGTCAAGACTCCCAGTAAGCAGTCAGTTCTCACAGGTCTGCACATTAGTACTATTCTTTTCTGACATTTTGGTATGTTGTTACTGTCTTGTCTGGAGAAAACAAATTCCACTGCCTTAAAAAACACTCAACATGGAGTATGGTGAAACTTCTACATAATCAGTGAATGAGATGCATAGGAAGAGAATACACCATGAAAAATATGTGCACTAAAGTTCCTTCTGCAGACACAGAGCCTGGGTCCATGCCTGTAAATGCACCTCTTCCCAAGGTGTAGCTATCTGTCCCCATCTGTCCTGCTACCCACCCTCCCTGCATACATAGGGCTCTCACATTGCTCCCAGGCAGTGTTTCTGGTTTTTTTGTTTTGTTTTGTTTTTTTGTGAAAGGGAGGAAGGAAAATTTTCAAATAGAACCCTTAGGCCTATCTTCTAAGATAAGGTAATCGCCTATGAAAGTCAGATCAATAGCTTGAAATGGAACAAAGCCTTCTTCTACCTGCCTGTATTGTCTAAGCACCAACCATTGACACCAGCAGAAGTAGCTTGTTGATGAGCTTCATGTGCTTAGGAGTGCAACTTCCTTTTTCCTATACTAGCCCTAACATCTTACTTTCACTATTACCAGCAACTTATTCATCAGTAAGCTTATTTCCCCAGAAATCTTAAAATATGGACTGAAGAAAACAGGAGAGAGGTAAGAAGAACTGGTTGAGGATTTTGCATTATGATTTGAATTATAGTGTGCTTAGTAGAAAGGGTTCAGTGAGGATCAAAGAGAAGAAATGTACCAAGTTAGAGAAGAATATTTTAGGCTAATGAGGGTATGGGATGAGTGGTAGTGAAGAAAAGAGACTGACTTAAAGGTCGTTCTATAGTGGGGAAACAAATATTCTTGCCATTATAGAATATAGAAATTGCAAAGAACTCTGAGAATATGACAAGGATAGGCTGCCTGAACGGTAGTAATAGAAAGAAATGTTAAAAAAAGCAGAGAAATTTGCAGTGAATAATTTGCAGTTGAAGGAACTAGAACGTGTTTAAATAATTTAACATAAAGAGATTCTGGTGTTCACAAATGCTTTCTGTACAGAAGATGGAAAAAGGTACTTTCCTTATCTTATACTTGTAATTATGTGCCCTTCCCCCTTGGTTATCTATAAGAGTCAGGAAGGCATTCCCTACCACCACCACACAGTTTTGTTGCTCTTTTTCTCCTCCTTTTGAGGCATTAATACTTGCTTTATATCCAGACAGAATGTGCTTTGCCCGTAGGAGTGTTGAGCTCTCTTAGGTTCCTGCTCAGTTTCCTGTTCTTAATTTTTTGTCAAAGAAGGAATTCTTCTGTTTAATTGGCAAGGATTCCCTTTTTAGTTTTATTGTTCTTAATTTGAAGGAATGTCACTGTTATCTGATAATTTCTTTTGCATTTCTTCTCCTCACATAAATCTAGTTCATTAGCAAGAATGCTTGGCAAGTATCAGTAACATCATCAGACTGTAACAAATGCTGCCGTAGTTAATATTTCTCGCAAAGGATTTTGCAACTTTTAGTAATGGCTGCATCTTAAAGACTGTGGATTCTAAATAAATAATTATTATTACTATATTTCCAGTACCTATTGCTAGGTACTGCTAGTACCACTGAATAATCCAAATCTTCTGTCTTTGAGTTTTTGTCTACATTACTTGGAAAAATTAGCATAACTTTTTAAAAAAATACTTAAATGATTTTAAAAAACAAAACAAACCCTGACATGTTACGTTCCTTTAATATGTAAGACCTTGTGGATGATGAAATGAGGAGCAGTCCCTCTAAGTTTTTTATCACAGAACTATTAATAGGTTCATTGTATTGTTTCTTGATAAGAATTATTTTACTTAAATGGATCAGCATTCGCTACATACTGTACTGTACATTGAAGGCTGTTAATCCTTAGATCACTAAGGTAGGTACACTTTTTTTTTGCTTTCCTTAGATTGTAAAACTGAAGAAGAGATCGGTTATTTAATGCTTCAGCAATCCATTTTAAAACTATTATTGTTTTTATCTTAAGTAACGTACACAACTGTTGATTTGTGCAGATGTAAGCAAGCTTCCCTTCCTTAAAGCACACAGCCTGAAAAGATCCAGAGCAGGAAACTAGTACTAAATAAGTGTTGCATGCTAGTCATAGCCATACAAATATTTCTTGTATGTACATTGCTTAAAGGTAACTCTTGCTTCTCTTACAAGTTTACTTAGGCAGATTTATTTCAGGTGTTGTAATGTTGCTCTTTCTGATTTTCACCAAATCTGTTGAGCTTCACACTCTGCCAGAAAGGCCAGTTTCCAGAATATTAAAGGTGGTATGTAAAGATCTAATTTACATTGCCAACAGTCATGTCTTTTGTAAGAAGAAAGGCTGGTGAGAAAATACCAGGTTAGTCTTTCTAACACTAACAGTTGATTTCATATTTTGTATTTGGAAAAACATGTGATAGTAAGATATGCCAGAAGCAGTGATGCTTGTTGAGTTTTTTAATACACTTTTTTGGTTGTCTGCTCATTATAATATGGAAGTGGCTTTGGTCATTTGGTACTTAAAGCATGAAAATCGTTTGAATTTTTTTAAAGGCTCTTTTCTTTTGTAGATAATGATAAAATTAGGCAGCTGTACCTGAAGGGTGTACCTGCAGACTGTGCTCACAGCTTTATCTGGGACCATGACATCTGTAAGAACGTCACTGAAAATAAAATCTCAGAGCAGGTAACTAAGTAGGTGGATTGCCATGGAGGAAATTGCTAATGGTTCGTAGAGTCCATAGGAAGAGACTCTTGAAATTTGTATAAATATAAGATTAATCAGTAGCTTCCTTAATGTCATAGTACACAGCTCCTGACATGAAGTGGTTTTTTGTAGCCTTTGCATAGTGTTCTTGCACGGCCATTGACCATGGATTCAATTAAAAGAAAGCTTTATTGGATTGCCTATAGGACAATAGTTGTAGGTTTATATAACAGAAAGGTTTGGAATTGGATGTTCACAGATGACCTTGACTTGTGCAGCAGAGAACAGTGACACAGGAAGGCTCTGGCATTTAGCTGTAGTCAAGATGATTCTTCTGATGAAAGATCTGTGGAAGTTAAAAGGAAAGCAATCCTGTGTTTCTGAACTGCAGCACACCTTGCTGTGGGTGTGCTGGTCAATAACTTGTGACTTGTAGAGAACTTTAGGTTTGCTGTTGCGGGTTTGAAATCTCCTGTCTTGACATTTTCATTGACAGTGGAGGCCAGCCCATAAAGTGAATGGATAAAAAGGTGATTTGGTCCCGAGAGGTGATAAACTTTGGCACCATTGTAATCAGAAAGAGAAAACATTTGTATGGTAAAAACATCTTTCTAAATATTCTTTCTGAAAATTAATTTTGTGCACTTTCAAACTGTCTGACATAGTGTAAAAAAGCAGTGTACTTAGAAAATATTATACTAGCACATGACACTTATCAGCACAATCTTTTTATATATGACAGTGAGTGTTCTTTATGCTGTCATGAAATTTAATGTTTACCTGATAAAACACATGGAGTCTGATGGAGTATTTCTTCATAAATTTATTCTTAATATAGTACACAATGGAAGATAACAGCTGGTGATTGGCAAAACCTCGGTGCCAGCGTGCTTTATGTGAAACTGTTTGGTGACCAAATCTTCTTCCCATCTCCCTGGACATAGTTCAGATTTGCTCTATGTATTGACAGACTGAAAGCACCTGTTCAATCTAGTCTTGGGCACAAGTCTATAAATACAAAGTTGCAAAACTTGTTTTTCCTCCTTCAGCTATGTTGTACCTTGTACCTGTTCTTTATCAATGACTATGGAAGTAGGAAAGGGAGAAAAGGGGTGCTTAATGCTCATTTCTAAAATAATTTTTCATGCCTTGATGAAATTCTGTTCAAATATATAGTATATTACTACTGTATTTTTCCTAGCCGTAAACTCACCTTTTCTCTGTATCTTGGAAGGGTATCTGGGAGAGGGAAGAAGAATGCTTATTAACTTATGGGAAATGTCTCCTCCTTCTCAGGATTTAAACCATATGAGAGCTCAGTTACTGGTACCTGGATCACACCTTGATTTGGGTCCTTGTGAATCTAAGATTCCCATACTGTTGGTGCAGCAGCCAGGGAAAGTGGCTGGAGAAGATCGACCAGGATGGGGGAGTGGCTGGGATATCTGTCTTCCAAAGGGCTGGGGCATGGCATTCTGGATTCCTTTTGTAAGTGACTTCGATGGCAAATTGCAAGTCAGTTTGATAATTTGTATAATTTAGTTTAAATTAATCAATTTTAGAGAGTGTCCTTCACATTGTATAACCAATCCCAATTACAGGATCAAAATTTTACTTTAAAAAATGGCAGAAACTTAAACAGTAGCTTTCCATGTCTTCTGTTGGGTACAACTATGCCCATATGGCAGTCTAGAAGCAGCAAATCAGTGGGGAGTCAGGAGAGAAAGCTAAAGCTATACCTATCTGTGTTTCTACAACCATATGCCTCTAAAGAAAAATCATTTGGTGCCTACTGCTAATAATTTTCCAGCTTGGCTGTTTACACCTCTGTCACCAAATCGTTGCCTCTGATTTGGGATAGAGCTTAAAACAAAGTCTGAGTTAAGCTTGAATACTCCATTGGTGCTGTTTGAAGCCTCCGGCTTTGAGTGTTTAGGTGGCAGTTTTACTACCTTTCTGCAGTTAAAATCATGCTTTTGAACATGCAGGGGTTTTAGTTGCAGTAATACCTGTTGTGTGGTTAAAATACATCGGGCAGTGCCTGTCAAAGTAATACAACATTCCTGGCAATGTACCAGATCAGAACCTGTGAAATTCTCTTCAGTTTTCTTGATAGTTTTGCAGAATTAAATTTAAAGTGCATGACTAACTTTTTTGTTAAAATTAGCATCTAGAACTGTAGAAACCATGCTTAAATTTATTTTTTAAAGCTTAAGTGTTAGACTTTCAAATTTCTAAGGAAGTACTCTCTGGGCATTAATGTTTTGTTTCAGCTGGGAACCCAGAATCGGTTCAAACGTTGCTTTTTGGGTGTTTGGTTTTTACAACAGATATATCGAGGTGTACGAGTCGGTGGCTTGCAAGAGGCATTAAAGCATTCTGAATACCAAAGAACACCTCACACTCCAAATGATTTCCCAGACTGCCAGGCAGGAATGCAGTTTGCCAAAGAACTGGAAACCAGTCTTCTTGAAAAATTCAAACGGTAACATTAATTTAAAAATAGATGGTAAGAGTGACAAAAATGAATGCTGCTTAAAATATTCCCTTAATTACTTTTTGATGTTCATTTAGACTTGGGCTTTATTGAGATCTTTCACTAGTGTTTTAAATCTTAGTATTATAAAAAAGAAAGGGCTCCTAGATGTATTTAACTCTGGTTAACAGGGCATATAAATTAAACCTTTCTGTTTACAGAGACATGCTCAGTTATAGAACTGTAACAAGACTGCATAGCAATAAAATAAACAAAACTATTTTGAGATTCCTAGGCAGCAAATGGAGGAGGAGGTAAGAGAACGCAAAGGAGTATGTCAAAGTAAGTACCAAGTGTTAAAGAATAAAGTAAATTAAGAGGTACATTTTGGGGTCTAATATTAAATATCAGGTATTCTGAAGATTGCCTTCATTTTTACTGCAACAAAGAAAGCTCTTAACCATGAATTTTGAGTAGCTGGAAGTGTCCTCTGCACCAACTGGTGTTGGTTCCCTTTCCAGGTAGGAGGGGAAAGTAGGAGAAGTTCAGAGGAAAAGGTGGTGGTGTCAGTCACAGCAGGTGGATGTTTCCAGCATGGCTGAAAGGATATAGTTGACTGAAATAGAACATCATTTTCTAGACTGTAATTTTAAAATTCTTGTTCAGCCAGGTTAGAAAGTTAACTCTGCATTCCCCTTCTGTTTTAAATGCTTGATTTTGAAAATATTCTTACCTACTTACTTGATTTATTATTTAGACGTCCACCTGCAAAAAGGGCAAATTATGTCAAGCTGGGCACTCTGTCTCCTTTCATCTGTCCTTGGGGGCAGCTGACCAAGAACTGGGAAAGAAGAATGAAAGCTTCAGGAGGATTTTTATGTCCTCCTTCCCCACACCCTGACTGCTGCACAACTGAAGGGCAGGCCCTTTGTGACCCCAAAGCGGAAGCGGTCGTAGAAGCTTCTCCTATGACTGTTGAGGCAGAGGAGACCATGGAAATAACAAGTTCTGAAGGTGCCCTAAAAACAGAGGATGTTACAAGCACCCAAGATTTTGGTGAGAGAGATGAAACTAAGACAAGTGATTTTATTGTTCTCAGGTATGTCAAAATTACACAGACGTTTTATTTCTTTGTTGGTATTCATTGAATTGGGGAAAGGAAGAGCTCAGTCTTGATTATTAAGATGAGAGAATTATGTGATTCTAAAGCAGTGAGATTAAATAGTTTGGTCACAAATCAGAACTTGCTGTTGAATGAAAATCCTTCTGTTCTTCTCCAGCAAACTTGAAGACTACATAAAGAAAACTCCTTAACTTATCTTAAATTTAACACTCTGGCATTTACTGTGTTCTTAGAGTTGCTGTATTCTGTCTGCTTCCAGGTCGATGGAGCTTTCAGAGGCTCATATTTGTGACTTTAGTACTATTGCTGTGAAAATCACACTGCATTCTCTTCCCTAATACATCACCACAGGTGGTTCTTGCACTCCTTTACAAGGTCTCTAGAAAATAGAGAACCCCTTCATTCCAATGCAACGCATGAGGGCAGCAACGGTATTGGAAAGTGCCTGAACACAGATCTTTCGTTTTTGTGTGGTTACCAGGGGAAGAAAACATTGAAAGTTCTGGACCGCATTAGTATCACTGGAGACTTTGGAGTGTTTGTGGTTTTAACAAGCTTTGGGGGTTTTAACAAGTAATGTCTCCTTCCTTCTGAAGAAGACTCATGAGCTCCACTCACCAATGTTCTTTCTATTCTAAGAGGGATACAAGGACCAGTTTGGAAAGTTACAGAAAGACTCAAGGCTTCTTTCAGTTGTGCTCTTGCAAATATGTGGGGATGCTGAATTTCTGTTGAACTGCTTGTTAGTAACTTGTCTGTGATGCTTATTTTTGAAAATTTTTAATAGGAGCGAGAAACTACTCATGCAGTTATCAGCCTGGTGTTACCCCACTGCTGGGAAAGATCGGCGAATCCGCCTCATTTCTCGGCTGGGACAGAAGGAAATGACTGAAGATGTTTTTTTGCCAATCTTGATGAGCTACCCAAGGGCTCTCATCTGGGTCAACTTGTCGCTCTTGAGAAAGGGGAACCCCGAATTACATGCCATGATTTGCATCCCAACAGAAGATGACCTGCTGCATCTAAGCAAAGACAAACTCTTCTGTGGTCCACAAGAACCCAAACATCGTGACATATTCAAGGACAAGGTACAGAAGCAAAAAGAGGAGAAGAAGAAGAAAAAGCATAACATGAAGTCTCTAGAGAGTGACCCTGCAGGCATTCCAGATGAAGCAACTGAGGACCGTGAAGACTTCGTTCTTGGTCTTTGGTCAGATGCTCTCCCAGATGTTACTTCCCACTGCTCCAGGACTGTCTTGGGGTATGTCACTCGAGGGGATTTTTCATTGGCTGCTGGCTGTGGAGAAGCACTGGGTTTTGTTAGTTTGACTGGATTGATTTATATGTTACACAACCAGCCAGCAGATAAAAAAGGGCTTGTTTTGTTAAGGACTCCAGCATCTTTACAGTACAGATTTGCAAGACTTAATATTGAGGTTTAAGCATCATTGCAGTGCAGTAGAATGCCAGAAATACCAAGAATACTGTTTTGTATTCTGTGACCTTTATAATTTGCACAAATTTGAGGTTATTCTGAGCCCAGACATGTCTAAGATTATGAAATAATAAAAAAAGCTTTTTAGCATTATTCAAGAAAATAACAAATACATAAAGAGACTAGAATTACTTTTGATGTCTGCATTGCTAAAGATTTCTAACAGATCATTATCACGATCTTCTTTATCTTTAAAGAAGTGTGTTCTTCATTTTTTCTCCTCAAAGCAGTGGATGCTATAACAATGTATAGGAAATCATCATCTTAATTTTAGAAGTCTTTGCTCAGATGGACTGTAAATTTTCAGTGCACTTTCACATGTAACTGCATGCAGTCTGATCCAGTGTATCTAGCAAGTGGCTTTCCTGATTCCTCATATTTGAATATATGTGGCTGCACTGCAACAGAGCTATGTAGAGAAAGCTGAATGCCTAAATGAAATGCAAATAAAATAGAGACCAGTTATGTCATTTTGAATTACAGAAACTGGAGCTTTTAAACTGGAAAGCACATCAGTCTGTCTCCCTAGTCTGAAAGGTAATAAGCCTTTCAGATGCAAATGGCTAATGGTGGGTCAGCATGCATTTTCTGTTAATAATAGAGGACATTTTTGTTCCTCAAAACATGAATTTAATTTTGTATGGAATCTGCTAGAATTGAAGTTTTCTTCATTTACAGTACAGTTCATGAATATTGTTCAAACAATCATAAAACTTGTAAAATATGCTGGGGGGTAAAGGGAGAAAGGTATTTGATTTGCCTGGGGCAGTGTGGGTAGGTTGGTTGTGTTAGGTATTTTGTTGTTTTTTGTTTTTTTGTTTTTTTTTAATGATAGCCTTAAGCATCTAGCCATTCCTGAGTTAAGGAACTTGAAAAGGAATTTACAGTAATATGCTGTAGTTTAGTGGCAGCATGATACAAATATATGCCATTTGGTAAAATTATCCTGAAATGATCATGTACAAATAAAATGTTTCATATTCTTGAGTTAGTAGTCTATTGACTAAGTTTGATTCTTAGAGAAATTAAACATGGATCAGTTAATGACTTTTTTTTCTAAAAGTCAGTGTTCAACTTAATTTCCTCTTTCACAGTTTTGTTTGAAAGTCTTAGGCAAATTTATTAATGTTGGCTGAAGTTGTTGGAGGAAAGATTTAGTGTGCCTTACCCCCAAAATTATTAAAATATAGGACCATTTAAATATGGCACACACATGGGGAAGGAGGAAGAACATCTGATTGCAAGGAAAGTATTGGAAGTGGGGCTGGATTTTTTTTTTTCCAAGTCTTCAGAAGATGGATTGTAGAATGTGCACCAGCAATGGGAGTTGTGGTGGCATGTGGGAAAGAAAAATGCAGTTTCCAGCACAGCTTGGGTTGCAGCTCCCTTAGAAATCATGCTGAATGGCTCCTCAATGCTCACCTTTGGTGCACCTGATAAAGCAATCATGGTCCCAGAAAGGTTCTGGGAAGCATCTGCAGGAAAGCCAGCAGATGGCCCCAGAGGAAAGAGCTTGGTGCTGGCAGGGCTGGGATTCACACGCTTCTGGCGTGTGACTGGGTGCTGCAGCCTGTAGGTACGTGTGAATAAGAAGCCCCTTAAACTGTACAGCCTGGCTGCTCTGATCAAGTTCTCTCACGGTGTTAATCCTGGATGTGATGAACCTTTTGAATTATAAGCCCGATAGAAATATTTCTAGGATCACAGTTTCTAGAGCTGTGCTTCACGGGAAGAAAGGAGGAGAGGTGATGTTTATATGGTTTTTTCCCTCATCACCTCTCTTGTCTTCTTAATAGATACATATTTTCTTGCCTCAATAGACCTGGCTTGTATGTGAGAAAGAAAGAAAAAATATGTGAAAGAAAGCAAGCCCCCACCCAAGCTATCTTTTTTTCTTTTCTGCTTGTAGATCTTTTGTTCACTGAGTCTTTCCCAGGTTTTTATTTTTTAAAAAAACATCTGGAGTCTTTCGGGTTTTTTTCCTTCCTACTGGTAATTTCTGCCAGGTTTTCATTTTGACACTTCCTGTTACTTTTCTTTGATTTCCACTCTGTATTTTTGATTTATGGTCCTTGTCTCTGGTGAGCCAGTGAACAGAAACTGGAATCCAAGTGCATCCTGTTCTGTATATCTTGTAATATTGTTACACAGTTGTTTTCCTGTAAGTCAATGATTTATGCCTTAAGACTTCACTCCTTATAAAATACACTGCAAACCAGATAAGTTAAAAATGCTCAAAACTCTCAGCCAAAATTTGTCAGAAAAGTACTGTGACTTTATGTAGCTGCAAGGAAATTTTTATCTGTGGTTGCAATTTCCAGATTCCGGGTGTCTCAAGGGTGATTTAGTCATAAAAACCATGTCAACACCGGATAATCAAACTGTGGATAATTAAACCTGTGTTATTTGTGCATCAGTTGTACAGTATGTCTGTGCTCATCATGTTAAATCAGGTGTAGTTTACAGCATACATCTGCTCTTATTGCAGTTGCTACACGTTGGTTAACTACCCCAGAGCATCTGGAACAGCTTCTGTGGGCTGTAATACATGAGCATTTTTGGGAACCTAGGAAGCTCTGGCCTAGTGAAAGCAGCGCTCACAAGCTCTCCAGCTCCCATGCTATCCTCCAGATAACTTTCTCAAAATGGATGCCAGCACAAACCCTTAGCTCTCGTTCAGTGCTTGGCAAGAGCTTTTGGAAGCTAAAATGAGGCACAGAAGGCAATTTTTGGCATTCTCTGTAGCACAGTGAGGAGGCTGAATGGTAACACGCTGCTCCTGTAGCTCTTTCTGTGGCTCCCTCAGAGCAGCTGTGTAAATGCTGCATTTGACTCACCTGGTGAAGGGTCTTCTCCCAGGCTGAACCATGACTTCCATGGCAGGCACCTGCTCCGCTGACAGGAACAGTGACTAATGGACCTACCCAGCTGAGAGGCTCCAAGATACACATTCTTTACCATTGCAAATCCAGAAAATGATGTTGCAGTGGAGGGTGGCGATTACTCTGTGGGATGAAGGGAGGTGGGACTGGGGCCAGATTGTTGTGTGTTTGTTAAACATGTTCAGGGCAGTCTGTTCAGCAGCCTGTAGGTATTGGAAGAAGTTACCTGGCAGAAAGGCAGCTGGGGTTGTTGAAACAAATCTGGAAAAATAATTGACAGGGTGTCATATTGCTCAATGGAGATAGAAATCTTGGGGGATCATGGTATATGCAGACAAAGAGTTGTCAAATTCAGCATGACAGTTTTCTTTCACTGCTCTAAATCTGGAAGAGCCAGATATGTCAAACCTGATCCATTCTCATGTCCATGTGAGGTAGGTAGTAGGAACAGAGCTTGGGGGAGTAAACCACTAAAGGCAGATTTCTGAAGCACTAAGACTGAGAAAAGCAGAAAAGCAATAGCATTGTTCTGTTTTCCAAGAATACAACATACTGAAAGTCCCAACCCAAAATCCTGTGCTTCTAAATGATACTCCCAGAGGTCAGCAATGTAAACAGCACCCACAATTTACCTTTTGCAAATTCAAGTCAGCTGTACTACAGTTCTTTGCAGACACTGGTCTCGTCAAATCCCTGCAAGAGCAAGTAGAATTGTGTGGAATAATGAGAACTCAGAAAGGATAGGGGGGATATGGGCTGAAACCATTTTGTGGCAGCTTTGAAAGTCAGAGCCAGCTTGACGCTGGTCAAAATAATGAGTTCAAGGTAGTTTGCAAAGTAGGTGGAGTGACAAAAGACAAGAAACACTGCTTTTTTATTGCATTGGGTCTTTTCTTAAAGAAATTCAGTTTCTTCTACAGTAGCAATATGCCTGCACAGAATGATTTAAAAAAAAACACATTTTTTTAGACTCTCAAAGATGTGTGTAACATCTACCAGCATCAGCTTGCTTGGTACTTCCTAGTTGTCTTTTTGTCATGGGCTTACAGCAGTGCTGCTATCCTGACAGCTAAGTCCAATTCTTAAGAAGTAAAATCAAAAAGACATTCAGGACACCACAAGAGTAAAGCAGAGAATGAAAAAGCAGTCTAAGGAAAAGAGTGACTCAAATTTCATGATCCAAATATGAGAGGATATTCTGCAACTTTCCAGAAAGGATGGTGCAATTCAGCATTTCATTTCATTTCATCTCAAAATCAAATAAATAGCCAGTATGAGAAAGCTGTTTCAGCTCAGTCCTCTCAGCATCCTGTTCTTAGTCCAGAAACTTTTTTTTTTTTTTTTTTAAGATCGAAATGGTTGTGGTGGATGGGAGAGCTCAAGAACCTGCAAACCCATGTGTCCATCAAAGCTCTCTCACACATCACTTCTCTTCTGGGTTTTCTCTCTTTTTTCATATTAGGTAATATTACAGGCTTTTTGTTTTGTTTTGTTGGGGTTTGGTTGGTTGGTTTTGTCTTTAACAAAAGGATGAAATAAAAAAAAAATGTGGACAGGCAAAACCTGGGTTATCTAGAGCTTTATTATTCAGAAATGACTTTAAATGCCACCTCAGGAGTGAGCCCCTTCCTTCTACCCACTAGAGACACCCCTGTTGTTTTAACTGTGGCTCTAGTGATGAGTCCTCTGTGTCTACAGCTGTAATTATTTATAAATACCATACATATACCTCTAAAAATCTTACCTGGGTTGTATCAGATGTCATCCAAGAAAGCTTCATCTCAGGGCCAAAGCCAATTGCTGAGAATGAGTTGGGTTGGATGGAGAAGAGGGATCATATACATCAAAGTCTGTCACTGTTCCTCAGCATTGAAAAAAATCCAGAGTGAATGCACAGAAAAACAAACCATAAATCTGCAATTAAAAATACTCTTTTCAGATGGGCAGCTGCTTAATGCAGTGATTTTTGAGGGTTTTTTAAAGATACATGTGGAAGTAGTTTTGGTACAGATCAGCAGGGATTAAAGGGTTAAAAATAGATAATTTATTTCCCTGTAGAAGAGAGTGTCTTACAGGAATCAATTGCATCCAGGTTTTCTGAATATTTTTTGCAATGCAATAATTCTTTTAAATTAGTTGGCAAATACATGAAGGGGGTTCCAAATGAAGGCACAAAACTTTATGAAATCGGTTGAGAACTGTAACCAGTTTTTGTTTTTTCAAAGAGAAGCAGATGGAAATGAGCATTAGTACACAGTAGGCTGAGGAATGTCTTAAAAAAGGATTAATTGTAGTTTCCCGTAGTCTTTTCAGGGCTTTCACTGAGCTACTGTATTTTTAGGCATTAACTATTTGTATTCATTAGAGTTAATTCTTTTTAAAAAAAGGGGGCGTTTTCTGTTGGTGTCTTGAAGAACTTACTTCTGTGCCAATAGGCAGCGCACAATGGCCCAGCTTCCAAAATGGCAAGCCCAAATCTACAGATTGCTGTATCCCTTGAAGTCTCCCTACAGCTAATGCTGGGACAGAGGAGGTTTATGGGCTGTTGCAGGTGTCCAGCAGCAGCCAGTGGGACACAGGCTGAAGCCTGAGAAAGCAACCTCAGCAGAAGTTCCTCTTGGAGCAGTGTGACAGCACCCTCTGTCAAAAGCTGTGGAAGCCAGTCCTTTCTGTACAAAGCTCTGGAGTCCTTTGATGTTGGAGAAGGAAGGGCAAGTCTAATAAAGAGCTCAGAGATCCTGATCCTGCCATTCTGTGTTAATTTGCGGGGAGGACGGGGGGGGGACACACAGGGACGGGACCCTCTAAAAAAGCTTTCCTTTTTTAGGTTAGTTGAAGATTAGTTTTACTCCTTTTTGGATTTTCCAACGAAAACAGAAATATCCAGAAAATAGCAATTCCTTTTTGCCTGAAGGCCTGTTTGTGGTGTCATAGGCAACCAACCCCTTTTTGTGGTACAACACACTGGTGTGAAGCCAGAGCTCACCAATGTTACAAGATGTTGTTGTGCAAGTGTTTGAACATGGGCAAATACACGACACACAAGGTAAGTGCCTTCCTAAAGAACAGACTTTAAATCTCTGCTTCCCTTGGAGCAAATAATTTTTTTGATTGCCTGGAGAGCAGAAGAGGCTTCACACATCTTTAAAATCATAGAAACATGGAGTGGTTAGGGTTTCAAGGGACCTTAAAGACCGACTAGTTCCAACCCCCCAGCCATGGGCAAGGACACCTCCCACTAGACCAGGATTCTTAAAGCCCCATCCAGCCTGGCTCCCCACATGAGTTTGTACACTGTGTCCTCACCATTTGGTGTGGAATGGTTCATTGTTTGACAATTTTCCTGTAGAAGTGTAAAGACCACAGAAGAGAGAATGGCTACGTCTACACTGAATCTGTCTTTTAAATTCTGCTTTGATCCTATTCTGAGTGTATCTTGGCCTTTATTTTGAAATACTTATTTTTTATTGAGATTTCCTTCTGTAAAAGTCCATCAAAAGCTGAAAGATTATTGTCCCACAGTACAAGAGGGGGGATGCTGTTAGTTCGGCCAAACAGCTATCAAAAATACGCAGGAAATACGACATTAATTCTTTTTTCTTCAAGTGTTTTCTGCAGTCAAGATCCCAGGCTATTAGATTAACTCCAGGGACCAGAAAGACAATAACTTGAACTACAAGTCCCAGGACAGTAGCCAGGTTTCATGTCTTCAGGGATGGGAACAAAAAACCCCACCAAAAATAATAACTTCCTTTCACCACTGAAAATAGTGAACTCCACATGTCAGCTGAATTTCAGAGTCTATTAAGCAGTAAGAGAGGTCACCTCTTCTATCTGCAAGGTCATGAAATTGATGACCATTAAAACTTGATTCTTATCCAAATCCATTTGTAAAATAAATTTGCATATTTTCAAGAATATAGATTACTCTAAAGGGACCTAGACTTGGAGAAAAACATAGGCTTCCTCCTTTTCAGTCCTCAGTATGCTAAGACCACTGAGTATTGAAAAATATTAAAAGCTTCAGCCAATCTCCTGACTGAATCTTGAGTCTCCTTCCCAAACAGGAGCTAAACAGGGTTTCTGACCTCACAGGATATACCTTTATTCCATAACATCAAATTGTAAAAAAACCTTAAAAGATTGTCCTTTGAACTTTGATTTCTGTCATTAAAATTTCCTTTGGTACAACACCTGTCTTCTTTCACAGATTGCTATAGGTATCATTCTATTGACTGAGCCTTCTGCTGTATGTACCTTCATTTTTTGTCACAGTGGTTTTTTTTCAAGTGGAAAACACTATGGAAAAGAATGAAAAGCAAATACTTTTCCTAAGCTTTTAGACATCCAGGTATTTTTCCCCAAATATGAAGCAATATATCTTACAGGAGGCTCCATAGAAGTACGGGTTTTCCAATAAATTAAAATATTCATTGTAATAAAAAAATACAAATATTTTAATAAGTTTTCTGTTTCCACTTTCAATCCCTGAAAAACACTTGGAGAAACTGGCAGAGCATTTCTCTTCCCCAAGTCTCTTTTGTGCTCCAGCATGGACTCGGAATTGATTCCTTTCCTCTAAAGAATAAAACCATCAATCTCTATATTCTGCCATTTCAAATTCAAGCCGAATGCTGAGGAGAGAAAAAAAAATTAGTGATTGGCAGAGCTTGGAGAGGGAGCCAGGAGTGCCAGCTCATCCAGCAGAAAATTTCATGTGAAAGAATTCCTAGTCCAAGGAAACCAGACCAAAACTCTCACTTTAACATCCATCATTGATGGAAACAAAAGCTGTCGTGTTTCTGAGTATGTTCCAACTTAATGAAGGGACAAGGAAAAACAGAGGAACCCCCAGCTGTGACAGCACATATGAACAACATCTCTTCATGAGGGAAATAAAGCACAGAATTAAAATTTATGGCTTCCCAGTAGCATTACATACCCTGGGAACAGTGAATGTTTTGTTCCTTCCCAAAATGACAAGTGTTAAGATCATAAAATCAAACTCAACTGGAGTAGCAAATTGATTCTAGACTATCTAGTTCTTGCAGGCTATGTCATGCCGAGTGGAGCTGATGGTTGGTTGCCTAGGGTAGCAAAATATTAGGAATAACAGTATTTAGTGGCTGTTCCTTATGAGCGTGCCTCCAAGAGGGGAGGAGGTGTGTTCATGTGTTAGTTACTGTGCTTAGCACAGCAGAAACCCTAGAACTGAGTCAGTCCTGAGTGTTGCCTTTCTAGCCAACTTTCCAACAGCAGTGAACTAATAGCATTTCCAAAGGTTAACATTTCTGTAACTTTGCCAAATGGCAGGGTCATGCCCTGTTTTTCTGCTTAATAACACTTACTTCCCTCATTTTTTTTCTCATGACCTTTTCCCCACTATTTGCCACCATTCATTTTGGCCCTTTCCCATATTGCTACAGATCTCTAACATACTTCAGTATTTGTGTTTTGCTCTGTCTGCAAGGACGGGCTGCAGAGCTGCTGTAGCAGTAACGACTCCGCCTAAATCGTCGCAGGTCTGGAACTTCTGCTTAACAATGTTTTTCACAAGTATTTTTAAAATCTTTTTCCCTTGGATGTTATGTGCTATTCCTGATACAGCTGATATGATGCCTCAGAGGCCCTGAAGAAATTTTGGCTTCTGTGCCTCTGTGCCATCTCCTGTCTCAATAAAGTTGTTCAGTAGCACAAAATGCACTGAGGACAGATAAGGTATTTACTAAGTAGAGATGCCACTCTTAACCTATAAAAGTAAGAGACAGAAGTAAGAGATGATCCCTGTGCAAAGATGGCACTCTTCTGTGAAGGACTCTGAAAAGATGGCCAGTATTTACTGTACCCTTGTGTGGGTTATTGGGCTCTATTATTCCCTAGTTCTCAAAGAAATTGATCTTCAGAACTAAATTCACTGTGACCATGTTCTCTAGTTAGATGTCCAACTTGTTTGCTTTTTTGGAGCAAGGTGCATTTTTTGTAGCCCAACAGCCTCTGCAGGTGGCACAGCAGAACTCAGACAGCGAGCAGGGGACGGCCCACAAGCTTTGTCCAAACTCTCATCTGCAGCAGGCAAACAGCTAAACATTGCTCTCATCTGCAACCTTGGCAAACAGCTAAGGTTGAGTGAGGCTTGCAGAGGAGACCTTTACTAAGGATTTTGTCGTAGCAAAAGCTCACCCTGGGCATAGAGTTTGTCCTCCTCTCCAGACCCTCGGCTTCCTCAGCCTGTTTATTTCATGAGACCATGGTCCTCCTGCGAGTGGTGTTTGCCGCACAGAAATGTACCATGTGCAGGTTTAATGAGTGACTCAGACAGTAACACCCAATCTCACAGGCTCCTTAGGTGATATCCAAATTCCTGTAACTACCCCATTAACAGCAAAAGTTTTCTCCAGGACATGGCCCTGTGTTGCATTCCATGGACATACTTCCATAGCAAATGCCACTGCCTGAAACTGCCTTCTGCTTGAAGTCCTGCTTGGACTGTAGAGGAAAGCAGGGAAAGGTTTGAGTATTTTTTTTTGATGAGGAGAGGTTTTTTCCTCTACTTCTTGCTCATGCAGTAATGGCTGAACTTTGCTTCCTTTCTTCTTGTGAAGGAAATATTTCATAATACACAAAACCACCGAGTTGCAGGCAACTGAAGTGCTTAGGAATCTGGAATCAGGAAATGGTGGTTTCTTCAGGTTAGGGACTGAAAGTGAGGTTTCAACCCAAGTCTTTTCACCATGTTGGCCTCTGTTCTGACCCTAGGTTTTAGTGTATACCATTGCCTAAGTAAGTTGCATGAAGCCAACATGAAGTGAAGCAATAGGAGAAGGGTATGTTGGCGAAGAAAAGGGTACTTTGGATATCCCACCGTTAGGGTGGTCCACAGAAAATGCAGGAGAGGCAAAGGAGTTGTACAGCATGATCATGATCATCCATAGGTGCTGGTGGACGGAGGGATCAAAAGGGAGAAGCAGAGAGGCTAAAGGTACTGGGTGTGGATGTGAGGAGGGAGTGTGACACAGCTGGCACAGGATGTGCCTCTGAGACCGGGGGATGTGTCAGAGGAAGGAGGTCCCTGCCCAGCTCCTCCCAGGGCCATCCCAGCTGACCTGCTGGCCCCAGTCCCACCTGGTGATGCTCACAGCCTGCCCCCCCTACCCCCACCTCGCATCAGCTCCTCACCAAAGACAAAAATTGTTCAGTTGCTTTTCAAGCTCAGACTTGGGACTTGTATTTTAGCTTGAAGATAAACATTTTGAAAGCTGTCTTCTTTCTCACAGTGCCGGCACAAGTTGTTTTCAATTATCTTAGGAAAGCTTTCCTCGCCCAGGCCAATTTGTTCACTATTTGTCTTGTGGAGCTGGCCTATAAGCCAGCTTTTAGGGATTTATTGTATAACATTATCAAGAAAGCAATCTTTGAAAAAAACCTGAAATCGCTTACAACACTTTTTTCTTCTTTGCAAATGGCTTCATAGAAGCCAAATTATCAAATCTGACCACCCAAACTTGCTGGACAATGCTTACTCCAAATGAAAACATTTACGTTTAGTCATGTTTTAATCCTAAAATGTTTTAAGTGATGATTTAGGCAAGAAAAAGAAAGCTTTTCCTGTAGGGGAGAAATAAGAGTTTGTTTTCCAGGATTACGTATTTTGGAGTCAGCAAAGTATGGTAAATGCAGGGACATATAAGTCCTGCTCTTTGATAGATTTGGGTTGTTTTACACACACTCTCACACACACACACTCTTATTTAAAGAAAGAAAGCAATGGGCAGAGAGAAGAGCCCATTATTATTCAAGTTCCAAGTTTTATTATTCAAACTCCAAGTTTCATTACTGTCTTTTTCTGTACAGACTCTGAACCATGTGAGTGTTGGTTGTTGACATTTTGAGAGATTACCTTTGAAAATTTTGACATTCACAATAAATGTGCTACTCATTTAGAGGAATTCAGTTATCTTAGACTGTAACAAATACTTAATTTTCTTTTTTTTCTCTGACATATTTCTGCGTAATCCTTTTTTGACCTAATGCCAATATTTTTCAGATGACTCTAATTTTATTGCTTTCCTACAGATGAAAGAAAAAGACATGTCTTTCTTAAGTGGTCCTCAAAAAGAACAGAAAAGCAGGACTGTTGTAAGGAGAGGAGACTTCAATATTTACATTTTATTACTATTTGAAAGGAAATTTGATGGAGGAGAGAGTTCTGCTTTTAGTCAGAACATCCTTATATGTCTCATTTCTGAAGCACCTCTTCTGCACTAAGAAAATCTTGCCAGACTCTTAAAAGACTACTCCTCAATCTAGAAAGTTAAAGAAACCCATTGGAAATCTGGCTCTTTTCAGGGATCCGTACATTTACTGTCCTAATCATCTAGATTAGGACAGCCCCTCCACCTTTTTTCCTTGGAATGGTCTTACATTTGTGAAGGCTGATGCAACTGCCCTTAAAATCTACACTCCCTCTCAGCTCCTGCATGTTTTGATCATCACTGACATCAGTCAGAACATATAAGGTGTTGACTGTATCAGCTCTGATTTTATACTCTACTCCATGGGAATACGCAGGAGATCCCTGATCTTTGACTTTCCACAAATGCTTACAGCAGACCAGCATGGTTGTATTTGCACTGAGTTTAAACATTTCCTTCACTATGACAACAATTAAGAGTGCTATTTTCTATTCTGCTCTAAGTTAAAGCTGTGGATAACAATGGAGAGGTCTAACCATGCCCCACTGTCCAAGCATTCCTTGATCAACCTGGCAGCTTTAGGGAACAGTGCAGTTCTGCTCACAGATGTTATTGTGTCCCTGCCCTGGGAGAACATTTCTCCACCTGTGTTCTGGGCAGCACTCCTTTCTGCAAGACTTCAGAGAATGGTTTCTGAGGTAACTAAAACAAAGCAACTCTCCCCACTGTCTCCCCCATTCCAAAACTGCCCCCACTCTCAGACACATTGACACAACTTCCAAAGGGCAGCCTGATCTTCAGCTGG
This sequence comes from Chamaea fasciata, assembly GCF_029207755.1. NCBI lineage: Eukaryota > Metazoa > Chordata > Aves > Passeriformes > Sylviidae > Chamaea > Chamaea fasciata. Next base: position 22,551,833 of record NW_027094086.1, on the reverse strand, counting down.
TTATTCATGAAAACTGCTGCATTAAGACTGCTCAAACAGTCCGCACCTTAATTCTCAAAAAAGTTAGTGGAACTTTGGGTTAAGGAGCATGGAGAAGCACTGCTTTGGAGAAGTCTGTCCACTATTTCATTTATTTGTGAAGACACAAAATACTGCCTGATGTGTGGTCTGTACTCTTTAGAGTCAATGACAGATTGTTGTACCAGGCTTCCATCTTCCACCAGGTGCTTAATACTTATGAATGAAGCATACTAGATGCAACAGTACTACTAATAAAACCAGCAGGTTAATATTTATTGCACTCTTTTTGTCTTTTTTTGGACACCACCTCAGATGTTACTGAAGTCCTTAATTAGCACTGTTCCAGTAGGCCAGGTTGGCCTTTCCAATATAAATATCATTCCTGGAATAACCCAGCTACTGCGTAGTCTCTGGTGAAATGCAAGTCTTTTTCTTTCCTCACAGCTCCGCTATAAAGAGAAGAGGTGACTGTTGCTATGGGCAGAAGTTCACATAACAGCTTTGTGGCTGCAGAAAGCCAAGGCTGAATCTAACAGCTCCATCAGTCTGTGGAGCACAGGCCAGGGAGTGACCCCCCCTCATCACGGGCTCCTGTGCTGTTGCATATAAACATATCATCCATTTTGCAGGCTCCATCCTAAGACTATGAGGTGTCTTGCTCCTGGTGTTTCAACTGTAAAGCTTGTTGGAGCCTTCTTCCATTGCTTCCTTCTGCCAGAACTTGCTAGAAACTTTGTAAAACCAGACACATTTTTTAATGGCATATGTAAGCCAATTTACTCTTCTGTTCATGCTGATGCGGCGTCCCACTTTAAGGGAAAGGCAGCACTCAAGATTCCTAGATGCCTGTGTTCAAAAAGGAGCAACAAAAGTCAGAGGGTCCAAAAAAAACTTACGAAGTTTTATTAGTAAATTATATACCTGACATGGAAATAGCTGTGTTGCTCTCAGTTGGTCTAGTATGGGCACACTGGTGGATTTTGAGCAAGGGGGAGGGTGAAAGAGAAGAGGGAGAGAAGAAAGAGAAGAAAGAGAAGAAAGAGAAGGAAGAGAAGAAAGAGAAGGAAGAGAAGGAAGAGAAGGAAGGAAGGAAGGAAGGAAGGAAGGAAGGAAGGAAGGAAGGAAGGAAGGAAGGAAGGAAGGAAGGAAGGCCAGTCCTGCCTCCAGAGTTGGTCCAGCTGATGGGTTGTCCAGGGTTCTGGAGGTGCCTTTTTATAGACAATTTTTTCCTGCCCTAAATTTATTGCATTTTATGCAAATTAGTTATTGTGAGCAGTCTGTTTTTTCTGACCTTTCTGGAATTGAGCCAGAGTGCTTTGGGCAGCACACATGGTGTTGATCCACTTCTGCTGGATCGACCTTTGGTTGACAGTCCATGCCCACTTCTCAGCCTCGTTCCTGTGCTTGCACTCTACTGTGCTTTCCAAGAGCCAGATCAAGAACATTTGACCCAGAGGAGTGCTGCCCTTTCTCTGTATGCCACCCTTATCCAGACACATCCTTGTTCTTTCTCACAGGCACGGTTATTACCAACAATCCCTGGTTGGCTCCATAACTATCTGGCTATCGGCGTTTGAGACATACCGATTAGCCCCTTATCTTCTGGCTTCTACTGCTGCCTTTTATCTAAGTGAATGGTTCATTCTGCAGACACACCCATGGGCCCTACCCAGATGCCTCTGAGCACTCAAAAACACTGCATATGAGGCTGACCCAAAGGATTCAAGGCAACACTGTAAGTGGAAGATGTCAAATATAAATGTGTGCAGAGGACTCAAATTGGTGCCCTGATTGCTGACAGCTCTGTTGCCTCTTTCATCACCAGGGACACAGCAATACCCCAAAGTCCTGCTGTGAAAAGCAAATGGAGGGTATGGGGAAGAGTCAACAGGAATAGTTGCTCCAGAAAGGAGGAAGCCAGGTTTTAGAGCTGTACTTACTTAATTTGATTTCAATTTTTTTGGAAAAGGGAACCAGAAGATTGCCCTACCCACAAGCAGACAGGAATTCAAGAGTCTCTTGCCTGTACTGGGACACAATGTTTTGTAACTGCAGGCTCAAGACAAGAGTCTGAATGCTTCCCAGTAACCTCCCAGCTAACCTCAGCAGTTTGGTTCTTAGCTATTAACCAGCTGAAGTAAAGCACAGGGACTCTGGTGTCTGCTGTGGCTTCTGCAGTCTGTGAGTACCAACATTTGTTGAAACAGAGTTAGGACTATTCCTGTAATTTTTTTGGACTCTATTCTTGTAGTTTGATGTTGAGATAACCTTAACCAATGCTTTAGTGAAGTGCATGTTGCACATTTTACCCTGTTTCATGCAGCCCAGGTGCCCCCTCACTCTGCCAGTGGCCTGGTGTGTTTAAAGCCATAATTTAGCATAACAAAATGAATTAACATAGCCTTGAGTTTTGGCCAGATAAACATGATACATTTTTAAGGTATGGTTTTGTTTTGGCCAACAGTTAATGACATGCTTAAAAATGTGATATTATTTTGCATTAGAAAACTTATTTCTACATCATAAAGAACTAATTTTACTGAGTTTTAATGATATTTACTGCATGTTGCACAACTTCAGTTCTAAGAAAGAAATAATAAAAAGGGGCAGTCTGAGCACTGAGAGGCATGGAACATGGCACTCTAACAAACACATGATGGGGTGGGTAAAATGAAATATTGATCAGTGTCACATTAGTATGCAATTAACCACACATACCCACAAACATTTTTTTTCTCCAGTAACACACATTTCAAGAAGAAAAATATCCTAGTCTTGGGCACAGTTGGCAGCACAGCTTTGTTCTCTGCTATAAGATCACATTTTGAGCTGATCATAAAAGTGTCAATTTTTCCCATCTGAGAGGAACTTTTTCATATGAGGACTTTACCTCAGAGTGCCACTGATGGTTGTTTATAGTCAGTGAATTTAACAGTATGGTTTAACTTCAGTGAAGAAGGCAGTGAAAACTTTATTTCTCAGCAAAAAACAGCACTGGATTTAATTTCTTTTTTAACACAGAAGAACAGAAGCATCTTGTCCTGATGGTGATATGAAGTGCTGCCACAGCACCCTCCAGACAGCTGCAGCAGAGTCAAGGCTGAGCAGAAGTCCTCTTTTCCCAATAGTCTGGTTCTTCCAGTTCCTGAAGACACTGCTAACAGTATCCAATTCAGACTGGTAAAGGATTTCAACTTGTACTTTTAAACTTCACATTAATGTTTTGGCCACTAAGAGGTACCTGCAGCAGTGTGTACCCTGACCTCACTTAGGCCATGGAAAGCCATTTGCTTTGTAAAGTGCTGCATCCTTTGAAGCCGTGCACACCTCTTGGACCCAAGGCTGCAGGGCACTTTCCCCTTGTAGCTGGTGGATGAGTGATGAATGCATCCCTCATCTGCTTTGAGCAGTGATGGAGATGAGCAGAGGTTTCCCTCATGGACAGTGATGGCCATGAGAGGATGCTCAGCATGTGCAGTCTTAGGGTGCTGGCAGAGCTCTGCAGCATGATGGCAAGCAGCTTGGGGGAGATGCCACTTTTTACTCAGCACGTTCTTTGCAAAATTACAGTTTGTGTGTGCAGTAAGTGTTTAGGAAATGTGTCTGGGAAGTATATGTCAGGGATGCTTCTGGAATTAAAGTGAGTACTTGTTTGACATAAGTGGGAAACATGAAAGGCTCAGCTCAGTTAAGCACGTGCAGCATCAGACCCTGAATCAGGGAGGAGGGGGCGGATGTTCAGATTGCTCCTTGGCAAAATTACCCCGAGACTTCTCTCCTTTCCCTGCCCTTCCATGGGTGCCCTTTTGGGCTCCCAAATGAAGACTTTGCTGACTCCAGCTGGGGATTAAGGGAGCGCAATAGACAGGAAAGTGAGAGTCTATTTATCTCTGGCAAAGCCTGCCTTTTTCTAGTTTGGATGGAAAAGAAGACGAAAGTCCATGGAGCACTTGAGTGAACAACAAATGGCATACGAACAAATGCAACGAAAGGGAATGCCAAGGTTGTCATTCCCCATCAGCAGTTTGGATGAGTTTCCTCCTCGGAGAAGCGCGGGGGAGGCTGTGGGCCCTCGTGCAGGAAGCAGGTGGTTTGCTTTACCCAGAGCCATGTGTAATGGCCGGCCAAGCTGCGGCAGATGGGCTGCAGCTCACTCTGCTCAAGGATATTTTTCATATTATGTGTGGAAAAGAGCAGTAACCCTTGTTTGTTATATGAGGCCTTGTAGGATTTTATTTGGAAAAAAGCCATTTTTGAGATTGAAAAAAAAAAGCCATTAAAAATGTGAGTCACTATAATCACTTTTAAAGTGCTCTGATAGGGCCTTCTACTTGCAAAGATCTCACTATTAAAAGACACTTTCTTTAAAATTAAAAACACTACCACAAATTATCTCAGGCTAATTGAGGTGATATTAGGGATCTCTTCATTTGAAATTACCAAGAAAAACCACCCCAAACACCTCAGAGCACTGGATCCAAACCATTCACTGTGTAAAGCTGCCAGCAAAATAGCTGTGTCTGTTCTGTAGCTTAACATAGCACCTTGGGTTGTAAAAGCACCACAACATTCGCTCCACTGCAAATGTATTTCAAATCCTATATCCCCAAAAGGGCTGGGGGACACTCATTCCTTGTTCAGAGAGAGGCAGGACCTGAAGCTCAGGGTCCACCCAGGAGCTGGACCCTGTGGGGTGCCTTAGGAACCTCAGGGTGGGGAGATCCACGGCCTGAGTAATAAATGGCTGATCACCTGAACGGCAATCCAAAGATGCTAGGGCTGGTGTGCACATCCTGCTACTCTTTGGGGTTTGGATGTCCCAGTCAGCATTGCCAGATGCTTGTGTCCTTTTGGAGGGAAGATGCCCAAAGTGCTGCTTTCAGAACACTGGCTCACTGTGAGGCTGTGAGCAGTGGGGGACAGAGAGAGCAGAAACCTTTCTGTCATATGTTAGCATCTGTCAAATATCAGCATCTTTTCTCTCTGGTGCACCGTCGCCATCCTTGAGAAGAGACCAACTGACCCAAGAGCAGGGTTTTCCCACATCCAGGCACTCCTCCCAGGGCCTATTTACTTACCACACCTCAAACAGTCACTGAATTAGTCACCCTCCTCCCAAATCTGGGCTGAGCTCTCAAATCTCTCAGGTGCTGAAGCAGCTCTGGCATGTTGCTTGTTACCACTGCCAGGTACCAGCAATGTCAGACCCTGGGCCAGAGGCTTTCCAAGTCTCCTGCTGTGCTGGTCTTCCTGGAGACCTTCTTCTGGGCAGGGGCATCTACTCTTTGGACCACCACCAAATTCAGCAATGAGTCAGAAATCAAATCACTGAAAATAACTGATGCTGCTGCATCTCTGGGTGTGCAAAACAGCCAACAATAAATTACAGTGTCAAAACAAAGCATAGGCACCTCCCTGGAGAGGTGGCAGGGCCGCAGCTGTGGGAAGTGGGGAAACCAGGCATCTAACCACAGCACACTGGGTCTCATCCTGGTCTGTGCTACTCCTTCAGTGCTGCTACAATCTGATTTTTTACTTTGTGTTTTGCCAAATGCAGACACTGGAAAAATGGAGAGAAAGCAGAAAACAACCACAGAAAACAATTTGAGGGCTGACAGAAATATCTGATGGTGAGAGAGAAGATTTGTCCTTAGCTTAGTGAAAAAATCCATCATACTGTATTTTGCTAGAGGGACTTACCAAGTGCTTTAAACCACTGGCAAAAGGCAAATAGCTGCAAGCTAAACAAGTTAAAATAGACATAAGGCAGAGTTTAAAAGCAAACAATGACTCACTGCTAGTAAAAATTACTAATGGCATTGGTGGTTCCTCTACTTTGAGTAGTGGGAGAGGATGGGCTGTCTCCTTCTGTAGATGGGTCAAAGGGTTCACACAAGCGCTTGGAAGAGGTTGCCTGACTTGAACTGTAAAGGAGCCCAGGCCAGATGACATAAAGCTGCCTTCTTAAATCAACAACCTTCATTTTTCACAGTGCTGAATCAAGTCCTGCAACACATCCACGCACCCGGAATCCAGTCAGTATTGTCAGGACATGTTGTTAGTTAACTGTTAAATATTGTCAGGAAAAATAAACACATGGGTAACTGCGATGCTTAGTCATAGTAAATTATATTCCTCAGCTCTTTTGCATTGTAAAGCACCGAACAGCAGTTCTTGAAAAATCAACAGAAGGTCCAGTAGTTCGTTCTTGTATTCTGTTGCTGTACAATGTGTTACCAGCCATGACCTTCAGTGACAGGTAAGAGCCACCTAATGGGCAGCCTCTGTGCCATGCAAGCATTCTCTCCTACTCTTGGCTAAGGGCATTGGATAGCATTAGACAGCGTAAAGCTCTGCTCCTGGTACACATGCTGTTGAAACTCAAGAAAAACTTCTAAATTTTTTTTTCAAATGGAGAGAAAAGTCCTGATCTTGTGCTCATACTGCTCTGGATTTATGCCCACAAGCTATCAAATGGAAGACAAATGACAGTGCTGTTATTTCAAGCAGTTTAATGATTCTGGCAAAAGACCTGGCAGCAGACTCCAAAGATTTCATCTAGGCAAGGCAATGCCTATTCCAAGTGTGGAAATCTTCAACTGGAGAGCTGGCAAGTGCATGTTTGTGCTGGAGGCTTAAATCAATCATTTCTATTTTTCCCAAAGTGATTTAGGAAAGTACAGAAATTGGCTCCTTCATCAATGGCCATAGGCCACTTTTCATGTTTAGGGTATTAGTGCCATGGACTGGAGTGATATATTGACTTCATGTAAAGCAGTCAGTGTTAGCAGCACCTGTTTAATCATTTCTTTACAGTAGCTGTAGTTTGAAAGCTGTCAACAAGTGCCTTGTTGACACTGTCAAAAAGGAGCTCAGGAGACCACTGTACATTACAGGTCCCCTGGAGTAATTTCTCTGTGTTCATGCAAAACTTTCCTGCCACCATGACACATTTCTGATTCTGCTGCTCAACAGCATCCTTCTCATTGCTACTTTGTGAACTGACACAGATTCCCTGAGACTGATGCCTGGGTCCATTAGCAAGCAAAATACTGAAGGAGATTTGTACTACGAAATGTACTTTGAAAGTCTTAGACATGCTTTAGGGGCCTAACTGCAAAACTGGGATTTAGACTAAATAAAAAATCTACTCAGCAGCCACCTAATCCTTTACTTAGGCCTGGAGATTCTTGAGGTGCTAATAATTCTGCTTCTGTGGATACCAAAATTGTCCATGCTTACTCTAGTGGTAACCAGAAAGTAAAGGGAATGTAACCCAAGAGTGAAGATTTACACAACTTCCTTGATGGGCCCTCCCTATAACCACTTCCCAGGTCATGGGAATATCCTGGCAGTACTGTATCTTCTTATCAGAGCAATCCTGTGTTGTATAGATATCACACAGTCTAATTTCCCCGTAGGGAAGACTCAGCAAGAGCTCTGCATTAAAGACACTACATGGCCAAGAGGCACTGAAATGATGCTCAGGGCATGCCATTTAGCATGTCTCAAAATTATATTTATGTGTAGCCTCAGAGGCCAGCTTGGCTACATGTGCTCTGAGCAGATTTGACACATGGCAAGAGGACAAGGATCCTTCCTACATGGTCAGAAGTGCTTAATATGCAGTGATGTATTTGCCAGTGCTGCCTCCTTTTATGTTATAACTGAAGGGTTACATCAGCCAGGTGCTTGGGAGGTGCCTCTACAAATCTCCCAGCTTCAAAAGGTTGAAACATCTCCCATCTGCCATGGGAATGTCATATGTCCTCTCTAGGCAGAGAACAGTCATCCTTCACTCCCAAATTGGTGGGAAATAAATAAAAAAACAAACCCCAAACTAAAACCACAACAAAATTATATCAAATCACTATTTATTCACTGATGTCCCTGACTCTATCCCAGAACCCAAAAACATTGCAAACTCAGGATTTCTCAAACTCCTGAGAATTGAGAGAACTAAACATTTCTCTGTCTTTTGCTCCTGAAGTGGTCTCGGTTTGTAAATCTTCCAGCTTGGCTCTCCAATAATAATTATGGTACTTAGCCTCTCTCTCCTTTCAGCTAGTTGCTAACACAGTCCAGCTGATTTCTGCAGAAGGAATGAACAAACAAATTTGAACAAGAAAAATGTCAGGCCTCAGAGGACAGTAACAAAAGGGCGTACTGACAGACAGCTCAGTCTAATCATCTGCACCCCAGTGTTATAAAAGGGAGCATTTTTCTCTGCAAGCGACCATCAATCCTGCATAAAGAGGGCTGGAAGGAGACATTGAGAGAGAGAACAGTTTGAGTATAGAAGACTTTTCAGTCCATTCTTCCAGCACTGTTTATACACCTTGTTGCAAACAGTCACTGAAAAAAAAAAAATAGCCCTTAGAATCATTTATAGTCAGACATGTGTCCAGGCTTTTAGCTGACCTTGGGACACTGCTGGTTGCCACAAGCTGCCTATCACAGTCCCTCTTGGGGCCACTCATCACTCAGTATACACAAGCCAGTGAGTCTGGCACTTAAAAGAGCTTCAGGAATCTATCAGCTGCATTTGGGGCATGGTGATACAAGAAGAGTGATCTTAGCAGAGTGCTTGCTATATAGAGAATCTCCTCAGAAGGAGAGAAATAACATTACAGTTCCCCTGAAGCAAGAGAGGTCTCACTCCCTCTCCCCCTTTTCACATCAGTCCCAACACACATTGCAGTCAATCTGGTTGGATCAGTTCAGAGAGCCATCCCAGCAAGGAGAAGGATGCTGATGCTTTCTGCAGGATGGGTGAGCTGAACTGGCCACAGGAAGCCACAGGACCTCACAGCCAGGAAAAAGAGGATGAGCCTTTTGGTAGTGCTGATCCACTCAAGCAGCTTGCCGTGTGCATGAAACCACAGCTTCAAAGCACAGAAACTCAAACCTTTAAAAAGTTCGGCCTCTTTACTTCAGTTTTAGGTGACCAGTGCTCTTACAAGCAAAATGTGAGTCTGCCAAAAGTGGGGCTGAAGTGAGTTGCAAGCAATCAGCCTGCCAGGTGAACACCAGTCCCCTCCCAAGGGCAAACAGACAAAACCAGTCCAAACTTTGTTCATTTTTTTGCCAGCTGAAACTGTTGGTAAATGCATCCTGATATTTTACTGCAGAAATTAAACAGTCTTGCTCTACTCCAGAGCTCCCATTTCCAGGCCCATGGCCAGTTAATACTTCATCTTTTGCCGCAGCGTGACCAGCAGTGGAACAAGCACTAAATGAGTCCTGCTGGTCCTGCTCTGTCAAAAATCCCAAGCTGGAGCCTGAGGGACCACGTGAGACATTGACTGCCTACCACACCTTCTCCTGGTTTGGTTTCTGCGGGTCCCATGGAGGACCTGTTCAGGAAAATTCAGTCTGCAGGCACCAGTTTTGCAGCTTATTATCTGCCCCACATTTTTAATGTCAAGAAAACCACTGCAAGAAAACAACTCATTAAGGAGAAGGGCTCTAGAAATGGTGTTTTTTTTTTTTTATTCCAGTGCAAAGGCTTTTCCTTTAGCAGGCATTTATCTGTGGTATTTGCAACCTAAGTATGGCAAGCAAAATCTGAAAATAACATTGATTAGAAACTGATACTTGAAACAAATCATGTCCGTTTCTTGGTAGAGTAGTAATGAATTCTCATAACTGAGTTTTTCCAATCCTGAAATATATTAATTAGTTGGACTATATTAACATCTCAAAGATCATGTCAAATCACAACTTTTAATTGCACAAAATTTCTACCAGTGTTTTGGTCAACAAATTATTTTGAAATACACAAGAGTTAAAAGAAAACATTCTAACCCTTATAATTTTTTAATAAACCCATAGGAAGAAAAAAACAAACCTTTGTTCAAGAAGAAATACAGTAATTTAAAATAAATAACTTTCACCACAGATTTTTACATTTGATTTCTTGCTTTAAAGAGAACATTCCACACCTGGTAACCTTTATTGCCTCCTGCAGCCCTCCTGAGCCATGGAAACAGATTTCGGAAAGATGCCCAAGGCCAATCATCTAAAAAAGCAACAATACAAAATCCTTTCACCCGTTCGTTTCCCAGGTCACAGAATGAAAACCTGTAGGCCTCTTATTTCCATCTTTAGCACATACTCTCACTTGAGACTTAATAAGAAGCTTAAATTTGACTTGCAAAAGAAAGACAGGCATGTCCTTACTCCCTGGAGAAAGCCTGTAAAAGTCATATGCTTTTTTTTTTATTTTAATCTTTAGAAACTTGAACTCAAGATGCTAGGAAGGGAAAGGAAGGCCAAGCTAAACAGTTGGTACAAGTAAGGTGCAGACAGAGAGTCTTGTCCCGTGTCTGCTGGAAAAGATCCATGTTGATAAACAACTTCACAAGTCCCCAAATGCCATAGTTCCTGGGACATTGCTGCATGCAAAATACTGCAGCTCTATGTGAGTTTTGCAGTATTTGAAATGAAACTGTTTTATGGATCTTCAGCTGTACCTATCTTAAAATTAAATAAACAATTATTTGAGGAAAAAAACCCCACCTGAAACAAAATACACACAGTCTGTGGCCTCTACCCATTACTGCCCCTACCCATTACTGCAGATCAATTCAATCCTAAAACAAGACATGAACATTTTTCAGGAGCACTTTCATTTGTTTATGCAGAGGATGTGCCCAACCCCTGCTGTGCTGCCTGAGATGGATCAATACCATCGCACAGGGATAAGTGCATCCATGATGAATGCCTAGAAGAAGCCTTTTTGATGGGACGCTGGGACTGAGACACCCCCAGACGTCCCAAATCTGAACACAAAGCCTGTACTGCCATTGTTCCCATCACTGCTGGCTCTTCAAATCAGTGTGGAGACACAACCATTTAAAGAAGGGGAAATTGTACAGTTACCGTGACTCTTTGTGGTCCTGTTTTTTGCAGCCTTTCCTCCTGCAGAATTACCAGTGGTAACAGGAGTTGCCCTACTTCTTTAGGGGTCTTTTTCCAAGACATACCAAGAGAGAGCCCCTGGCTACCCTACTTCCTCTGAAGAACTATGCATTTTCTTCACTGAAACCTTCTTTTGCTGAAAACAGAAGCTAAAACTCAGACCAGATTATACCAACAGACTGTAGAGCCCAGCCCAGTCCAGCCCAGTGCACAGGACTCCTCTGGAAGGATGTAAAATGTCAAGTATAGTACCCTAGTCCTGCCTTGCCTGGGCACCTCAAACGTGTGCCCGTGTGCCTGTGTTTATGGCAAATACTATCTTCCCACTCCTCACACAAGTACTGATTTCCTTGGCAGATAAGAGAATTAATCTGATGATAGGAGATAATCAGGATTGTTTTTCTACACACAAAAATTATTTTTGTGTACCTATTTGTGTCTACTGCATACATGCTCACAGTTTTGACTCCTGAACAGGAAGGAAAAGGTTTTAAAATGGATTTTACATATAGCAGAATACTTTGAAATCACTTACAAAAATTCTAATTTCTCACCTTTATCTTTAAACATTTACACAGATATGAGGGGTTCCAAAGGAGAATTTTTATAATCCTGTTCTGTGCTCATTGCATTTAAAAGCGATTAAAGCTCTAAGAATGTCCTCAAGAGGCATTGATACTCCGAGAATATTCCATTTCATTAATGGTTATTTGGTTTTTGTTAAGGTTTCCTTTATCTTTAGAACACATTTGGTACAATCATGGGATAAATTAATTAGGATTAAATAATAATATGACTTATCAACATACAGAAGTTCAATGTATACTTGAATATGTTCAATAAAAAGGTGCTACTGATCCTTGTTCCAGTGGTGTTCCTCCTGTTAATTGGCTCATAAAGCGCTTTCTTCTTTCAGCTTTGCCTTTTCACCAAGTCACCTTCCTTATTCAGTGTGCCATAGCATGAACTGTGAGAATCTGGTTGTATTTTGCCTGTCAATTTTTGTCCTAAGGAAATATGGTGAGAGAAGGAAAAAAACAACAACTCTGTGAAGAATTTTAATAAAACAAATTCCCCACCAATCCATCATTTAAACATTTTTTGCTCCACTAATCATTATTTTCATTTGACTGGTTGTAACAATAGCTTGGAAAAACCCTGAAAAAAACCCTTTGAAAAATCTGTTGGGAACAGGAACAGAAATTAAGGGAACAGTATATTTATTAAATATGACTAGAGAACATTCGTGACTCAATTCTCCTAGGTCACCCCATTATCTGATACCTCATTTAAACAGAGACAGAAAAAAAGCCCTACTTACCAGGAATATGTCCACAGTCAATGAAAGGAATGTGTAAATGCTCCTCTTTTTTATTTCTTGCAATTATAATCACACCAAGGGAAGATAGGAGACACCTGCAAAATAACAGCGGCACAGTATCATTAGAAACAGTTCACTGCATCTGAGATGAGAATTTCTATCCATGTTTCTTTTTCAAGGACTTCCAAACCCAAGTTGCTGAGTTTATAAAGAAACACTTCTTCCTGGCAGCTCTGTAAATTTATTTTGGGCTTCTTTCAGTCTAGTTTTTGCCTCCTGAAGCTTTATTATCAGTTCCAAAGGCTCCACAGCCAAAATTACACTTCCAGCAATATATACCTAATCAGATGCCTGTGAGTGTGAGACCTCAACATTTGAATCCCTGAGCAAATCTTCACAGATCATCCAAGCTAGCATTCTAGCACGTGCAATTTCATTAACAACTCAGTCATGCTGCGGACAATTGACATCTCTGTTGTTTTTCTCATTTGATTGTGTGTCTCAGGGGCAGGCTGTAAGCCAGGAGCAGTGAAGAACTGCTGTGGTTAGACGCATCTTCTATCTGCTGTGTGTTGGACACACAACCCCTAATTCCTATCTGCCAAATACATGGTTGCTCATCTCCATTTTTGTCTCTTTTCCAGCAGTCAGACAAGATAGCGGCTGTTTGCACCTACTCCAGCCCAACTGCAGAAGATGGAGATGTCTGTAGCTATCAGCCCTATTTATTTGACAACACTGTGGTAAGACACCTCTAGCAGTTCAGGGAGGCCTTTTAAACATTTTGTGCCCATAATTATAATTGTCACCTCTCTCAAAAGTTGTTGTGGTGTGGAGAGCCAGCAGAAGGTTTCTGCTCTCACAACACCTAGGCCATTCTTCAGAAAGTTATTTAGCATGCTCTGAATTTTTCCACAGGCATGCTGTGTCTTTCTTGACACGGGAAGATGGGGGAAAGTTATTACAGTACTGCCTTGAAAGCAAGCAGCTCATACAATTGCCCATGCCTAGGGGCAGAAAAAAACAGCCAGACACACCAGTGGAAGGTAACATGGGAGGAGATGTCTCACAGCTGTGAAAGCACCCTCTATAATTTGATATTTGGTAGAGAGCAGTGACTTCTCCTTCCTGCTGGAGGAACACATGATGCTGGTTTTTCATTCCATCATGAGATTAGTAGTTCACAAGTGTCTCACATTTTTACATATTTGGATTCAAAACCAGGCCTCCAAACTCCCAAAGCACAGACATCAATCTTTCCTTTAATGTTTTTCTTATCCTACTATAATGGCTATTCCATAATACTTTAATAACAAGGCGGGTTTCTTCTTACTGAGAAAAGAAGAGATTCCACAAGGCAGTGCTGTTTCAGTACAAACCTTAGTGCAGATTTTAGGCTGATACACTTACCCGAACAGAAACATGAACACACTCAGTAAAGCTGCACTTTGGAATTCCCGATAAAATATGACCCCTGGAATGTGACAGAAACAAGAATTGCAGATCTTGACTGGCTTCCAAGTGATATGAATTACAGCTGGGAGGGTCAGGAGAAGTGTCATGCTTAAACGGAGCAAAAAAATCCCAAATAAAGTATTAATACACATTGTGATGTGTTCACTTTATGTCCCATATTCCATAATCTAGGCTTTCTCAAGATACTGCATAGGACTGGAGAAGATTTAGTCAACCAGGTTGGAACATGTGCTGGGTTAGCAATTGCACAGATGCACATATCTTTTGCATTGTCAGCAACAATTTCTGTGCAGGTCAAACTCGAGGTCTTATTCACAAGCAGAGACATACCAATATAACTAAGAGGTTCTTCATGGACTTCGTTAAGCTACTCCAGCAGACCATGTGGACATCTTAACTCCAATTGGGAACAGATTTTCAATAACTAACTTTGTCCCTGATGTTTACACCAAGTGAAGGGCTCCAGCGGCCAAGTTTGCCAAATCTTTCTGGCTGAAGGGATCACTAGCTCTTTCTGGTCACCCCTCTTCCAGGAATTAGCACCTCTGCAGTGGAGGTGACAGAACCAGATGTGTATCTGGGTCTCAGCTGCCCCTATTAACAGCCAAGTATATTAGCTTTAAACCACTGATGAGCATAGCTCTGCTTAGAAACGCCAGAGTGCGACCCAGTGCAGCTGAAGTGCGACTGTGTCTTCAAAGGCTGTAACTGGGAATGGGGGAATCATGAGACAAGGTACCTTCTATGAGCACACCAGCAAGATTCAGCAGAGGTTGTTCTCCTAAGCCCCACACTGGTTTAACTAACCTGGTGCAAATGCATGTGTATCCACTCTCAAAGCTATTAAGCCATTCCTGAATAGGTACTTGATCTTTTAAGGAGGCACCAGGCCAAATTCCCCATATGGTCACAGGAACACAACCCCCTTTTGGCGCAAGTTTCCTCTCAGTCACAAAGTGTAGGTCTCCTCTAACACAGGTGTTGAGGCAATCTGTGCATGAAGCTAACTCCCCTTCTCATTAATGGCAGCTCTGCATGAGAAACTCCTGCACAGCAATGACAGGAAAGCCCCCAGCGTGTGTTAAAATGAGTCATAAATGTTCTAACAACATGATCATTTTGGCTCATTGCTGATACAGCATCTTAGTCGTCCTCCCAGCTCATGTTCTTAGGCTGCACACCATTTCCAAGATTTGCAGTCCCTCTTTAACAATGCTGAGTTCAAAGTTCTCACCCAGAATAAAATGTTAAACGCTTAAAAAGTTTTTGTAGTCATTTTATTTCCTTCACTTAACCCAGAATTCCACCTTCTGAAATGGAATACACGCTAACTACTATGAAGCACAGCTGGTTGTCATTTGAGTAGTTTGCCAGGCTGTTAAAATTACTCTACCAGTTCGTATAGGGAGAGATGGGTGTGCACATGGTAAATGCATTTACTGGATGTCAGCATGAGGCTAGGATAAATGCAGGTACTTCTAGTAAGCCAGCAAGGTACAGTAAATCACACATATCTATTTTGGAAAGGTTAGAATTTGATTATTTTTATAGAATTATAGAATGATTTGAGTTGGGATGGACCTTAAAGATGATCCAGTTCTAACACCCTGCCATTAATTTTGTTTCAGAAGTTGTGAACTTATTTATTTTTCAGAACTTAAACACTTATGACTTAGGAAAAATTTCTTTCTGTGAAGACAAGTATGACTGGTTTGGGTTCCTATTCGCAGGGTTCCTGTTCTTGAAAATCTGACGTTTAAAAAATATTTCTGTAGAGGAAGAAGGTCAGAAACAAACCTGAAATGATGGCACTGGTGGTGAAGAACACAAAATTAATGGGGACAACTGCTGTTGCTTCATACAGATGCACTGCTTGATTCAAGAACCTGCAAGATAAGTGTTATTGCATCTCATGCCTACAGGATGTTCCGTGCACTTTGAGTCAGCTTATGCCACTTCTTGTCAGTTTAACAATAAGTGCGACCATTTCTCACCACAATAGCAAGTAGCCCTGAACAGCATACACATATTGAATTTACTTTCTGGTTTAGACTCTGCAGAGTACAAATGAATAGGTGAAAGCAAGGAGGTTGGCATGGATTCTTCTGGCCATAGGCTCTCAATGGATATATTTTTGAAGCACTGTTGGAAAACTTTTGTCTGCCACAGATAAGGGAGGAATGCTAGGGTATTATTGCTCATGATCTGCATGGGTTCTTGGAAGCAGCGCTGCCTGCAAGCAGCCGGGGACAAGTTGCTCCAATTCAAACAGGTTGTGTAAGGGTATATTGGCATCATGGACACGAACATGTGAGTTCTCCTAGGAACTTTCCCTTTGCTGAAGTTCACCTTGCTGCTACTGCTCAGTCTAGCTTGGCTGAAACACCTATTTGTATGTTTATCCATGCAATCACACCTCAGAAAGACACTGTCCTGAGGGGAAAGCCCAGGAAGGTGGCTTCAAGATTGTGCTCCTTGGGTTGGAAACTCTCTGCCCTGCTCTTCCGAAAGGCAACATGAACTCTCACCAGAATCATAAGCAAGAGTGTGCAGGACCACAGGAGCATGCATTGCACACAGACCTGCAAGACTGAGACACTGGCTCTGGAGCAGCCTGCACAATCTGCAAAAAGGCAAAGCAATTAACCCACTTGTACAGAGACCACAGCTATCAACATTCACCCATAGAGTGATGAATCACGAGCTGACATTGTGGATGCACCTGTAGATATTCTGTTATGTGAATGGTCATTTCAGAGAGAAAAATCAGGAGTCTGCAGAGTATTATTCAAGCCTGTAAAAAGAACCACACTTGAACATTTCACTGGCGCAATATATGTGCACAGTAAAAATCCAAGCTTGGATCTGTTTTAGCCATTAAAATAATTGCGTGGTTATTTTAGCAACTGTTGAACAGTCTCCATGGTGCTTTAAAAATAAAGAAATCCTGCATATCCACAGGATAGTCAGGATTTTGAAGTCATTGAAAACACCTCATTATTTTCTCCCATTTGCAACAAACTTGGTCACAGGGACTAAAACAGTGATAGCAAGGCACAGCGTTGGATCCAGGAGATTGCTGCAGCACAGGCTGTTCTCAGCTAATGAATGACAGTCAAATAAAATAAGAGAGAAAACAAATAAAATGAAAAATTTAGACTGACAGCACTGTCCCTGTTAGAAAATGCATCCAAAAGGGTAGAGAGAAAGGGACACTGAGCCCAGGGAGTGAAATGGGCACATTTCACTTCTGCTTTAATTTTGGCCAGCAAAAGAAAGAAAGAAAAAAATTACAAGATGGAGAGGTTAATTCAGCATATTTAGCAAGCTCTTATTTCCTATTTTAAATGCCCAGAGCTATTCTCCCAGCAAAGACAAGCTGGATGTAAATCACTTTATAATCTGTTACAGGGGAGTTCCTGAGTCAGCCATGGAGAGTCAGTGCATAATAATGCATGGACTTTCTGATTCCACATGGGAATGGTATGTCCTGCCATGAAAAAGCTGGGTTGGCTTTTCTGCTGGAAAATAATCATGCAACTAACTACTCAGGCTCACACTGGAGCAGTCTAGATGAGATTACTGACGGCTGCTATCAGCACCAGAAGCAGAAGGACAAGCAGAAAGGGAACAGACTCTGTTCAGCTGCAAGACATATTTTACCATGCTGCCACCCCCAGCAATCTGCAAAGGCAGCATAAACCAATCGCTTCACAGACCAGGGGCCTGCAGGGGAAACTTGAAAGGTACAATCATACAGGATAGCAAAGTGCAACATGCAGATTTAACAGAGGCAGGGAAAAAGTTGGGATAAACTCTCTTCTTCAGTCTGACTGGGGCCGTAAAGCTGGAGCACAGACATGAATAATGAGGATAAACATGGCCATTTGATTATTCAGCAATAAAGATTTCTGAAAGTAACCCCCAAATGACTACATAAGAATAAATTTCACTTAGTGTGTTAAGACTTGTGCCAAAACTAGGCAAGTGAATTTGGGAAGACCTTGTTGAAGGTGATAATGAGAGGAGGTGGTGTCTATAACAATCAATTATAAACTAAGAAATAAAGTTTACATAAACAATACAACCAGCTGGAGACAATTTATGCATCTGTCAAGGATCTGCCAGAATTTGTTACCTTAAAATGCAACTTATATGAGGAATCATTATCAGTACCAAATAAAACTGTCAGATAAAACATGTATGAAGGTTAGTAGGTAAATAGAATCTCACTTACTTGATTTGGAAAGCACAAGAAGTTGCCATTAAAACACTCATGATATAGAAAACAGAGTGAGTTAGCTGCATTTTCCCCTTCACGGAAAGTGCTATCATGCTGGACACAGCCTTAACAGCAATGACTGTCAGTGATGCTGAAAGGGAAAGGAAGCGATTAGCAGGGCAGTGAATTCAGCATATCAGGGAGGGAGGACAAGGACCCAGGTCAGAGCCACAGGCCTGATCATTTAAAATAAGACTGAGGAAGGACTTGGGCACCTAAAACAAGTGTATGATTTCATAAATGCTTGCTAAGCTACTGTATAAGCTCAGTGGCCTTAGATCCAAGTGTGCTTTGTGTTTTGCCTTTAAGTCTTTTTAGCACGCTGGACTCCCAGCTGAAGGTGCAACAGCCTCCACATCTTCCACACATACTTTATTTAGCTCCAAGTGCTAATTTGGAGCCCATGTTACAGTATTCAGGAGATGTCTGGGAGGTCTGGTTATCTGTTCAAAGCAGTTAAGATGCCTCTTTATAGCAGCCTGCATGCATCACTGGTAGCCTCAAATAACTTGTCACCCTCAGGATTTCTCTCCTGAAACAGGTGCTGGACAAAGTTGACTACTGGGATCACATCCCATAGCACCTAACTCTCCCCATGTGTTATATATTTATGAAGAGCAGACAAACAACACAGGGGTCTGCACTTCATTTCAAGGGCCAGGCCCTTGCGACCATTTACTGGATTTATCCCACAGAAGGAGTACTTCAGTAGTGTGTTGTCAATCCATTTAATCACTATCATTGGATCACCACAAACAAATTTCAGACAGCAGGCAATGGTTTTAATACATATTGCCAGTTCAGAGAGGTTTTTCAAGACAAATCTTTCAGAAAAGGGGCTGGGAGTTTAGCTAAGAGTTACTTTAGATTTCCTTTTGGAGCTCTTGGTTTGTGGAAGCTAACCAAGTCTGTGATTGCTGCAAATAAAATTTAACAAATTCA
This sequence comes from Chamaea fasciata, assembly GCF_029207755.1. Lineage (NCBI taxonomy): Eukaryota > Metazoa > Chordata > Aves > Passeriformes > Sylviidae > Chamaea > Chamaea fasciata. Next base: position 22,532,868 of record NW_027094086.1, on the reverse strand, counting down.
AAAACCCTAAAAATTTCAAGAGTCAGGCTGCAGAGATGACCTTTGAAGAAAGGTAGTTAATTGTCAGGAGCACCATCTCCCAGCTGAGATCCAGTTCCACCCTTGTGCAGAGCTGAGGAGTGTTGGATTTCAGTGGTCTGATTCATCCTCCTGTAACGTTCAGATTGGCAAGGAGACCTGCACTGTGCAAAAGGTTCAGGCCAGAGGCTGGGAGAAAAGGAGGGGGAAGAAGAATGAATGCAGGTCTGCGGGTTTGATTGCAAGCATTTTTCTTATAGAAAGTCCAAAAGTTCAGGGGGAGTTTAAGAGTTGCATATATCCTGTGATGATCCTATTCATCACCATGAAATTCACTGTTTTCATGAAAACCTTTCCACCCAGCACTTCACTTCTTTCTCTGTAATGGAAACAGGTGAAGTGCTTTAACAAACACAGCTCTAAAACTGAGCAGAGGTCAAACGCTGGCCTGCAGTGAAGCAAACGCTATGATAAAAAGTCAAAAATACACTCAGGCTCCAAAAAGACATCTACAGAAAATTGAAATTTGCACTCTAACATGGGGAAGTTATTATTTTAAAAGAACACTTACAGGTAAAAAATGAGTATTTTAGATTGCTAAATTTTGTTTCTGATGGAAGGGCAGTTTCCATGCCTTATAATTTTAACAAGACAGAAATGAAAGCACCAGGGCGTTTGGTTGGTTGGTTGGTTGGTGTATATTCTTTGAGAAGTGAAATTATATTTTTCATTAAAGTAACTCTGAAACAAGTTTCAAACCTAGAAGTTGTTTTCTCTGTCAGAATGATCTCCTCTCAAATCTAGTGTGATAAATGATGTCACTTTCCAGCTGTTACGGCAGAAACCTCTAAAATCCCAGTATAATCTAAAATATTTCCCCCAAACTTATGATAACAGTACATACACGTGGTAAGATGATTTTCACCAAACGGATTTGCAGAGCTGTACTAAGCAAAACTTTATCAGATTTTGTGAGCACCTCTGTATTTTCTTGATGGTGAAAGTAGCTTGCATATTCAGTGAAACAAAAGGCTGCTCTCTCCTTTCCATATTTAATTTACATCTGTATGAACACTCCACCAGGACACTGTCAGCTTCCATGAGCACACACCCCTCCTGCAGGTGGGGCCTTGCAAGGGCTGTGTCACACAGCTGGGAGCAAAGTAAGGGACAATTTTTCAGCCCCTCCATTACTTCACTCAGCAGAAAGGTCAGAGTCCAACCAGAGTGTTCTAAGTGTAGATTTGTGGGGACTGCCAGGCTCCAGGACAGCTGCAGGAACCAGAGTCAGATGCAGTTTTGAGTTCCATGCTCAAGGGAAATGTCAGTATTTCAGAAGGTCCCATGAACCAGGATTTGTTTGCTTGTGTCTTTTCTAAGAGAGCAGAAATAACGACACATTTTTCCTCAGGTTGCATAAGTTCACAAGAACCTCAGCAGCCACGAGTTGAAAATGTATTTTTGGGTGATTGTGGCCAGACCACCAGACTGCAGTTAGTGCCTGCCAGGGCCCAGGTTTGTAGCCCTGCTGCTGCTCAGCAGCTCTGAGTGTCCCCTTCACGGTGGTAGCACCAGGGCTGGCAGGGTGCAGGGCAGAGCCAGCAGGGCTCTACAGACCGACTGCCCACGTCTCCAAGGGCTGCTCGGGGCAGCATCATGGTGGGCCTGCCCAGAACTGCAGCAGGGATGTGTAGGAACACATCTGGAAATCTTCAGGCTTCCAGCTACGCGGAAGGAGTGCACAATGCTTCACACTCCTCATGGCTGTGTTGGAAGCTGCAGAGCAGCTCAGGCTTTGCCAAAGCTCCAAGGCTCTGTGCTAGGAGCTGGGGGATATCCACACTCACACTTCCCTCCTCCTAACCAAGAGCAGTTAGACCTAAGGCTCTGGGGGGTCTTCCATCTCTGCCTCATTCAGGGAGCACAGAAATCCTCCAATGCTTCTGCAAAGCTACAGATCCTAATGTTCCTAGGGCTGGGAAACCTACATAGGAATACTGTCCCCAAAAAGTTGTTCTGAAAGTCTGAGTTTTTCAGCTGAGTAAGAAACCACTCAGGGATATGAAGGAAGGGAGTTAATAAATCTCTGAGGGTTTTTCACATTCAGTTAAATCTAAATCTTGTAACTGAAAAACTTTAGTGAAATTCTATTTTATCAAAACCCTCATGGTCATCTCCATTAGAAATGTAAGTCTTTGCAGACTGATACATGCACCCACTGAACTCGGAGAAAAAATAACCTTTGACTTCAATGGCACCTTTCACTTCAACCGAAGACTTGTGTCCCGTGAGGGTTTCACAGAGAAATGACAAGACAAGGACAGGAGAATTTGTCACATGGAGTGGCGAAAATTCTTGACATAACCCCGCAAGCACAGGAGCTTTAGAGATGAACTTCTGACACTACTCAAAACTGATTCAAGTTTAACTTTATTGAAAGCTTTTGTGATAACATGATCTCCTGTATTCCCCTGGTTATTGATTATGGTGACAATGATAGAAAATGAAGTTCAGTGGCCCACTGAGTTGTTCTTCTTCAGGAAAGATGGTAAAATATAAAATGTTGCACATGCAAATAGTCATAGATAATTAAAAGTTGCTGTACAGTCACAGCACATAACTGCATGTTTTTACAGAGCGCTTACAAGGTCTCCAGCTGCTCTGCTTTAGAGAACTGATTTTCACAGCCCGCTCTCCAAAACAAAGTTTTGAATAGTCCACTTACCCAGGATCTAAACCTAAAGTGTTATTTAAAACAAGTTTCAGAATACCATTGTACATAACATATTAATCTGAGGGTATCTGTAAAAAGAAATAGTCCCAGCAATAAGCATAGAGACTACGTTTAATAATCAGCTTTTCTCTTCAAAAAGAGACCCCAGTAAAAATCACGTTTCAATGTTTCTTCTTCAGCACACTGCTTTGAAATGACTTTAATCTAATCTCTCTGGAGAGATGGAGTGACAAGGAATTATCAGATAACAGACAGGAACATTAAAGTGAATAATATGTTCTTACCCAGCAGAGCTACCATCATTAACAAAATCATGATGTGCTTCACAGCCTTTCTTTTGTAAAAATAGAGGAGAATGCAGAATATTATAATTTCTAAAATCTGAAAATAAAAGAAAGGAAAGTTAATAAAAGAAAAGAGCTGTGAAACTACGAAATGCTTCATTCAAAGTCTTTGAGATGTCACATTCATTTTTGCTGCTTTATCTGTTCAAAGCAAAGAATGGCTTTATAAAGTATCTTCTGCTAAAAAGTAACTATTGACTACGTGAATGAGCTATCAAACAACTGTTGCCATCTTTCCTGTTACAGCAAAAGTTAAACTTGGAGCATTTTTTATATCTTCAGTTTTTCATTTTGCACTTCTATCTGCATTTTGTCACTGGTAATGTTGAGAAGACTTTTTTTAATGTGACAGAAAAGGTACCAATATTTATCAGTAATAATCCGCACAGAAATTCTGTCTATAATTCCTACAGAGTAAAGGAAGAGCAAACTCTCCTTTCAGCTATAGTATTCCTAATGTCACTCACTCTTTGTGACGTGCCAGCTTATTTTTGCTACCCTCTTTGCCCTTCTCACGATTCCTACTAAAAACTCTCCTCAAAACTTTGTCCAGATTTTCTGCCATACATCATAAGGAAGAAAGAATTTATTTCAAATGGCAGTTTTCAAAACACAGGTACCTGCCAGGACCTTACCTTGAAAAGTTCAACGACACATTAGCAGACCACACTATTGGACGTGTTGAGATGCTGATGCAGCTTCACCTCTACCATGCACGGTCCAGTTTTGCTCCTTTAATAACATGTGACAGCTAAACGACCCTTAAATTTGCTGACTTCCTGTTCAAATGTCTCTGCAGATTCCCTCAGTAACTCTTGTTATCTCAAAAGTGTGGGTATTTTGCCTCCTACCCAAATGGGTTGCCCAAATATCCCTCTATACCTAAAGAAAACAGCAAGTGCAAGGGCCATAAGGCTTCTGTGAAGCCCAGAAGACTTATGAAAGCAGGAGTGATGCACCTCTGCACTAAGGGGTGCTCAGAACTCGGGTAGCCTTAGAGACAGCATGAAGATGTCATTTGTGCATGTCAGAAAGTAATCAAATGGGGGGAAATAAGACAGAAAATGAGATTGTCATCATGACTGAATCTCATTATTGTTATTTTTTGCCAACAAAGCAAATCATAGAAACACCTGTTAATCTCTTTGATTTTGTCACCAGCATACTATTTTATGTTTTATAACGCCACTTCGCTCTTAAATCAACAGCCACCATAAGGCAGCACTAGACTCAAAAGTACCTGGGTGTTGTGCTGATGACATTTCCAAAGAGGTGACTGAACAGTTACTAGTGATGGTAATATAATGTAAGTAGCCCATTTCTCATTTTGGAGAGTGACTGCAGCAGGAAAGCTGTCAGCTCTGCCCAGTTACTAAAATTCTCTGCCACACTTATACCCTCCCCAATTCAGTAGTGTTTAAAAATATTAACAGAACACAATTATACTTTAGGCAATTTTTATTTACCTTCACGTGGATCCCTTGCTCCCAAAGACAACCAAGAGACTATTGCATTTCAAAACATGAAGAGCACAAATTCAGATTTTATGCCATCTTTCTTTTAAAAATGTCAAATATTTATCACAAGATTAGAAAAACCAAAACTACAAAGTTGAGGGGGAGGGTGTGTTTGGTTAGTGTTTGTTTGTTTTTCAAATGTGTTGAATAGAATAAAGCATTTGGCTGTGGGTTAATTAAAAAAATCACACCAAAAAAACCAAAACCAAAAAAAAAAAAAAAAAAAACCAAAAAAAAAAAACAAAAAAACACCCCACCCTGAAATGTTCCTGGATTACCAGGCTAATCCTAATTGAATAATCTTCGCAATCTCTTATGAAGTGCTGGTCTCTTCTTCCTCCAGATTGATGCCCTTCCCCATTAGGCTTGCACCCAGAGATGAAAACTTGGCAAACAGCTGGGGGAAAAAGAGGCTTTTGCCTCAATCTCACAGTAAGTAACTTGGCCAGCCTCTCCAGCTTTATTCAACAGTGCAACACTGGGTAAGTCTAAACCATGAACCAGGGCACAAAAAATGTCGAGATCTGCAGACAGGTGAGTTCATCTTGGCCTCCCTGTTGAAAACTGTGACAGGGTTTTAGGGGACTTGAGAGGAGAAGTAAAGGTGGCAGCTTTGCTTTTCATGCCACTGCCCAACACATCCTTGTGGGCCAGAGGGGCATATCACATTATCAGGCTGCAGCTACCACAGCCACCAGGTAACTTTATTTGCTATTCTGACGGAACAATCGGTAACAGAACAGAAGAAATCTGTGCTAAGTAAATATTCCCCTCAGAAAGGTACCCACATTAAGAAAAAAGTCCCTGAGATGTCCTAGGTATCCTCTTCCATGACACACCAATTCAGGACTGGCACACTGGATGGTGGGACTTGGACTGGGCCATGGCACAGGTAACAGCACTGTGAACTCTGCTTCCCTCACCAGTGCAAACCTGTCACTCTTCCCAGACCCTTGATGTGGTTACCACAGATTGTGCAGAAAGCCATGAGACAACCCTACTGCAGGCAGCTACACCTACATTGATTCATTTTATATCATCTAGACAACCGCAGCAGGGGGAAGCACCATCATCTGTCCTGTCACTAAGATTTCAAACTGTGCAAGAACAATCATTCATAAACAAGCCAAGGGACAGTCACTGGCTCAAACTGTTCCATCACAGCAGCTCTGTCATTCCACTCTCTGTTCTACCTCAGTCCAGCCCCCTAAGTGGCAGGTAGTGCCAAGCAGCACCAGCTTTGACTGAACCAGGCCATCATTGCTGGCTGGCTCTGTCCATCAGCCTTCTGTTGGTCCTCATCATTTCATCATCTCTTCTCTCACTAAAGCTACAATAAAGCTCCACTGTGATCTCCTCCTGCTTCAAAGCAAACCAAGCAAACCCACCAAGAAGACATGTCTGAAAGGAAACAAACAGCCGAGCAAAACAATCAAAAGGACACAGGAGTTCCTTACAGCAGTTCTGGAAGGGAAACACAGGTCTGTGTGCATGGTCACCTCTATCTCCTAGGGAAACCCCAAAAGCAGCCATGGTGTAGGCCAGAGATGGCAGTCCTGTGGCCAGACCTAGGGAGATAAATGATGTTTGCTTTTCAGGGCTGCTGTTTAAGTTTACTCAGCTCTGTCAAGTCCCACATACTAAGCTAGAAATTCAAACAATTTGATCTCAGTGCTGCCCAGCAGCCATGACCCACTATTCTTCCATGGTTCTCTGCCACTTGGTGACCCACCTACAGGTCATCTTTAGTAAGAAGACAAGGGAGAGTCTGTGACAATTAAGTTATGCGAGCAGAGTCCATGGCTTCTAACAAAGCCTCACACAGCTGGGGTGCCCCAGCTGCTGCCTAAAATTGTCTTCCAAGAACTACCCAAAACAGTCCTTAGTCTCATCACTGATTGCTGTGGTAGTGATGAATATGAAGTCCAGGAATAGGAAGGGCAGAGATTATATCAGCTTCACATACTCTGTTTAGAGGAAATGAAGGAACTCCACCTGCTTACAATCATCTTTGCTATCACAACTAATCTCTACTGAGGTCTCCTCCAGCCCACATCTCATCAACATGTTTTAATAATCATGTTTTCCATGTTTCTGAGCATTACCAGAAGGCACCAAAACAAAATACCATGTTGCCTGCCTCAAATGCTTTTCTGGCATATACAGGATGATCTTCTCGGCGCTTTGAAAGAAAAGTAGAAATGTTTTGAACCTGATTTTGCAGAGATTAAATATTAACAACCCAATTCTTACTACGCTTCTGTTTAGGGAAACCTAAGAGCTTCATCTATGATTTACGACTTCTGCTGAGACTCAAAGTGCACATAACCAAAAGAGAAAAAAACAAGCTAGGATAGTCATTCTTGCTTATACATAATTACGTTACTGCAGAGTCTCAGAAGGTGACTCAAAGTTGTCTTGTGGGAATTAGAGGCTACTTCTGCAGAATATACCAGTGGAGCACCACAGGGGGATGGTTTACCACCCACAGAGAACATTTTGTACCATTGGAGCTTTGTATTTCTCAGCAGACCACACTTTGTGGCTACTTTTAGAAAGATCGTTGGGCTGCATTATACTTCTGTACTGTCTCCTCATTGTATATTTATACTGGAAATTCTGCAGCTTCTGCTCCACTTTTTTATATCTCAACAGCCAACATATGCCAGGCATTTTACAACTAATTTTGAAGAGCTTGTTCCCTGCCCAAAGAGAATGTTTACAGCAGGGTTTGCTTGATCTTCCAGCAGCATGCCAGGGTAATCAGGCTGATATCTCAGTCTCTTGTGAAGCCCTTTGTTCGTACCCTTTCTTTGGTCAGAGGAAACTCACAGATGAACAGAAGGAACATAGAAAGTTTGATAAATTGTTGGGTCAGGATTTGCTTTGTATTTGCTCCATCCTTCCCTACAACCTATGCTATACATGTAGAATTAGATGCGCGCTGAGTTAGGGAAAAGAGATAAGAGGAGAAACAAAGTTCAGAGGTTACCTACGACCTCCTCACAATGTCTCCTAAGAAGAATACAGCACACTCTTCCTATGCATTCAATTGTGTTCTTGAAAACTTTTCCTGAAATTAAGTCAAATAAGTCCTCAGGTGGGGAAAAGCCCTTTTCCAGGAACCTGTTGTTTTCAAGAAAATGTGAATGGTATATCACACAGAATTTTCTGGTGTCACCGGCTGTAGATAGGGAGTTTTCTCTCTCCACCATTTCTACACAAATGGGTGAATCAACAATGTAAAATCAGTGCCTAAAATGTCAGGCTACTTTATCATCTGTAAGTGGAACTGCATGGTAGAGGGTGATATTCAGTAGAAAAGAAAGAGCACTGATACCCCTGTTTTGAACTCCCTCCTCTTACTCTGCTGATTGCATGGACTTCTTGAAACTCTTTTAGATGCTGAAGCTACCTTTACTGGGTACCCCAAAACTCTTGGATATTGCCTTCAAAAGCCTCTCTACTGCCTAACTGAAAGTACATGTTGTGAGTTATACAGCATGAATATTATTTTTTTTTCCACTGAGCTGTATCATCATCTTTCAGGATCTTTTAAAGGACACAAAAAAATTGAAAGAGTTTAAAATGCACAAAAAATTGAAAGAGAGGATCAACATTTTTTATGGTAGCATGCAATTTGTGTTTAATCAGTAGTTCATGGATAGTTAGATGCATGTAAAATCTGCAGGTTGGCTAGAAGATTAAGGTCCTTAAACTGTCTACTCAGTGGCTTTCTAAGTGAGATGCCTACTAAGAAAAGCCTGGGCACCAAGAATCTAATTTGAGTGAGTCCCTTTACTGGGAAAAAGTAACCACTTCTGAAGCTCCTATATTGCATCTTTTACATTCAGCTGGCAGAAAACATTTTCAGATTTCCAGAGGAAAAGAAGGACAGAAATTCATCCTACTCACTCTGGTCTTGTTCCTGGTGTTAATTAAACACATCAAAGAAGATGTATGGTGCTTGATGTTTGTATATAGATACTTTAATCAAAATAGTATTTTCGTATTTGAATTCTATCTCAGGTTCAGATTAACCTAAATGGCAGTGAAGTAGGCCACCCCTTCACATCTCAGCTCCATACAAGGTCCTTTCAGCCAGGCTTAACAACATGGAAGTAAAACAGAGTGGTATGAAAGACAAAAAGAAGGACCAAGAACATACATAGCCTGATTTTTAAAAGCACAATTCCATCACATTCCAGAAAAGCCCTGAAACTTAGATGTATAGGCAGACAGGGTGGCATGAAGACATATATAGGAAATTTAAACAGTACCAATATTTACGTTTTCCCTCAAGTTCCCCAAATATCAAAATCTTTCCACTCTTGTTAATCCTGCACAATTATGATTTTCCCCTGACATGTATTTAAAAAATATCTTTTGTTGCTGCATATTTTCAGTTTGGATTCAGTAGGATGATGAGGGACTTTCTCTCCTATGAAAATCACACCATTTATCTTCAGGAGCAGCTTTTTTACCACTAATTCATAATGCTATAAAAAGCCCAGTAACCCTGGTTTTTCTGATTAAGGGAGTAGTGTGAACCAGATACTCACTGAATATACCAAAAAAGGCCAGCTTACTAAGTAATTCTGCACTTGTCTTGCTGTGAGTTCTTGAGGTACATTTGGAGCGAATGTCACCAACAAGTATATCCCAGTTATTGTCAGTGTTCCTCCTTTAAAGAAAAGGACACATTACTTTGGCAATACAGTATTTGCTAATCATGGTCATACTTGACCTGCAGCCGATTCAGAAATAGTTTCCATAAGAAAATTTAAGTCCATTTAAACAAATCTATACTTAGGCAATTGGACTGCCTTGCATTTGTGGTCTTACCTAGTCTAATTTTTATTAAAGACTCAAAGAATTTTGGAAATGTGAAAAAAGTTGTCAGTAAAACCATGTGAATTAGGGTTCCAACTCAACAATACATTTTCAAATACAGACAATTCTAAATCCAAGTGTATGACAAAGAAGAATTAATCCTTTGTATTTCTCCCAGGCACAAAGTGCATCACACAAACTTAGCCTAAACTGAAAGGACAAGTTTCCTACTAGTGCAGTCAGTTAGATCATTAACCAGTGTAAATAAACATCATTGTCCACTGATCTCTGTCAGTGTGGCCACAGAGATCTGCACCAGCAATCAACCTGCCCTGGAAGCATCAGATGCAACGCACATGTGCCAGTCCAACGCTCAAGTGAAGCAGTCACAGGGCCAACATTCTGGCCACTCCCTGTTGCATTTGCAGATCTATGAACTGTTTTATAAATGGATGATTTGCAATAGACTGTTCAGCCACTAGACTGCCAGGGCCCCTTTTCAAGGTCGAACTTGCGTTATTATGCTTTTCATAAAAAGCTGCAAGTTCTGCCTTGTGGACATCTGCCTGTGACAAACACAGATGTTCATTGAAGTATCAAGATATAAGTGAGCTGATCCTAAGATCGTAAACTGTATTGGATTAAGGAAGATATTAGCTAATCAATTTTTCTTCAAGTAATCTTTGAAATTCTTGGTAAACCTATAAATCGGTGCGGAATGCAAGGCTCAGGAATACAAAACAAAGCACATCCGGAGGGCTTTGTTGGCACTGCTATCTCAAACAGTTCCCTTGGAAAAGCAGAACTGTGTTATATTTATGTGCTTGCAAAACCATCACCATATTTCCCATCATACAGCTCATTCTTATGGAATGTAGCAACATTGTTAAATCCATCTTGCAAAGTCAAACTCACAGAAATAAAATAAATCAGCTGAACACTAGTTAAAGCAACACACAGGCCATAAGGGAAACATGATCAGTGAAGGGAAGGGGGGGTTTGAATTTAGCAGCTGAGCTGGCAAACTTGGATTCCAAACCTAAATAAATCGTATATAGTATTCCTGGAACGATACTGAACAGATCTCTCCAACACATTCATGAGAACAGCTGTCCTCACTACAGTTTGGACAATCAAGCCTAGATGTTAGGAACCCACAGAAATATCTGGTGCCTCACATCAGGTGCACTGTCCCAGTTGAGATGGCTTGGTGTAAAGCCCAAATCCTGAAATGTGCTTCTCTCTCACAATTACTGCGTTCAAAGTGGGCTGTTTTGATATGCAAAAAGTCTTGGACACAGACAAAAAGTTGACAGGCTTTTACAGTGAAGACCGCAGTTGCTAGCTGAAGACTTGACGATATGATTATTTGTTTTCTGAAGTGATAAAACTAAAACCAAGGGGAAATTATCACTTTAAACTGAGCTTGAATTTTTGTGCAATATCTATACAGTAAGAAAAAAAAATCTTATATTTGAATAAGTAACTCAATAAATTCCCTGTTTTTATTTATTCTGTGGTGTACTCATAAAGATAATACTAAAGACAACCTCAGAGGCAAAAATAGAAAATGAAAATAAATTTGAGCAATAAAGACACATAAGGAATGGGTTATGGTTGTAAGAGCAGAGATTTGGAAATACAGTCTTTTCCTCATGCATTGAAGATTCTCTCTCTTTTTATCACTTTTTCCCAATTTTGAAAGTATCTGCCTTGAAGCGCTTGGTTGGGAAAGTGGGAGTGTGAAGGTGGGGGGCTGCGTGAGAGTTACAGCTTGGTAAGCATATGGCAGCACACATGTCTAAATTAGCAAATGCTCACTTACCCAATATATCAGCAGTCCTCATGGTCTTCTTCAGGAAAAAGACAGAAATAAATGCACTACCTAGAACAGAAATATAAAGACCTTTATATATATACATGTATTTGTTAGAATATCAAGTGCTAAAGCAAAAAGCTGCCCTGGGACAAGTTTAAATATATCTCATGGGTGTTGTTGTTGCACCATACCATGATATAAACAGCCAGCAGTCCATTCCTGCAACCCACCAACACTCAGTTTCTGTAAGATTTCAGACCTACCCAGCAGGCCCTTACGTGGTTGAAAAGATTCAATACCCTTCTTATTTCCCACGCAGGGACACTGCTTAAACTGCTCTGATTCAGTCACATGTGGAAATGTCAGGAAAACTGGGCATTGATCAACCTTACTGTTTCACTCTCCACTTGGCCACCTAGTCACTCTATGGACTTGCTCAAGGCGAATTGCATCATAGAACAATAAAATTCTGCTCCTTTAGTCTTAAATTAATTGCATACAATAAAATTCTGCTCTTTTAGTCTTAAATGTATTAGAAGCTTATAAGCAGTGTAACAGCAGTACAACAGAGAAGAAGAAAGTCACTGCAAAAACATAGTATTTAGTATGAATGAAGTGGTCATGACATCTGCAGAGAAACAGGGAGAAAACCCCACACATGTACTGTCCACGGTCTTTCAGAGTGACTTGCTCTGAGGAAGGAGAAAACTGGAAGAGAGTCCTAGAAATTATTTCCTGTTTTTTGGGAAACACTTTCTCTTGTTCAGCTCTTGCATCTGGCCTCTGCCAGCTCCTAGTCCTGCCTCTTCAGGATGGGCAGCAGTGAGGAAATGAGCAGCAGAAGTGGTTGGGGCAGGTTTTGTGGCTAGTAGCTCAGTGTGGACATGTGCTAGAGAGGAAAGAAGGGCTTTGAACCTCGGATGGATGGGAGACATGGCTCTATTCCAGCACGCAATATCTACCTCTAACAAGAACAAAAAGAGGCTGGATAGCTCCTCTGTAAAAGAGATGAGTAAAGTCCTCTGGGAGAGATGCATCAGTAATGTTAGATTCATTCAGAATCCTCAAAGAAGGACGGTTCAGGAGGGACAGTGAAGGGGCACATTGAAATAGAGCCATGGAATGCTGCTACAAGAGCTCTCTGCTTGTCTACAGCATGGTTTATTCTTGAAATAACAGTTTAACATTTTTACAACTATCTTTGCCTCTGTATCTTTATTGTTCTCACAGAAAATTTAATTTGTGGTTAGCTAGTAGATGTATTCTGGAAAAATCTAGAGAGGTTCATACCAAGAGGTAAACAGAGAACTGGAATTCGGCATCAGACCTCTGTTTTCCACTCAGTAGAAAATCAGATATAGCAGAAGTCATAAAATTAAACTGTAGCAAGAATGATGGGGATCTGTGCAAATGAGTAAGTGCAATAAAAGGGTCTTCAACTGAAAATGCCTCATTGAAATTAGGTTGCCTGATACAGTTTTCTTTATTCAATTTTTCAGCGATGACTTGCCTGATGGTATCCAAGCAACATTGGTAATAGCAGAGCTACCTAGGTTTAGAAAAAAAAGAAGCGACAAAAACCAGGAAAGAAGCTGCAGCATCCAAGATAATGCAGGAATTAATTACTGCTCTGTCTCCCTGCTCTCATAGCTTTCACAAATCCCACCTCAACCCACTCACCTAGACAGTCTCTGTCACAGCAAAGAGCTGCTGCTTAAAGGACTGATACCTCACTGATTTTTTTTTTTTTTTCTGTTCTTTTTGTTTGTCTGTTTAGGGTACTCCAGGTCTGGGCTCTCTGCATTCAGCAGAGGTCTACTAAATGCAATTCCATGGTTGGCATCCAATTTGGGGTAAGATGAGTTATGCCCAAGTGTAGACTTAGGGGGATCACAACCTCTGAGGCTGGCAGTGGGCACATGGAGGTGCTGGAATGCAGCCAGATAATGAAACTTGTCACTCTGCTTTAATAATGGATTCAAATGCAGCTAGCTCTCTCTCCAGAGATAGCTGGTATTGCACCAGAGATCATGAGCTTAGCAGAATCTGTGTATAATTAATACTCTTTATGATGTAGAGTCATATGTAAAGGAATCTAAAAATAGGAGAGGTTTTAAGAACACATATTAGACCATCTGGGAGTAAAGAAAAAACTGAAGTAGGAGGAGAGGTACAAGACCAAGGTGAGGAGAATGAGACTCGGGAGATACTCTGAACGCAAAAGACAACTCCCTCTGTGGGTAAGCTGCTAATGGTCCAGTTGCATTCAAGTGAAGAAGAAAAGGAAATGGGGTAGATCTAAGAGAATGAGCAGAGAACAATTACACAGACTTGATGAGATGCTAGAAGACATACATGGCTGATCAGAAGCCTCGCAAACTCTGGCTGTTACCTCCAGGACTAAATTTTAGTCAAGTTATGGTAGCATGGCCAAGAGAACATGATATTTTAATTTTACTTTTGTTAGTTTTCTGGGGTTTTAACTCCCAGGTTTGACTTTGGGATAGTCTTCCATATTCTTAAAATTTTGAGGTAGGCATGATTCAGATTAAAGCAAAGAAACCAAAAGCCGATTTGTCTTGTTGCAAATGGGTTGGGGAGGAGGGGTATGAAAGGAGCCCTGGGAATGCAGGCTGGTGTTTGCCAGTTTTTCCTTCTGCTGGCTTTGCAGCCTTTGCAGGCAAGACAAATGACAGACACCAAAGTGTTCCCCAGGAGCCCAGTAAGAAATTCACAACCCTCACAAATGCTCTGCTCCTCTTCCTTAGCTTCTTTGTGCTCACACTTACAATCTAAGGTGCACTCAGTGGCTTAAGACATTAACTCCTCCCGAAAAGGTAGTTCAAGACAATATGCTAAAAGGCCAACATACACTGCTCTCCTCTCTGCTGGATGGCCTCCAAGCTGATCCTGCTTTGAGCAGGAGGTTGGGTTAGGCACTTTCTGAGGTTTCTTCTAACCTGAGCTGTCCTAGGACACGTGAACTCTTTGCAGGAGAGTAAGTGGGTACCCAGAGACTAATAACTAGGCCTACCAGATATATGAATATAAGCCCTTACTGTATCCCAAATTCCGTTCTTAAATGCAGACCTGCTGAAACTCCCTAGATTCCCCTCTCCTTTCCCACCCTCCCTCAGATCACAGGTGAGGTGTCTCGTATCTTCCCACCTCTCCTCCTCTCTACCCGTGATGTTATACCCCCATACTCTCCTCCTAGACCAACTCCCCTTGATTTCAGCCCATCACCACAATGTAAGTTTAATTCCCTACCACTCAGCCACAATTTTTCCTTTCCCATCCCAGAATTCTCTTGTTCCCTCTCCAGAGAAACTGTGCTTCCTCCTCCACCATTATATTGATGTGAGAAGTAAATCACTGAGCATTATGTTTAAGTCTATGAGTGAATAGACTGAGGAACTTGGGCAGTTGCTGTGCTGAAAAGTATGAATATATCTTTGCATTTTTTTTTGCTTTCTTTTTTAAAAAAACATAGACAGTTACAAAGATTGAGATCTGTGTCAGCATGAGGAGTAGTTTTCTTCTTGTTTTTTTTTTTTGTTTGTTTTGTTTTTTTAATTGGTTAGCAATAGAATACCACACAGAAATGCATATAAAAAATCATGTCAGAGAGTAAGCAGGCAGTAGCTCAGCAACAAAACAAGCAATTTATCATTGTTCTGAGGCCTCACTGGTTTTGAACCACTGGCTTTGAGAATACAGCACAGGGGCAACCTTAGGCCTGGATTATCAGCCTTCAAGTCATCAAGGCAAAGATTGTATCCCCGGCCATCTGAGAAGACTTGTGTATTTTTGGGTGAATCAGAATAATTTTTAGCTTTTTCACTAATTATTAAGGTAAAACTTTCAAAAGTAGGCAGAGATCCAACTCCCATTCCTAGTGACAATGGTAGCCTGCTAGATGAAGAGAAGGGCAGAAAATCTGTGAGATGATCTGTTGAGGATTAAACATTTCAGAACCAACACATCCTAACGTAATCCTTGGGTTTGTTTCATGCCTTGATTGCATGCATATATTAAAACCCATAATTTGAGAAGTAAATGGGTCCTGTAAAATGTTTGTATCTACACAACAGAGCCTTCCTTAATGCTCCTGAAACTCTAATGGAAAATATGAATTGACACTACATCAAAATCATGATAATAAAAACTGTTGGGTGGGAAATGGGGGAAAAGGGTTTGTTCAGGAGCTTAATTGTTATCTAAAAGTCTTCATCTTTTCATACATCAGTCTAAACCAGGCACGTTTACATTCATTATTGAATTAATATATTCATTATATATTGAATGATCATATATTCACATTATTGAATGAATGTGTATTCATTTCAGCATGTGAATTTCAATGTAAGTTGAAAAAATGATCCAAAAATTGAGGTTTTTCATTATAAGCAATTAAGTGACTTGAGGAAGGGCTGAAATGGTGCTACACATAGCTCAGTCAGCTGCTCATTCTCTTAGGAGAGTGATCGTTTACAATTATCTCCATATGTAGGTTTTCTCCAGCACAAATAGAAATAAAGAGCAGTGTGATGTGTGGGTTCTGCCACTAGCAGACAATGAATGGTGAGAATCCAGCTCACAAAATAACTCGTCTGTTTCCTAGACATCAAAGCTGCAGTTGGGGTTGGGGTTTGTTTGTTTAAGAAGGGGATAATACACAACAGAAGAAGTAAAAGATAGAAAATACATACTGATTCATAGTATGTATTCTCTGTATTTTGTTCAATCCAGTCATAAAAAACTCAACTGAGTGTGCAAGATTTATTTTTCCTTATGCAAAACTATTTCAGTATATTTCGCTATTAAGCTGTTTTCCTGGTACTCAAGCTATTTATGAATATGATCTTTTTGCCTCTTTTTTTACTATCAAATCTTACACGAAATAATTTTTGTAGCAACTGTTCATAACTTCAAATGAACAGTTTGAAGTTCATTTGTGGACTTTCTTTTCCTCTTTTCAATTCCTAGATGAGCTTTATGTACTATCTGAAAAGATTAGTGCTCTCCTCATTAATGCATAGACTGCTTGCACTACTTCTGTCTTCTCCAACACTTTTCAAAAGAAAGCAAAAAAACCCCACAAAATTTCATATTTGCTTTCAATGTTCATTTTCTTAAGCTTCACAGACTCAGTCAGGTAAAGGCATTTAAACTCACCCATCCAGAAGAACACTTCACTGGTGGTCTGGATGAAATACCAAGGAAGAAGAACTAGATACGATTCAGACTATTGCACCTCTTTCAGTTTGTGCAACAATACTTCACTCTGAGACCGAGCATTTACTCTGTTTTATGCAACTTAAGGGTGTGCTTCCATCAAATCACGCAGTTTCAGTTTACCCACTTGATTTTGCAGTAAACCAGTTGAGCAGTGCTCAGGTTACAAGGGTGCAGTTGCTGCCAGTCACATTCTGAGATGTGACCTCAAAGTATGCTTTATATGAACAGACCCTCATCCTATCTTCCAAGCTGAAGTGATTCAGGACCCTCCCAGTACTGAAAAACCTGAAGATACTTCAATCCATCCCCAAACACAAGCTATTGTAGTCTGCCACAGAGTCACAAAAAACTGGAGAGAAGCTGAGTTACATAAAGCATTTAATTTCTGCAGCTCAAATGACACCTGGGAACAAATTCATTACATCTAATTGGTTTCTAAAACCTATTTTTAGTTTATATGATGGACAGTAAGGCTCCACTGAATAGAAAGAAAAACATTTACAGATACCTCTTGACAGCTGTCCTGTACACTGAACCTGTAAGATTTCCAACATGATCGAACATTAGTACTGGAAAAGTGGTAAACAAAACATGAAACATTTTTCCCCATCTGAGAGATTGCTCAAAGGATAGACCATTAAGATGAGCTTAATTCTGGAACCTGGATTATAGGACATACACACTGCAGAGACAAGGAAAAACCCTGAAAATCCTTTTGTTGCATCTTCTAGAAAAGTACAAATGAAGTATTTTAAAGAACAGTTTGATTAATGTTTCCTAGGTATCATTAGTAACAGAGTCCTCAGAATTCCAAGTTCTTGGGCCACAAAGATGTTACATTACAGGGAGTGGGAGAAATCCATTTCTACAGAGTATCTGAGAATCTTCCTGAAGTACATCAGGAATAGTTTTTCAAAGCCTAAAGCCCCCCTCCACTGCTGTTTATAAGGAGCATTTAAAATGCAAAGGGATCTTAACAATGTCAGGCTAAGTGAGGCAAGTGTAAAACAACACCCCACAGAATGATGAACATTGCAGAAGAAATGATCTCCAATGCCACTGGCCTCTCCTCACCTTTTCCATCCCCAAGTCATTTCTGCAGGCAAAAGCAAGACGATGAGCTAAAACCACTGCAACCTAAAATTACCCAAGCTACGTGTAAAACATGAGTTTTACTTTTCAAGTATAGAAAGTTTCTTAATGATCACATCAAACATGTATTACTCCTCCACTTTTAAATTAAAAATTTACTAATTTCTCCTCTTGAAGAAAACAACTGCTGTCTTCTCAAACTATTTAAAACCCTGAACAGATGTAGAGCTTGCATCATTGCAACCACACACAGAAATACTTCCACTGTGTAAGAAGAAAAATACAGTTCTTCTAGCTTAATTCTAAAAAAAAGAAATTAAATCTCTTGGTGCCATGCCAGTTCATGATCTTTGGTGCTGTATTCTTTTTAAAACAAGCCACTGGAACAATCCAGCTCAATAGAAAGAGGCACAAAGTTTTCACTATTTAATTGATACCGGGTTAAGTGCAAAATTCAGTTGGATGTAGTTAAATGTGGTAGCAGAGCATAATAGATGTTGGCTCCATCTATTTTAAGATGCTTCCCGTCTCAGAAGTCTGGAGATATATGACGGGTACAGCCCAAACTCATTCTGGGCAGAGACTCCAGTCTGCCTTATCCTCCTCCAAACCCTGGTTTCCAAGCAAAGGAAACTTTCCCTGCAAACCCAGAGTCACAGAGACCTGCAGAGAATCCCCTGGATGACTGGACATACTGCAAAGCCCAGTTCTCCTCTGTGCACCACATGTACTGCATTTACAGTGTCAGTGACAGCCAGCCCCTACCGTATGGGACATGTTGACACTGAATTTGGGAACAAAATGCTTCTCAGAAGGTTGGACTTAGGGTTCAGGTATGCATTTGGAGTTTGCTATCAAGTACTTAATTTGTTCATTTAAAAAAACTAATTTATGAAAGACACACATTAAACAATACCTCAAAAAAAACCTATCAGCTAGACTCTGCAAAGGCCACCCTCCACCACTTAAAAGAGGTCACAGCTTAATGAGAAAAAATACTTCTTGATCTTTTAAATTGGAAGACCTCCTGCCCAAACTACCCTTTGCCCAGCTGTTAGCAGATGATGCACATCTGACTTGGGCAGTTTATCATTGCCCTAAATGATGAGCTCTTACAATAAAAAGGATGCTCTTTCTCTGGCTTTAATTCCTGAAGACAGGAAAGTATCTTGTGTTACTGGGATGTTATTGCTCTAATTGGCTGTCTACACGATTTTGACTTGCTCTTCCTTAAGGGAATGTTTGCTAGACTAAATAAAATTTCAGATATTTCTGTTGTTTGGGCTATGAAATGAATACTGTCAGCTGATTTACGGAAGTGGAATATAAGGTATTAAAGTGCTTTCTGGGATCTTCCAGATTAAGCATTCTGGGCCAGTTTAAAAGATGAAAGTGGATGAGAATTTTGGTAAGACATAACAGTTAGGAAAATGGTTTCTTGGTATTTTTTGTAAGTAAGGGAAGTGAAGAATGAAGGAATCATCAGATGCAACATTTCTTTGCCTTTTGCAAAAGCAAAGAAGGAATCTGCTCAGATAAAAATCAACCCTAAATGTGATCTCATCTTTTTCAGTTTAATAAATATTGGGATTTTTCTTCCTACTCTCTGCTTTTTGCTTTTTCTTTCTAATTTTCTGTATTTTCATTTTATTCAGTTTGGACAACAAATGAGATTGGCCAATATTCTTTGATGTTCAGAGATGTCTGACAATGCCTACAGTTCTTACAGATACAACTACCGCCACCAAAATCACACTGGGATATGTCATATTAATTTACATTTTCATCTCAGGCAATATGTCATTCCTTTCTTTGATAACTCTTTCCTACTATGATGAACTAACATGGCTTTATATCTGAAATTCTGCAATAGTTTAACATTAAAGGTTACAGTAAATTGCCTGCAGTTTCCTTCCCCCTCCCTCTCTGCTAAATTGCACCCACATATTGTTAGCTGCTTCCTTCCACTACAGCTAGGCAGTTCACTGCGAAGATGTTTCATCTTTTCTACCTTCCCATGGCCCTTTCTGTCACACGCTGAGGAGTGTCAAGCAAGTTTGCCCACATCAACATGAATCATGGTGATGGGCAGGGAACAGGCAGCAGAAACCACTTGGTGTGATGGTAACCCAGAAAATGCATGGTAGGTACTCAGGATCACAGCACAACTCTGTGCATGCAGCAGGATGCCAGTCCCCCTCTTTGGGGGCTTGCAGAGCTGGCAACACTGTCACAGCACTGGGCAGGAGCTAGCAGAGCACAGAGTGACGCAAAAGACAAAACCATGGAAAAAGAAATATATTAGAACAGTCTTTGATTTAAGCAGACTGTTTTTGTCAAACTGTCAGCTCATGTAATTATATGAATAATTTATTTTCAAACCACAACATTAACATTTTCCTCTTGTGTTCCTGCTGCAGTTTCTGTGGGATTACTCCTCTAGCCAGAAGCAAGCATTTGATTAAAGCATATACCCGAGCAAGAAATGGCAAATCATCTCACCTATGACAGAAACACATCCCAGTGGAGCGACAAGAGTAATGGGGGCAAATCCATAGGCTGTGAAATTTCCCACCTCTCCAAGCCCCAGGAGGGTAATCCCACACCACCACAGCTTGCTCTTGTAGTAGGGCTTCTGCTCTGCTTGGCAAACCAGTCGGAGATGAGCGCATTTCTAGAAAATTAATTATTAGGAACAGGCATGAATAGAAAGACTTCCATTGTGTTCTTATGTCTGACAAAAGTGGAATAATTAAGGGGGCTGTCAACTTCAAGTTCCAGGTGCGTTGAGGTTTTCTTTTTAAACAAGACTTTGAGCTTGTTGTTGCAGAGCTTTGTATTAACTCAGCGCTGCTTCAGATGTATTTTCTTGGCCATGGTGGAAAGGGCTGAAAAATTATAAACCTGAAAAATGCTAAGTGAATACTAGCTAGTGCTTCCTAGCTATCACTGCACACATCTGTTCTTGTCTCAAAGCAATGCTCAGGAGTTGTGCTCTGAATCTGGAAACACCCGAAGGCAGGAGACGGGGCAGAATCAGAACTGTGGCAACGAACTGGGACAGGGGAACAGACAAGAGGGTGTTCCTGTCCGTGAAACCTATCCTCACCAGAAATACACTTTTAAAATGAAAAAGGCAGCACTTAATCACATCTTCTGTAGGGAGGATTTCAAATTAGTTAAATAGAATTTATGATTTGGCTACATTCTCCTGTTTGACCTTAGAAGGACATCATAAGTAAAGCATTATTTTCTAAAGAAAAAACATTTGGCACAGGTATGACACATACTCAAGTAATACTTCATTAACACTTCCTGTTACATGAAGAAGGTATCATTTGCACAAG
Source organism: Chamaea fasciata (assembly GCF_029207755.1). Taxonomy (NCBI): domain Eukaryota; kingdom Metazoa; phylum Chordata; class Aves; order Passeriformes; family Sylviidae; genus Chamaea; species Chamaea fasciata. The sequence continues at coordinate 22,511,923 of NW_027094086.1, read as the reverse complement.
TTGTAATTGTTTTTTTTCTCTGGCTGTACAGCAAGAACATGTATATAACAAGACAATTGGTCTTTGATCACACTGATCTTCTGAAACACAGTCCAGGCAGTCTCTGTCAAGGAAGTGTCATTACTGGGAATGATGCAATGTTTACCAAATTAATTTTGCAGATTATCCTTTCCTTTCTCAGATTACTGTCCAGCCTTTCTGCACATGGGTCAAAAAAAGTGGAAATCAAATGATACAGTTATTACAGTACAAATGGTGGTAATTTTTTTTTTTCTCCATCACTTGATATTTGATTTTAGAAGTCTCCCTTCTCAGCCTGGGGAGGTTGTAAAGGATTTTCCTAATACTCCCATCCTTCTCGGTAGGCTACTTGACAGAGCACAGGACAAACAGCAATGCCTGTCACAGTCAGTGCTCTTGTTGAGAAGATGCAGCACATATTGCAGCTTCGTGCTGTGGCACATCTTCCGGGGATGAAATTCTAGGAAGAGATTTAGCCGTCCAAGGAGAAAAAGAGCAAAAGGAAATCAAACTTGAGCCACACACCTAGATGTTCTTCAGAGTAACATCCAGGATTTTCAATTTTTATAAACAAAGGGAAAAAAAAGCCCAATAAGGGTACAAATTAAATGAATGTTAAATAATATTATATGAATATGAATATTAAATAAGTATTCAAGAATCCAAGTTTCTGCCAAAAATTAAATAGGACAAATTCTTAAATGAATCCTGAGATGTATTTTAACTCCAGATTCTTGTAGGATTAGCTTTTGAGGGCACAGTGAGATTGAAAAGATGTGCAGCAAACACAGGAAGGTGTGCTCAGTAACTCCCCTACAGTCTTCTTTCTCCAGATGTCTGTCTTCTTTGCACAGTAATGTGTGCAAATGGTATTTAGGTGGAGGCTGTTTATAACTCGGCTGAAATACATTGCAAATGATGAGCTGTTCTTTAGCAGACAACCTGCTTGAGGGAAGAGAAGCAGGATAACAGACTACATGATCAGAAAGGGACAGAACAAAAAAAAATCTGGCCTGCCAGTTAATAGGAGTGTGAAAATAAACATTGAGATTTAGGGAAAGTCATTATGCATATTTAGAAGATAGTGTTACTCAATGGAGAAAAACCTAATTAAAAGGATTTTTAAAAAATTAAGTTTAAATTTTCTGTCAAATGCCAATGAGAGCCATTGTGTTTCCCTAATCAGCATTTAAATAGCTGATAGTTCAAATCCAGTAAGGGCTGTTACTATTACAAGTCAATAAAAGTCTGCTTGTATGCCTCAGTAGATGCCTTGCAAAGCATCTACTTTGGCACTCAGTACCCTCAGCAGACAGAAGATATGAAATCTGAACAACCTCATTATTATAGCTTGACTGAATTTCCACTTCACCTTCACTTTTCTTCACTCCACCTTTACCTTTCTACTCCAGCTTCAGAGGTTTTCCTAACACTATCACCACCCGCAGGTTGGAACTCATGTTGGAGAGGCAGCAGTTACCTCAACTTGCCTACCACCTCTGGCTAAACAGGTTTCTTTCTGGGATTCTCCAGCTAATGATGTTTAAATAGAAGGTAATCACTGAAGAACCTTCTAGCTTTAATAAACTGGGTTACTATGAACAAAAGGTTTCATATTCCACAACTTTCTATTTCATCCTTACCAGAAAAAGCAAGAAGTAGCTTTATATGAGACCCGTACAACTTCTAAAATACAAGCTAGCAAAAATACTGATTCTGGACAATTTACACAACAATGTCTTCTGTGCTTTATAAACTTTTGTTAGAAGACCCAAAAATACAATGAAGTCTACAAGATACAGATTATAATGAAAAATTTAACTTTCTACTGAGTATGTATTCTAATTGTTGAAACAGAAAGGATTTTATAATTGACATCCTACAACGCTTTACCACAGTTTAAAGGGCAACACCTCCCATTACTTTCATGATTTAAATAGTGTTTACTCAGATTATTTTATCTTAATTGCAGAAGGAAAGATAAATTGGCCAAAATTATTCTGGGGTCCAAGACTGTAAAAACCTTTATGTCTTTATGCATTTATGGAACAGGCAGCTCACTCAGAAAGATGCCCTCCTTGATCTGCTGCTTGTCAACTCTCATGAATGACGTGGTGACTGGCGCCGTCTTGGCCACAGAGACCACAAAACATTTGAGTTTAAAATCTTCATTGACAGGAAGAAAAGTGCAGGAAAACCTCAGCTCTGGACATGAGGAGAGCAAATTCAGGCTTCTCAGGGAACTAGTCAGAAGAGTCCTCTGGGAAATGTTTCTGTAATGCTGGGGTCTGTCAGTGCTGGTCACTTCTTCAACATCACCTCCTAAGGGCACAGGAGCAGCAATTCCCCAGTGTCAGAAGTCAAGCAGAAGGCTGGTTTGGTAAACAGGGATCTTCTTTTGAGTCTAAGGCAAAAAAGGAAGGTGTGTGCCCAGTGGAAGCAAGGTCAGGTGACCTGGAAGACTACAGAGATGCAGCTTGCCACTGTAGGGAAAAAATTATTGTGGTCAAAGCTCAGCTGGAGTTGAAGATGGACAGAAATGTGGAGATCAATAAAAATAGATTTTTCAGATATATAATAGCAAAAGGCAGCATAGAAGTAACATCAGCCTGTTACAGGATAAGGATGGGCACCTCACAAACAGGGACATGGACGAGGCAGAGGTGTCTAATGCATTCTTTGCCTCTGTCTTCAACACAGATGATGGACCAAGGAGGCTCAGTGCTCTGAGCTGGAGGACCATGGCTGTGAGATTGATCAAATCCCACCTGACCTTCAACTTGAGCAGGAACTATTACTCCAGTTGAATCCCTACAAATCTATAAGGCCTGATGAGATTCATCCAAGAATCCTCAATGTACCAGATGATGTAATTGCAAAGCCTCTTTCAGTTCCTTTTGAGCAGTCTTGGGAATCTGGAGAGTTCCCAGCTGACTGGAAGGTGGTGAACATTGTCCTGATTTTCAAGAAAGGCAAGAAAGAGAACCCTGGAAAATACAGACCTGTCAGTCTCACTTCAGTGACAATAAAATCATATAAAAATTATTCTGGGAGGTATTGAAAAACACCTTGAGGTCAATGCAGTCATTGGTCACAGCCAGCACAGCTTCATGAGGAGAAAGTTCAACTTGTCAGACCTGATTTCCTTCTGTTACAAGGTAACCCACCTAGCTGATCTAGGAAAGCCAGGTAATGTAATCTTTTTGGACTTCAGCAAAACTTTTGATACTGTCTCTTATAGGATCCTTCCTTACTCCCAGGTTCAGTGGGACCATACGTGACTCAAAGCTGGTATTTCTTTCTGTCACATTAAAAGGAGGAGGAATTATGAACATTTCTTCTATTCCTGTGTGACAATCACAGCACAGAACAGGTTAAGAGCTCCCAACAACTCTTAGCTCTTAGCAACTACAGCAGGGCACTGCTAGATTACAGTGAAAGAAAGAGAGAAGGTTTATGAAATGCAACAAAATTTGCATTTTGAACTTCATCAAAACCAAACTGCAATGTAAGTACTTGCTAAATATAAACAACTCTGAATAAAGAGAAACCATATCATACCTGTATATTCAAAGAGACACTGATGAGAAAATTTGAAGCAGCAGCAAGTAAAACTCCCAAGAGCTGAGTCTGCAAATCACAAAACAAAGAAATACAAAAATACTTTTTAGTTTAAGAAGAGCAATATAATGGTGGTTTTCTGATAGCACATAACCCAATGAAAACCAAATTATTGTACTTTTCAGTCACTGAGTTCATGTTGCAGTGAGTAAAGTGGTAAGAAATACCTCTGCATAGCTGACTAGAGTTTAAGTAGTAAACAAGTGGGAATGGAAAGGGCGTGACACTGGTTTTGCTGTCCTTCAGTGGAACACCTTCTTAAATCTCATGAAAGACAAAACTAGGCAGGTTTCAGTTGAAAAACACAGACAGAGGGGATTTTTTCCCCAAAAGAGGACCTGGTTTTTACATTATCCAGAAGGAAAATCATCAGCAGTTAAACCATTCCTATTGGAACATAATTATCTTATGTGTTAAAATATCCACTATTTGACAGGGCAGCCAGGAACATAGGTCTCCTGACAGTTTCTTTAATGTACTGTGTTATTTCATTAATTTCCTATCAGACTGTCTAATTTTCAGTAAGATTTGCAAGCTTTCTATGAAGACAAGAAATGAAAAACATTCAAGCACGATTCATTACTTCGGGAAGAAGTAATTTAAAGATGCCATTTCAGAAAGGTCAAACAACAGGTACTTGATAGAGCTCCCTGTCCACTTTCAAAATGTTCTAACACATTTCAAGCCATCCTAAGTGTACTAAAAACCCATTCAAGGTCACTTCTATAGTGCTTTGAGGAGCATTAGCTTGTAGAGAAGACAAACATCCTAACAGTTTTTATAAACAAGGTCATGGTAATATAACCCAGCATAGCAACTGTTTCCAGGCTGTAAAGCAGCATCCAACTCTGTGCTTACAGCATCAGTTCTCATGACACTTATCCAAAAGGTCCCTGGGCAACTCTGAACAGGCAATGCCTACCAGCCACAGGGACTGTTACCCTTCAACAGTTATAAAGAGTTGTTGTCCCAAAATGTTGTCCCAAAGCACTTGGAGAGGGGATTGCTATTGTGGCTAGATAGTTCCCAGACTGAGGAAAGGCATCCCCCAAAGTGTGAAGAAACAACAGCCGTATTACAAGTCAAATACAATATTTAAGCCATACAGCAGAATCCAACTGTTTCCAGCCCCTGTGTTTCTGTAGTGGCTTGGAGTCGGCAGGAGAAGCAGACAGCAAAACAACTCTGAGAGAAGTGATTGGCTGCCAGCCAGGTGTCACCAAGACATGACTGATGGGTTCAAAGGCATTCAGAGACAAGAATGCAAGAAGTGAGAGGGCTCCCTCTGCTAACTATTACAGCATCAGTGTCACAGCTTGCATACAAGCATTTAATGAGATGCATTACTCAAGATTTTAGCCCATAGCCTCCTGTGCATAGCCACTGCAGGTCCTTCCCCTCTTGCACCCTCTCCCCAGGATCCTCCAGTGGGTGTTCCAGCAGCATGTCTTGTGCTCTCTCACACACACTGTGTTTTTCATGCTCTGGGAACACACCTTGCTGGAGCCAGTGGGAAGTGTGTGATGCGACACCTCAGCAGAGCCCAGCACAGACATCACTGCTGAGATCAGCACTCCCTGTTACAGGACACAGCAGCCTCCTTCCTCTCTGGGGAAATGCTGTCACATGGACACCACCCAGGTCTTAACGCTGTAGCATCAAATCCTGTGCACTGATCTTGTCCAAAGTTTGACCACTTCATCCTGCACACACAGCAGCTTCAAAAAACAGCAACTAAATCACAATTGTTTTCTCACTACCAAAGACTTGGACTTTTAAAATGACAACATTCTCCCTTGTGAAGAGGTGGAGAAGTGGTCTTGTCAACCTCCTCATGAAGTGTTTAAGAAAAAGGAGACAGAAGGGAATAGAAAACAGAAACTGCCCCCTCATTTGCCCCATCGTTTTATTGCATTTACATTATTAATTGTAACAAATCCCCACTATTCCCAGCAGAGAACTGAGTCTCTCTATGGCTGTTTTTGTTCCAGAAGTTGATCCTGTCATTATGGCTGCATCTCTGGATGCAACCCCTTGCAGCTCCTTCCTCCCAGTTTTCAGTAGGGGATCACAAACCTTGCAGAGGACTCAGTAGGCAACCAGCACACCAGGGAGGAAACACCACTGATCTTAAGCCAGACCACAAGAGGGTCTCCATCCAGCTCCTGAATGCAGCTGTTGAGCAGAGGATGAGGTCATGTGTTCCACTGGTCATCTAAAATAATGTGCTAAATCAGATCCATGTGTGGGTACTGATGATGACCTGAGCTGTGTGCCTCTAGAGGTTGTGATTCAAATTTCCAATAGTGGGTTTTCCAGTGCCCTGCATCATGGGTGTGCTCCTCAGAACAGCAACTGCTTTTGTACCACAGTGGCTGCTTCATCAGGTACCTGTGAGTTTGGCTCAGATATCACTGTGGGACACACAAGATTTCTATCATAATGACCAGCCTGTGTCTGAACAGAAATAATCTTGCAAAGGTCAGTTCTCTTCTTGGAGAATCACAGAATGGTTTGGGTTGGAAGGGACCTTAAATGTCATTTAATTCCAACCTTTCTGCCATGGGCAAGGACACCTTCTACTACACCATGTTGGTCAAAGCCCCATCCAACCTTGAACATTTCCAGAAATGGGGCATCCACAATTTCTCTGTGCAAACTGTTCCAGTGCCTCACCACCCTTATTGTGAAAAGCTTCTTCCTTGTATCTAGTCTAAATCTAATCTGAATCTTTTAGCTTAAAATCATTATGCTGTGACATTCCTCTGTGCCTAACTTAAGCAACTTCCTGGTCTGCACACAAGAGAAAACAGTGCATGTGTATGATCAAGGCAAATGTGTAGTGACAGGCTGAGCTCAAACCTTCCCCTCATGGCTCAGGTCATTTCATTGCAATGACCACATGTTTCACCTGAGCGTTGCTGTTGGCATATATACTGCACTGCCAGCTCCAGGCTGACAGGTGTTAATGAGCTCTGCTTAGCATGGTGATAGCACCCTGCTTCCAAACCCAGGGCTGGACAGACCCCTAAAGATTAAGAGCAGAATACGATGCCCTAAGGAGATCAAATATCACATGGATCCATTCAGGGAAATGAGATGAAAGTATAGTAACACCACGTAGCTACAGCATGGCAAAACTGTCTCATGAGGCTCCATACCCACACATGCCTATATTAAATATAAAAGTGGGGGGAAATGCAGTAAAGAGGGAAATTACATTGTAAACATCTCAAATCAGAGTGAACCTTAAATCAGCAGGCAATTTCTAACGAACCAGGGTTATCACATACAGCAGCGCTCAGAGAAAAAAATAGGACAGTATTATCTCAGGCCAGGAAAACCATACATGGATGAAAGATGACTTGCAACTGAAGACAGATCACAAAATGGTTGCTGTACTGCCCTGAAGGTCACCAGAGCCCTTCTGGTGAAGGCTCTTATCATGTGAAAGGCTTCATTATTTGTCCAGTGTCTGCCATTTAATATCCTTCAGAGGCTAAAGGACTGGTGGAACAGCCAGTTTAATAAGTAATAAACATGATATTCTCTGAGTTTCCAGTTGTGATATCCAGTTGTGATATCATCCACAGCACTGCAGAGCTTCCCACACATATGTCTCAAGACAAACCTCAGTTGGGGAATTCAGTTGCAGACACAACTTCAGAGCCATGGTACTACTTCAGTCAACTAAGGACTTCTACAGGAAAGAGCTTTAAATATTCAAAACTGTTGGCATAAAATGCAAGTTTCTTCATCACCGAAACATCTGTCTGAGCATACAGGCCACTTTGTCAGACCCCAGATTTCAAACTGTTGACACATTCTTCCAGTGCTTCCAAATACATGAGGCTTGTCACAGAAACATCTTGCCCTTAAGTTTTCCAGAAAATAAAAAACAACAAAGAAATTTAATTTACTTCACTTTAATATGTTTTGGAACAAGCCATGAAAGTCACCTACCCACTCTGAAGTCCTCCCTAGACAACCTCTGAGCGCACAGACCATGGACTGAGATTGTGGATCTGCCAACATTTTACTTGGTGGCAAAACAGGCTTGAGGAATGCCTTCCTCTGGCCTGCCACTCCCTCACTGCCTTGCTTAAGTGCCTGAAATAATCCATCCAAAACATACCTCATTACTATTATGTTCTTTATCAGCCACCTGCCAATGTTTAACACTAAAGACGGGTCAAAATTTACAGTCCACAGCAAGAGTTTTAAACTGGTGACCCTGTGCAGTTTGTCAGGGGTGACACTGACCTGTACAGGGGATGCCGGGGTAAATGAGTTCAAGTAACAGCAAATTTACCTCAAGCAAGGCACCCTCAGCACTCTCCTGGCATCCCCATCCCAGCCACACGAGGGTCCTGCACAAGCTGAGCCATGGGGGATGCAGGTTTGAACCAACAGTCAGGAGAAATGCATTTGTCACAGGGAGTGACAGCACACTGCTATTCAAAGTAAGTGAGCAGCTGTGTGGCACATAACTGGGTACGGTCCTGCTCCCAGCACTCAGGCAGGACCTGATGCTTGTTTACCAGAGCACCTTTACACATCATTCTGACAGTACTTTAAAATGACATTTTACATGCAAAGTCTCTATTTATTGTCAAAGTAAAATAAGGGTTTTATGGCAAATGAAAGCCAGGCTGAAATCAGCATCTTTGGCAATAACTCTAGTAAGTTTATCACTTGCAGACTAAAATCTGCATTGGATACTCAGCTATATGGTGAAATGCAATTTATCCATACTACATGTGTGTTTTCCTAAAGCACATTAAAGTGCAGTTGCCAGGTCTGTGAAATGAAAACTTAGAAAAAGGAACTTAATTTGCATTGACTAAAAAGGTATAGGCCATTATTTATGAAAACTTGCTATGCCTATAAATTGAACTGATGAGCAGAAAAAACCCTACACACTTTAAATGTCTGTTGTCAGCTCACACATCAAGGCTAGTTAAACTGTTGCTCCTATTTTTTCTTGATTTCTCTATGTATTTGTGATCTAATGATGTTCCCAACAAATTTAATGGCATGTACTGTTTCAAAAGCTATGCACCACTTCCAATAACTGGGATTTTGTCAGACCTCAAAGGGTCTTATTTAAAAAAAAAAAAGAGAAAGGGGCGGAACATGCTCTAAACTTCCAATTATGAGTTAACTCTGAAGCAAGAGGAATTCAGAGTCCTTAACAAAAACCATATTTTTCAAAGAGCTACCATGTGGAATTGGGAGAGGCTTATCATTTAGCTATTATTATTCACAGAGCTCTGGCTGTACTCAGTATTTTACAGATGTATAAATAAAACAAGGTCCTTGTTCCAATGGTTTTCATAGTGCAATTCATATACTCAGATATGAGTTAAGGTCCATATGAAGTAGTGAAAGACAGCTGCAATAAGAGTAAAAGGGCAATTACCGGTGTAGGAACATGAAATGAAAATACATTTGATTTGTTCAGTGTGACATAAAAGGAAAAGGACATTGTTCAATATATGAGAAGGAGAGAATTAAAACATTTGGCATCATCATTGTTAGGAATAGAGAGAAGAGACTTGGTAAATACATTACCTCACAAATTTAAAACATATCTTTTTTCAGAAAATTGACAAATTGCAAAGGCTAGAATGAGAGCCTGGTAAGTTATGAAAAGGTGGGGGAGCTTGAGAGGATAGAGCAACTACAGGAGTGGAACTCTTTTATTTATCTCTGTGTTTTAATCACTTTCATGAGATCCTATTTATATTTGTCATTCCGATTATTTTAATTTATATACATAGCAAGCTGGAGAATATGAACTGTGAAATAAAGCAATTAAAGTAACTTTTAATGTGCTTACTAAGGTTATATACAAACATATCCACCCGCTGTATTGTTAACAAGCCTAGAATCATAGAGTTATTTAAGTTGAAAAAGACTCCTAAGGCAGTTCAGTACAACCATAATCCAATACTGCCAAGTCCACCACTTAAACCCTAAGCACCACATCTACACATCTTTTGAACACCTTCAGGGATGGTGACTCAACCTCCTTCCTGGGCAGACTGTTCCAATGTTTGAGAACCTTTTCTGGGAAGAAATTTTTCCTGCTGTACTATTTAAACCTTCCCTGACACAACCTGAGGCCATTTCTTCTTCTATCACTTGTTACTAGGGAAACAAGAATCACCCACCTCACTACAACCTACTTTCAGGTAGTTTTAAGAGACCACTATGAAAGCAGGGTTTTTTTCCTTTTTGAAGAGTTAAACCAAACCTTTCAACTTCTACATTTCAATTTCTTATTCTCAGGTATGAAATCTTAAAACTAGAAATAAATGGGAGAATGGAGAAGGGGCAGAATGGATTTTTACACTGTTTCCATGAACAGCCTGTGATACTTTGGGACACTTTAGTTCCTGGGATATTTTGCTGCATAATCAAAGACCATTTCATGTTTTTAATAATGCCTGCTAGATTGCAAACAAAAACCTCTCCCATGACTGTATAAAAACTCAATCATAGCTGAAAACATCTTAATAAAAGATTTTCTCACATACCATCACATATCGTCTCCATGGCAACTACAGGAATTACATACCAGGAAAAGCAAGAATAGGATTATAAACTTTTGCCAGTTTCCAGGTCCCACAGGAGAAACAGGGAGGCAAGCTAACACTGCCTGACCAGCTTCTCCCACAAAATGGCCAGCTGGCTTGAGGATGCACTTCTATTGCTGCCCAGGAGCAGGCTGTCTGGATATTCCTGTTTGACCCAGGCTAATTCCTGCTGTACAAGGTAAGATCCAAGCCAGACCACTCCAAGCCTAGGAATATTAATCCCCAGAAGCAACAGTCTGGCTCACACTGAGAGGCTGTGCGGTTCCTATCCCTGCTTAATGTGGCTCCCTGGACCCCTAAACTGAGAGCCAAGGAAGTCACACAGGGCTTATGGGAAGCTGGAGGCAAGCTCAAAAGGGAGCTATCTGAACAACCGAGTAAATAGTGCTGTTCAGTGCTACATCAGGCAGGGCTAGGCACAAGGACTACTCTTGGAGGGACGCCTCATTCTGCATGTACACACAACCTCTGCATGTACACACAAATGTGCCTCCAAGCCAAGCACAGAGAGCTCATTCCCTCTTGCTATTGTAGTACACGTCTTGCTGAAGTACAAATGAGCTATTTCTGACTCTACTTCAATCAGAAACAGAAAACCCTGACAGAAATATAACCAGCTTAATACATTATTTAGCAAATCCTGAAAAGAATTTTTATATAAAAATCTCCCTTTACCAGTTGAGAGGAATGGCATGCCTCTTCCAGCATGCACCTCTCCAGCATCACTTTCAAACAAAGGCAGGCTCGCCTCCCATTCTAACTCAAATAATCTTCTGTTAGCTGTAACTAACCCTTCCTCTGATCTTCACAGAAAATGCTTCTCCATGTCACAACTTGAGTGAACACACTCAGTTGTTGAAACACGGAGTGTTTCATGTCAGACAGGGGTAAACACAGGCAGGAAATCACACTGCTTCCAAGCCAGTGGCATTTCAGAAATATTCTAACAGGAGTAACAACAGGACAGGGAAAAAAGACAAGACCAGACTGCATTTAGAATGAAGTTGGATCCATCTGCTAAAAGAATTACTTGATTTTATGGCAGGGGAAGGAGCAGCACAAAGGCCCTTCCAGTCTGCTGTTCCTGCAGAGGAGGGGCACTCTGCAATAGCTCCTTGCTTTCCTTCCTGCACGTCGTGCACTTGGCTCTCCTACTTTCATTTCCAGAGAGTGTGTTAATCATTTACAGATAGTTCCTAATGCAAAAAAAAATGAGTGGACTCCAGAAGGCAGAACCTTCTGTTTAGCAGCATTATTCATTTAAATATAAACAACTGCTAGATTATCAGTGGTGATCTAAAACAAGAGGTTCTGCATTCTCTGAAATATTCACATGTATGTAGATGGGTGCATACACACAAACATACAGCTGGATGCTTTTAATTTGCAGATACTTATGTTCAAAACTGTAAGATGCAAATCTTGGAATAGAAAACTAAACTCTAAAGGAATGTCCTCACATGCAAATTTCTTTCAAGGGCCTAAGAAATAGGTAGTGGGCTTGTGTTTGCTCAGCTGTCTCCCTGTGACACACTGCAGTTGTACATTTTGACATTTTACAACAAACCATAGTTTAGTGGTTTAAAGTATAAAAGTATTATTAGCATTTTGTAATTCACAGCGAATGTTGACATAAAGAGTAGGTGTTTAGTTCACAAAAGTCCAAAGCATCTACTTCATAGCTGCCTTCTGCAAGAGGAAACTAAAATTAGTGTAGCTGAATGATCCCTTTCCCTTTCTACGTACCTTTAACACCATTTTATATGCTCTGTTGTATTTACAGAGATAAGAAGGTTGTGGTGGTGCTTTTCCCCCTGGTTTTGAGTATTGTTGGTCTTTCAGAAACTGTATCTTATGTGGATTCTCCAATATAGAACTTGCTGTCTTTTTTTCCCTGCTATTTTAGCATTAATATAGGTTATAATGATTATAGAGTTTCTTCTTGACAGGGATTACTACGGAAATGGGGTCAGGAAGATAAATTTCTTTTCAGGAATTAAAGAGATGAAGGAGAACTGAGTATCCTTTTCATGAGCCAGATGCTATTATCTCTCACATGCATGGTTGTTAAACCATGCACTGCTCTTCAGTTTGTCCTGGCAGTCTCTGATGTGTGGTTATCACAGCAGCCAGCAGCTCAGCCTCAGGCAGCTGGAGCCACTCTTCCAGCCAGATGGGGGAGAAAATTGGAAGGGTAAAAGCGCAAAAACTTGTGGGCTGAGATAGAGACAGTTTAATAGATAAAGCAAACACTGCATGAGAAGCAAAGCAATATCAGGAATTCATTCACTGCTTCCCATTGGTGTATAAGTGCTCAGCCATTTCTACAAAAGCAGGGCTCCATCATGGGTAATGGCTGCACGGAGGACCAATGCCAAATGTCCCCTTTGTTCCTTCTTCCCCCTGCTTTATATGCTGAGCATGACACCAAACGGTATGGAATATTCCTTTGGTCAGTTGGGGTCAACTGTCCCAGCTGTGTCCCCTTCGGGCTTCTTGTGCATCCCCAGCCTACACACTGATGGGGCAGTATGAGGAACAAAACGCACCTTAGTGCTGTGCAACTAAACATCCTGATTGCTAGCAATACTTTTTTCATCACAAATCCCAAACACAGACCATACAAATTACTATGAAGAACATTAACTCCGGTGAAAACCAGTACCATAGTCAAGAGGTGGAGCTAGTGTTGATCAGGTGGAAGCTGCTATTATTTGTTTGACCAAAGTTTCTGCAGACACTACAAGCTTGGCTCTTGACATGAGGACTGAGTCATTGCTGCATGATAACATAGACACTGTATGAAAATGTTTACGGTGCTTTAGTCACTGCTGGGAGCAAAAGACTGTTACTAAAAGAGAGAGAAACACAGGAAAGAAAATAATGTGATAAGAAGTCAATAAATGCAAGAACCTTGTGTCAATTACAAAGCAGAAAAAAAATCCCCAAACCCCAGCAATACCCCAAATAAAAATGGAAAAGAAACACTAAGAAATAGTAGGTTAGAGTCATAAAGCAAAGTAAACAGAGTCACGATCTCTCTACTCCCAGGCTGGAGCCCAGAAAATTAAACCAGGTTTTACTCGGGAGTTAACTGTGTGGGTACAAGTCTGTTATGCACACAAACCCCACACTTTAGTTGTTTTTCACAGGAACATCTTTACAGTGGAACTATCCTTGGCTATTGAAGAAAAAGGCTTCAAGTGCAATCTGTATCAGCTGGCAAAATTCCTTTGCTTACAGAAGCATGACTGTCAAGCCATTGAACATGGTAGCTAGGACTCTGGTGGAGATTTCAGCTCCCATGAGGCTGATTTGGTTCTAGGGAATTGAATGTCAGCAAGAGGCAGACTTGTTCACAAACGGATATGCACTTCTATGTTTCTACTTCACCTCAGCCACCATGAAGAAGTCCTGTCCAAGGAGCCAGTATTTGCTTTGCTCTGGGTCATTGCTTTCATGTGTGGAAGGACTTCCTCCAAACCTTGCACTTCACCATAGACCTCTACATTACAACGTTGTTTCTGCAAAACACACCAGGATACAAAGGGAAAAATAGCCAGAGAGTGGCTGTGTGCCCCATCCAAGAGTTAAACTCTAGTGATTCTGTGATTCTTGCTATCACAGTTCCATAATCTCTTTTCATTTCCCCATTATGGGATAAACATATCACCAAACGAGGCCAAAGCTTCTGGCGAAGGTGATGCAAATCAACCATGAATGTCGTTGAGGAGAATGGAGTTACACCAGTACAACCTCAGTGTAAGTAGCACACATTTAGTTTGATATTGACTATTTACTTTTAAGCATACTGCAAATATTCCTTTCTTAAGAGCTCTGCTCCAGGCCTGGTGTTGATTCACACACCAACTGGCTGCTCTTTGAAGCTTCTGGCTGCACGTTTCCAAATCCACATTAGTCTAAGCATGGAAAGTGTACCTCCCAACTGCCCATGTTAGTGAACACCATTCTTCTGGGACAGTCCGTGATGACATTATAAACATGAGCATAACAGTTTATATATGTCACCAAAACTCCAAATAAAATAATCACAGTCTTAGTTACCAGGTTAGTCAAAGGTCCTCACCTCTGTTATGACTGAAGTGCACAGTCTGCTGTCTGTTCATCTTTCTAAGGCCTTGGTTCTTGAGTTTTGTCAGATTTCTGCTAAAGTAATTTGTTTTCTTTTGATTCATTCAAAGAGGACTTAATCAGATACAGCAGACTGTTGGAGACAAGCAAGGATAAGATTTAGACACCTTTTTAATCAATGCCCAAAGCAGATTTCGAGACTATAGTAAAAGAAGGATCATACTTAAGCTCTGAAGAGCAATGAAGTCTTGGATCACAAAATCATAAGGGGCTGGTGCTACAGGTGAGATTTTACATGAAAGACAATTTCCATTTTAAAAACTACATCAGTGAGTATTTTCCTGTCAATTTACCCACACAAACTGCCTCGTCAAGGAGTCAGATGTGTGCTAGGGCATATGAAGCAGCAGAAGCACAGATTCAAGGTGGAAGTAACACTACTCCTTTGTGTGACAGTGATGTCCTAGATCCACACAGCACCCTCATGAATTCTCAGGAACAGACAGGTGTTGGTATGAGCAGCCATACTTTCACCCTACATCTCTTTGCAGCTCACAGACACGCTGTGAGCCTTGAAAATCAACACAGTGGCCACAGCCAATTTAATTTAAAGTCATTACTTTTAGACTAGTCTAGAAGATGGGAACAGGAAGGGCAAAGCACTATACTGAGCCAGGCACCTCCAAAGCAGCAGAGGGATTCAGATTCATCCCATGAGTCTTTCCCACTCAATGCTGACTAAAGGAAGAGGAGGACTTGCCCTGGTCTGCTGGATCCATAGTTTAAGCTGTCTAGTCAGTGGCTAAGCTGGATATCAGACACAGCCTGCACTGTGCACCCCATTTTTCGGTAACATACCATTCTGAAGCAGTCTGAAGCAAAACTAAATTATGCACTAGGTAGGATATGTGTAATTAGTGACTCAAGTTTCTTTGCATCCATCTTCTGCACCCCACTTTCTGACAAATGACAAGTATTTTAATGTTCCTTACTGCCAGAAATTTCCTAATTAACATTCTCACACCTCTTAAAACAGATTAGGGTAATTACAAAGCTCCTGTTTAACATGCAGTCACCTCAATCATCAGTTAAAAAAAAAAAAAAAGAAAAAAACCAAACGCAAATGTTCTTTAACATCCTCAGAAAAGATTAAAACTCATTTTACCATAGCACCTGCTGAGAAAGGAAGCATTGAAAACAGTTTGAGATTTGTGAAAAATAGTCCAGTGAGAATCAGACAACAGACACTGGGACAAGCTACAGCTTGTACTCAGCATGGTTCCAGCTCTGCAAGAGCATTCATTTCCAATGTCCTGGATGAGGTGCTCAGGAAGAGCTACCAAGACTTCTTCAAAATGAATTGTGAGGTATCAGCCTAAACAAAAGGGTTTTGCTCACCAGCTTCTGTTGTCTGTCAGGTGAGGAAACACTCCTGCAAGTAGGAGTGAAGAGAGCAATGCCACCAGCAATGCTGAAGAGAAGAAAATGTCCAGAATAGTTGGACTGTAAGCTCTCTCATCATCAGCATTTGCTTTGAGTCTGTGTGCCCCAAGCTCAGAATGCAGAGCTGGGTTGGTTCGCTGTTTTTTGCTGCCCAGCACCACGATGGGCTCAGCAGGGAAACTGCCACGGGCACAAGGCTTTGTAGGGGGAACCCAAGCAGGGTACTAGAGGCCTGCCAATAACACACACTAGAAAATTCTCTTCTGGGACCCAGAGAAGTGCCTGGTGAAAACCAGATATGCAGGTCACTCCTCAAGCAGGCTGATAAAACTGCATACTGCCTCCAGTCTCTGGACTATTTTCCCACTGTTCCAGACCTGCTGTTTCATGTCCAGCCTCCTCTATATTCAGAGAGATAAACAGCTCCGCTGTTTACTCCCACTCTGCTTGCAATGGTTGATGGAAAAAAAGCTATTTTTCCCTATGAAATTTGAGGGCTGGGATGATACAGAGATGCTTACAGTATTGTGCAAACGGACAGGCAAGGGGTAATGCTTTCCTGTACTTATTTCCCTTATCTTTGAGTAGTGAGTAGGTTCCCAGCAGCAGCTGATCTCCCTTTAAGCTGGAGGCTGCAGTCTACAAGCTGTGTGCTCACATCACATCTTCACATCTGCAGGGACAGTTGATGCTCAGCACAGCAGAATGAATGTACGAAGTTGAAAAAAGATATGGGCAATATTTTCTACCCAGTGTTCAATTTTGCCTCCTGGTGTCAGCTTCTCGATCACACTAAAACTAATCGGAGCACAACCCTCAGCAGATCAGACCTATAGTTCTGGCAGGGCCTGAGAGCTTGTGTGCAAGCTGGCCCAGCTGAGAGTCCTGCTGCATGTACCAGCCAAAGCCACAAATTGTTTTCTAGCAGACACTAATTAAATGGGCACTAAACCATGGAAAGTTGCTGGATTCTTGACAGCAGAACAACACCGGAAAATCGCACAATGCTTCCTCCTTCTAGCTGCAATGGGCAGAAACTTAAATACAGGAGATTCCACCTGAATATGAGGGAGAATTTTTTACTGTGAGTCTGACAAAGCACTGAAACAGGCTGCCCAGAGTGGTTGTAGAGTCTCCTTCTCTGGAATGGTTCAAGAGCCTTTTGGACAATTTTGAGTAGTGTGCTCTAGGGGGTTCTACTTGAGGAGGGAAGTTGAACTAGATGATCTCTTCCAACCTTACCCATTCTGTGATCATGTGCTTCATTATAACATTTAAGTTTTGAATTTCCCAATGAGAGATTCAAAAAAGCTGTATTTGAAAGGCTGAACAAAGTCCTTTTCCTAAGCTTTGATTTATTAGAGTTGAAAATAATATACATTGCCCTAGTACCTAAGAAATGGTATGCATTTTCTCCCAAACATATTTCCCAACAAGATAAAGGAAACTGAAACTGCATGAACTCTGAAATCTGATAGTTAAAGGACAACAGGGTGAAATAGAGTCAGTGTTTTGAACCCTTGTTTGCTTTCAGTGAACAGTTTTAGAATAAAGAGCTGGGGGGATGGCGTTGAACAGGGAAAGCTTCACTGCAGTCTTCAGAGACGAGTACACCAGCAGAAAGCTGGGTGAGGACATTTGTCTCTACTTTCCCCATGCTGAGGGACTGGTTTACTGATTAACCTGAAAAAGCTAACATCTGCAGTGCATCAGGGAGCAGACTGGAGATCGAGGTATCCTATGGAGACTGAGAAAATATCATTAAAAACCCCAGGAGGGTGTGTCTTCACCTTTAACAGCCTTTCTCTTCCTTCTTGCATAGGAAAGATGTCCTGATTGAAACCCACCTGCGCCATGACCATGCTGCCTTCTGATGCCCAGCCACACTTCCTATGGACACCCTGACTTGCTCTAGAGCTTTTCCTAATTGAAAGCCATGGTTGGAAGTGTCATTGTTTAAGTGTTTAAAATGTCCTGGTGAATGTTTGTAGGGATGTACCATGACAACATTTTTCTCTGGTGATGGTGCCAGCTAAAGAGACCCTCACTGTGTCTGGGGTGCTTCCTCAGCCAAGGCAAATGGAGAGAAAATCTTTCTCTCCATGGAGAAAGACAGCTCCCTGTCTTCCTGCCTTGGGTCCCTCACAGCACAGGTGAAGCAGCCCCCATGGTATCAGAAGTACCAGCAGGCACTGTGCTGACACTTTAAAAAACAGGACCAAATGATGCGCTCACCTTGCTGAGGCTCAGTGGTACTGGACATCAAGTCTCAAGTAAAGAGGCGAGAGTTGAAGCACTGAAGATGTTCTTCTTGAACAGAAGGAGCTAAAAACCTCAATTGTGACATTCCACACAAAATCTAGATTTCATCTATATGATAGAAGGCAGAGTGGAAAGACATGTACAAGAATCTGCTTCATCTGTGGGATTTCTCACCACACCGCTGGCTGATGAGACCACACAAGGGATCAGGCACATACTCACCACCTGACAGGCAGAAATAGACTGTGAGGGGACAAGAGGCCACAGATCCATCTGAAGGAACTGTCAGCATTGTCAACCCCTAAATACAGAGCAGAAATTATTTATTCCTACAACACACAAAGTAAGACAATATTTCGAGGTGGCTGTCTAGGCAGCCAGTAGTAATTTCGAGTCCATGAAGTGACAGGCAAAGAGGGAAAAAGAATGAGAAGTGGAATAAATTTCTATCTCTGGCTCAGCTTCTGCACTTGAAAAACTACAGAGTGTCTACACACAACAGACACGTGAAATGCTGAGTTACAGAAGAGTTGTTTTGGGGCTCTGAGTAACATGGTCTAGTGGAAGTTGTCCCTGCCCGTGGCAGGGGGTTTGGAACAAGCTGGACTGTAAGGTCCCTTCCAACCCAAACTATTCTATTGCATCCGAGTCCTCAGAGACTGTTCTCACCTGGCTGTTTTCTCCTACTCTGATACAAAGTCAAACCAAGATCAATACTGCAGATAATAATCTCAACTAATCCTGCAAATTGTTTTTGTCCATAAACAACAATATTGTAAATAAGTAAAAGCCTATGAGAAATCCTGAGGGAAATAAAAATGTATTACACTGAGGCAATTACATACACTTTCTATTAAGCAGACAAAGCCCACATGTTGTGGCTTCCTACCCTCATTACTCCAGCAGACACAAAAATATTACGATATGAGTTTGCAGGAAATACTTCAGGTAACTAAGTACATATTTCATCAGATTTTACTGCACCATTAAACACACTCATGTCCCATAACACACCATGCCTACACAGGGAGGGCTGTGGGAGCATGGCTTGCGTGTTGCTGGTTTCAGAGATGCAGCTCCTCAAGCAGTATTAACCAAGCTATATCCACGCTGATGCCAAGGAGAAATCCCACCTCCAGCTCTTTTCCCCCATGGCCATGTGTTCCCCCTTCTACCCTTATGCCAACAGCTAGCATCCAATCAACCTGATCAGGAGACTCTCAGGAGAATAATCCCAATTAAATCAAGAGAAAGAAATGTAATTCTAACAAAAAGAAGCATTATACTACACAGCTACATGGACACAGCCACTTTTTTTAGTGCATGGCTTTCCCTAAAAAATGTATCAGACCTGCTGCTCCTGTGTGGATGTGTCTGATGCCCATGTGGCACTAGGCAACTGCAATTGGCAGCCATGCCAAGCCCCTCATGTCTAGGAGCTCTTGAAAGGGGATCTCACTCTTTCACCTCCTGATGGGGTTGAAGGGGCTGAAGGGGCTTAAAAATACTTCCCCAAAATAACTCACCTCAGCTGTCTTGGGATGTTCCCAGGCAGATCAGAGCCAGTGCAGTTATGGTCTCTTGCAGAGGGAGAAAACAAAGAGCTCCTTTTCAAACCAAGAGGATGAAATGACCTCAAGAAAAGGGGAAGGGAAAGAGCCCCTGTGTGAAGACCTGAAAATAGGATGATCCACTGAATCCCAGCCAGGATATCCATGAATGGGAGGAGGAAATTGTTTCTGAGGCATCCAAAAATGTAAAATGTGAAAATGGGGGTGGACAGACAGAAGAATTTAACTGTTGGAAAAATTAAGGTTGGCATCAACACATGACCTAAAGTTACCCATTACTGCTCCAAAGCTACAACTAAAAAATAAAAGAACAGAATATCAGTCTCAACCACAGACACCCAAGCAGCTCTAAAATATTCTTAAGGTCTACCCAGAAAACTATCGTGTTTAAAAACCAGCAATACTCATGCAACAACCCCAAGGAGTACGGGGGCAGGACTGGGAGGTTTTCCAAGCAAACAAAAAGCCCCCACCCTGACATGCAGGTGGGTATCCCCATGCCAAGGGAATTCCCTATTGCTGCCATCATCTTCCTCACACACTTGAGACCCTAATTCACACATCCACAATAAAACCACTGGCTCCACATTCTTGTCTCCCAATAAGAGACTCCAGCTCTGGCCCTGGGAAGCACTGCCACCAGCCATCAGCCAGAAGTCCTGCTGCACCAGGAACCTGTGCACAGGAATTCTGTTTTCCTTCACTCTGAGAACATGGGGCTGAAAAATGTGCCCTGCCAAATGGATATCCACTCAGTAGCAAATGCTACTGAATCCAGTGGGGAAAGGTTTTGTGATGTTCTCCAGGCTATCACCTACTACTGAGTTGCTCCTAGAAAAAGGAGAGCAACTAGTTGCAAGCTGTTTTATGCACAATTTTTACCAATACTTTACATAATGAAAAAGTGGTTTGCCTCTTATGCAGAGAAAATCGAGAATGTTGGGTATCCTTCCATGCCTTCTAGCTTGCAAAACAAAAAGCAGAGAAAAGGTAAAGGGTTTAATCAACCTCCAATTCATTTTTATTGTTAGCAGATGCTTCAAGTTGCTAGTTCTCAGGGGCTGCTTCAGTCTCTCTTTCTCAGTTGCCTAAATCCACTGTCAGCACTGACAGCAACAGAAACACAGATGACAAAAACCAGTGATGCTCTAGCACAGACCAGAACAGCCCTGCCCAGCTCCTGCTCAGAGAGGACTGCTCGGCGGGGCAGACAGGGCCGTGCAGGCTGAACAGTGGGGTGAAGAGGTAGCAGAGCCAGCAGAAAGCAGCTGTTGGAATGGGGGTCTGCAGAGGACACAGGAGAGAGGATGACATGAATAAGCCTCGCCCCATGTCCTCTTGCTCCTGGTGCTGCACGGTGGGCACTTACCTTGTGAGTGCTGTACCAGGGGCCAGACAGGGGCCCAGTCCCGGTTCCTGGCCCCCCAAAGGATTCATTCCAGGATGCCTGAGATGATGTCCATGACCCTGCCCTCAGGCCCCAGCCACTGGCCATGCCATGCACTGTCACAGCAGCGAGGAGGGGTGGCTCTGAGGAGAGCTGAACAGGATGTGGACGTGGCACTCTCTTCCTGGTGTGGGGAAGGCTCCTCACACGGGTCACTCTGCACGCAGGTGTGTGCAGCCAGTTGCAGAACTGCTGGTGTGCACCAGGACACTCTTAGCTGGGGAATGGCTGGAGCATAGGAGAGGAAGGGAGCTAGATAGAAGGTTTTGCTGCTCCTTCCTAGGGCACTCAGGTGCCTTTTTTTCTGTCTCTGACTTCCCCAATGCCCCACCCTGCTCTGAAGAGGCAGCCTGGGAATTTAACTCCTTCAAATCAGTGCCTAAATCTAATGGCTAAGTATTAATTCCTCACTGTTAGATTGCAAAACTTAGAAGTTGTTGTTCCCAAAAGCAGATAGTCACTTAGATAAATTCTTACTTATGTCCTGTATTTTTCTCTTCTAATTATTTCCTGAATAGTTTCTTTGCAGAGACTTCAGGCAATGTGTTTGTTCCCAGTCTGTGGCTTTATTCATTCATTCTTTTAGTTTTGATTTGATAATTTATTTTTTCTAGGCAAACAACAACTAAACAAACTTATTTAAAGGAGGACTAGAGCTAGCAAGGTAGGAGCTTGGTAGAATTACACAGGAGACAGAAGCAGGCTTCTAGAGAAACATGGAAAGGAATATTAAGACATCACATCTTCAGGCTCCGGACAATATAACTGCATGCAATCCAGAGAGCTCATACTCTACCTTGGAGGAACTGACTTCTATTAGTTCATTCCATTGCATAGCTGGGTTTGAAAAGACCCCAAATCCTGACAATTATTGCAGCACACAAGGGTGTCAGTGGGCAGTTATTCTGCTCCCTGCTACAGTGGTTTTCTCCTGCTCTTAAGAAGAACTGGCATTGATTGCTTAGTCCCAGTAGGGCCCTTGGTCCTGCCATCAGCAAGATGCATTGAGAGAGAACAAGTCAGCCTGCAGGATAGCAGGCTGGGGAGCAAGCTTCCAGCAGGCAAGGAGATATGATCCCTAACAGAAATGAGCAGCAGCAAAGCTGACTGCCAGTATGATTAATTTGGTCAAAAATAGAAGAAACACACAATTACAAGAAAGAAACAGTAGTTAAATTAATACTTTCCAACTCAAACGGGTAATGTCTGAGCCACAAGGATGTTATTTGAATCCAGACAGAAAATTATATTGAAAAGACAGAAGTGGCAAGGTAATGCTTCAGTTAGATGATGGTGTAACACCCCAAAATACAAAATGTTGCCTTATAGCAATAAATATTTTGTTCATGTGTGTGGTCTAACTTGAAATACCAGTTTCTGTGATCACAGCTCCAATGAATTCTCTGTAAATATTGGAATTAGCTGCAGCCATGTATATATAGATACACTGGAAAAAAACAGCTCCAGTATTTCACGGCTGTGAAAATTGCTGCAGATTTTTTTTACAGTGTTGTGTAATTATTCTCTATAGTCTAAGTTTACATTATAGAAAAAAATCAAGGCAATCTGGGTTATGGTTGCAAAAGAACCAGTGCAGTGAAACTGGAGTGTAAACTGTTGCAATGATATTTGCCCCAACCAAAGAGAGTTGAAACAATAGCCCAGAGGGAAGTGTGAAAGGACCCATTCTTCTAACTGGAGCGCTAAACTGGAAGTCTGCTGACAATTTAAGTGTCAACATCAGCTACTTCATGGCGGATCAGTTGAGCAGAAACACCAGGCTAATGTTCTTATTTGTCATCCTCAATTTGCACTTGTTGTATAGCAGATCCTGGGGTGAAGAGGAAAAGCAGAAACGATTGTCAAAGGTTGCTAAGCTGAGGAAAGTTCTCCCATTCCTCACCCTTCTTAACACAGCCAACTCTGCCCCAGCACAAAATAGGAAGCAAAGAGGTTGATGCTCCCCCAGGCTGAAGAAATTGTCTTTGGTAGCCAAAAGCCACTGTGGCCTCTACCACCCTGCCAACGACCTTTGCAGTATGGTTCTCTGTTTACAAAAATGCCCAGATTGGTAGGAGATTGAAAAGGAGTGTAAGGGGAGTGGGAGGAGAGGAGCAGCCCAAAATAGCTTTTGAGGACAGTTGCTGTTGTTTTGCTTCATTCTTGTTGGTTCACTGCCTAAAATACAAATGTGACTGTGGTTTTCTCTTGCATAAGAAAGCTATTGGAACAGGTTTTCTGTAATACTGTCTACATGGAGCCCTTGTTGAATTGCTTTCGAAGTTGATCTAACAGTGATATATAGTTGTTTCACCAGTTGGGTCCAGACATACCCACTCTGTCTAAACATGCCAGGGGCCCTTGTGGCATCCTCTACTTATTAAAGATCTCTGATTGTCTTGCATATAAAACTGTTATTCAGTTATTCAGAATAATTTAACTTTTATTTACATAGTAAGCCGGCCCTATTAAAATATTAAAGAATATTTTAAAAACTATTTCTGCTCAGTTACTACCCTCTATTAGGAAAAACAGCTAACTATGTGCCAAAGTCCCTATACTTGTGCATTTCTACTTTCAGGCTAAAAGTGATGTTGAGATGTTTGGCACAAAGGTTTTCAATCCTTGGGACTGGATACTGAAGTATCCTGAGGAGATGTTCCGTGAAGTGGAAGCAGAAGATGGAATCTGCAGGATGTTTTAACTGAGAACATTATTCCCAGTTTTCAGTGGTGCACAGCTGTGCTGAAAGTTTGTTCCCAAAGCAAGTTCCATTTGAGGGTCCTTCAAATCAGGGGTGTCCTCTGCCAGCTGTCCAGCAAAACAGACTACAGCCACTTCAAAAGCATGGATTTGTGAGGCATTTTCAGTGGGTAGGACAATACATTAGCAAGGTCACAAAACTGGGAATACGTGCAGAATGCACCATGTACAAATCTCTGTTTGTGTATTTTTGGTTGTTGTCTTTGTTGTACTGTGGGAAAGCTAGGGTGGCTCAAAAATACCTCAAGAAAAGTATCTTCAGAAAGGTGACCTGATTTGCTGTTGCTGGATCTGTCTGTTTTTACACCTGGGCAAAGGCAACAGATGTGCAGATTTGTGTTTGTGGTGGCTGACCAGGTCAGTATCAGGACAGGAGTGTTTCTCCCTGTGAGTAGCACCTCACTCCCTTGGAGCAGCACACAGCACAAGGTAGGACTTGTGAAGATGGAGTAGATGCTGCTTGAGTTGGTTTGCTGAAAACTCACAAGGTTGGTTAAATGGAGTAATCTGTAAGGCAGCAGTATTTCACTGTTCTCATTCTATTTCCAGCCATTTTTGAGTAGGAGAGAAGGGACTTCATAGCCTGGGAGATTACATCCACCTTCTCTAGTGCTTCCCATCAAGTTCTTGACACTTTGGGTTACTTCTGAACAGTGGAGAGGCAAGAGACTGTTTTGGGTGTAAATTGCATAGATCCCCTCACTTGGATGCTGATATTCTTGGGCCAAGCCTTGGTTGCTGTTAACAATAGATAATGCTCCTCTGTTTGGTCACAAGGATTTGGAGACTGCAATGGATGCTTTGTCAGCTTTGGGTGCAGAGGATGTGGGACAGTGCCTGATCTGTGTGTCTCCCTGAATTCCAGCTTGTATGATGTTTGGACCTCATAAACCAACAGAGTAGGCAGTTTCCTACCCCTGGTTGCTTTAGTCCCTGGAAGTCATCCATGAAGAGCTTGAGCTGGTGCCCCCTCATTTGGGATACTCAATGCACTTGGGTGTCTGAAGAGGAAACAAGAGGGCTTTTCATGTTTGCTTGCCCATGTTCCATCACCTCTCTGAGCTTACACTTTGCCACTGCAGATGAGCCACTCTCAGCTGAGAAGGGTCCCCATCCTTGACTACTGGGCTCTGGTCACAGTTACTGAGACTTCTTAAGACAGAAAATTAAAGAGTCAATGGTTTCCTTCTCTGCCAAACAGGAAAATAGCCCTTTGTCCAGGGTACTTAAGTGTTCCACTGTGAGGATAGAGCCCAAGTGATGGGAAGTTCGGTGCCGGGATGGATGGTTCCAGCTGGGTGATACAGGAGACAGATGAAAACCTTGCTTTTACCTGCTCTTCAGAGGACCCTGCTGTTAGTGTCAGATGAGTGCCAAAAGTGCTGGGCTTGAGCAGGATGATCAGACGTGTCTCTGAGTTAAATGTCTGCACGCAGACTTGCTGGGTCACTCACTATCTGTAAGGCTGTACCAGTGAGCTGTGGATCTGCCTGAAGCAGGTTGCAGACAGGGAATACTGTGTAATGGACAGCGCAGGACAATTTGTGGAAGATGTGTACCAACAGTCAGTTGGATTTTACAAGCAGCTTTCATCTCCCTTCCCCCAGCAGCTTTACACGACCATGGTGCAAGTATGTATTACTTCATATGCTAGCAATTACAGTCCTTTGGAAAGTTGCTTTCCATCTTGAAGTCTACAAATGTACAAAAAATGGAAGTCCTGGAATCAAGATGTACGTTACAGACCTTGGAGAAGGCTTTCGTCCTTCCTTTCTGCGTTGTGGATCAGTGAGAGATTTGTAGACTTTGGACATTTTCATTTTTGTCTTTTAGACCCTCCCAATTTAGGCTTAATCCTGATCCTTTTAAAATCAAAGTCAAAGTTCCCACTGACTTCAAAAGAGACAGCCTCAGCTTTCAAATACATTAAAGAATAATTTTAAGCAAACAAAACCAAAATGGATATGAACTACATTTTCTCTCTCTATTAGGCATGCAACTTATTTTCTCCCAATGTAAACGTTACCTGGAGAACTAAGCAGTGATGTGGTTTTTATTATTTCTTTAGGAGGAGGCTGCAGTACCCAAAGTATATTCCATACATACTTCTTCATTTAGGAGCCAAACATAGCTATGTAAAGTGAGTGGCTTGTTTACAGTAGGCCCTTATGTCTTGCTATCAAATTAGTGGCAAATCAGGACTGTAGTAAACAGAGGTCAAAGATCAAACCCACAATTTCACATAAAATTCCAGACAATGTACACAAAAT
Organism: Chamaea fasciata; assembly: GCF_029207755.1. Classification (NCBI taxonomy): domain Eukaryota; kingdom Metazoa; phylum Chordata; class Aves; order Passeriformes; family Sylviidae; genus Chamaea; species Chamaea fasciata. Next base: position 22,485,831 of record NW_027094086.1, on the reverse strand, counting down.
TTAAAATGCAAAATCTTCAAATCACAAGACCATCAACTGCTCTTAAAACTAATCAAAAGCAGGATAAGGACTGAAGGAAATGAAATTTAAACGTGATTTTAATCCAACTTTTAATGGAACAGCTACATCATGGGTATCTTTTAACCATGACAGCTGGTTCCATGCTACTTATTACATACCATGAAACAAGGTTTTGGTACATCTCTCTGGATATTCATACATGCTGTTTTGTTTCTTTTTCTCCAATTTGAAATAAAGATAAAATAAATTACAGAAGTGTTACCACCTAAGATTTTACAGTGGTTCTGTTCCTGCTAAAACCCATGGTAGTTTAGCATCACTTTTTTTTTAGTGCATTGTTTCTCTGTGTTCAGAATAGGGAATGACAAGATGTCATGTGCTCCATTTTGTGACTGTGTTTGAACACAGTCAGGTGCCTTGGCTGATGGTCCCTTCCTGATCTGGAGGTCAGTGCCCACAAACATGTCCCACAAGAGTTCCACGACCATGGCAGTCCCATACTCATGTGTTAGAGTAATTCCCAGTCTGAAGTGGTCTGGGAGGAATTCTTTTCTGCGCCCAGCTAAGGGGAAGTAAGGATGCTGACTCCTTAAAACTGAAACATATTTGTTTAATGAAGATTTTGTTGCTGAATGCCACCAGATGTCAGCATACGCTATATGATTAAAAGCAAGTGTCTAAGACCTCTGAGAAGTGAGCAGTAAAAAAAATGCCTTCTGTCTCATGGAAATGATGAACCAGAGATGGTTTGCAGGGGGAAGAATTATGGCAGGGATTAGCTGGAAGAAATTGCCTGTGAGGTTTTGCTCAAATATCTGCTTACTCCTTCCATCCTTGGGACATGCCCATCTGCTCTGCCTTCAACGCTTCTCCCCATCCAGAGGTATATGACAGGCCTGGATTGGCCCTGTCCTCAAGCTATAGCGCCATGGGGTTTCCTGGCATGGACTCAAAGACCTCCATTTTTCTCGAATCCAGGACAAGAGGGGAGAGGGGAACTTGCTGAGGATCCAGAGTCCTGCTTTTCATATATGTAGTTAGAGAAGATACACCTCGAGCCCAAGTACTGCAGCAGTACCTGCTCTGGCTATGAATGAACATGAGAACACACCAAGGAGGTAGGCACAGAGAGTGTTTTTTGATGACTCGGGGAAAAAAATATGAACAGCAGGAAAAATTGTGATGTAATTTTTTTATTCCCTGACATACTCTTTCCCACTCTGGAAGATGCTAGAATGCCATAGCTCTTCTTTGGATGACCCAGTTTAAGATCTGCACAAATGAATTTTTCTACTTTAATATAGGTATCTGAGGTTTGTATTTTCTCCTACTGAAATCAGTGACACAACTCTTCAGAGTCAGGTAACCTGCAGCAAGGCTTCTTCCCTGCTTCTTGTTACCTGTCTTATGGCAGGGCCTGTACTACAACCCAACATGCCCAATCCACATCCTGATGGCTTGATGATTTATGTTCCATACACACATACACACACTCTTGTGTTCATGTTTTCCTCTTCCTCCAGTCATACGCACCATTTAAAACAGCCAAAGCAACAAGCCCCTTTCAAAACTGCTTTTTCTAATCAACGTGTACAGAGCTGAAATCATTATTCTGCCACTGTAAGTTCTGACCTATGTCTGCCATTGTCCGCACACATCCCCAAAAGTCACAAAACATTGATCCATCACAAAGTCCAAATAAGAAAGTCAGAATCTGAGGGACAACTGAGCAAAGTAACATTCTTTTGGTGCTGTGAGTCAAAAAGCTATACATCCAAGTCTCCCAAAACATGTCCTCTTTTTCTGTCTTGGAGTTTTAGTTTAGTTTTGAGGGTTTTACTATGTTTGGCTGACTTTCTGGGTGTACAGCAGCTTTAGCTGAAGGTCCAGTGCAATAGCTCCAAGTGCACTGGCACCCCTCCAGATTTCACAGCCGTGACTACTGCAGATAAATTCTGCTGGAGGCACGTGCTGTTGTCACCACACACCGACATAGCAGAAACGATGCTTTGAGGCAACTTCAGAGGTTGCAAATTCATAGAGAAGACACAAAAACACAGTGCTTCTGGACACTATCAACGCCATTTCCTGCATGCTATTCAGCTGCTTTGCTCCAGCTCAGCAAATCTGGTGTTTCCCAGAAGCACCAGATGTCCACACCAGAGGCATGTGTCTGCAGATGGTCTGTGTAGCAAGCTCACTGCACGTGTGTTTGCAGTAACATCACTGAAACTCATGCAATCCAAGGGCAAAAATCCATCAGTTCTTTCAGTTTCATCCATGGCATGAGTTGGATCAATCTGAGGATGTTCCTGCTTGAATAAATTGAATCTCAAAAGAAGAGCATGTCTTTCCTATATTGTATGGCCTAGTGGTAAGGGTAAGGGACAAGTAGCCAAGAGATGGCCTGAGGAGTGCCCAAGTGCCTGTTTACCCTGGCTCTATCTATGGTTTAGGAAATCCCCCCACTTCGGAGGGAATATGGCAGGCACCTTGTTTCAAATCAATGGAATATCCTTAAACAGGATTTGGGTGCCTACGTGCCTTTGAAGAGCTGACCTGTGCCTCAGAAACCTTATTCCACTGAATAGCCCACTGACTTCAGAGGAAGGAAACTGCGTATTATAAAATCTGTATTCCAAAACCACACTGAAACCAGCCCTGGAGCCAGATACTTTATGTATTACAGCCTTGACAACACTTACATATGGTGGCAGTGAACTGAAACAGAGTCTGATAAGGTCTGATCTGGATTGAATCTGTTCGAAAAAAATAGTGATTTAAAAATAAAAATTATGGTATTTTGGTAAATCCATAAAATCCCTGCAATATTAAACATAAAAAGTAAAATAACCTGAGGCAACCTACGGGATAACTGGGCTGAGAACACACTGGTTTCTTCCCTCCAAGAAATAAATTGTTAACATGAATATCACATATGTCTGTGAGTGTGTGAGTGTGCTGGGAGCAGGGGAAGAGCTGAAATATGTTTAATAACCAGTCAGTTGATATCACAAACCTTGTATATATACAATATTCCTTGTTAAAATATTTGAAGAATTGGAAACAAGCTTTCTTCACATTACAAAGGACAAAACCTTTTTATGCCTTTGCATTTTAAATTAAGATCCAATAGGTTTATTTCCCTAGGAGTTCTGTTTTCATAAATGTACCATTCTGTGTTATAAGAACAAATAAGATACCCTGATTATAAACTAGCTTTTATAAATACTAAAGATCAAAGCCCCGGGGTTTTTTTGCTGTAACTACAGAAATACTCACTGTAGTGTTTTGGAAATGCTGCTTTCATCCTTGTAAAACCATCCAAGCAAGTAAAGGACATACAGATCTTCAGATATGGAGATAAAATTTGGAATTATTTGGACAGAACAACAGTAAATAATAATAAATCAAGAACATGGTGATAGAATTCTTTTGCAGGGAACATCTTCAATGAGGTATATTGACACAGATGTTTCCTGAAAGAGCAAGTAGAGATCCCTGAAGCATTTGCTGCAGAAGTGCAGATGTTTGCTTTGGTGAGGAATACTATCACCATGAAAATAAACAGGATTTTGCAAGGGTATGTCCTGGGGATGTGTTACATTTTCTTCATGAAAATGATGGATTTTAAGTACTTCATTGAAGAGGAACCTTACCTTGTTAGTGGAGAAAAATACTTTTGACTGTGATGTGGGTTATTTTTTAGATACGGACCATTTTATATTCAAGAAAATAGAATAGAAATAATATATATGTAGAAAATACCTCCATAAGGCATATTTCATGAGTTTTACCTTTCTTTGGAGTAAGTATTGATTTCTTGCCAGAAATTTGGTTCATCATATAGAATCTGCAGAATATTCTTTTCTGTATTTATTATATTTTTTTACAATATTTTAATAATTTTAAGATTAATAGATTATTTTTTTAAACTTCTGGCTGAATGACACTGTCCCTTTTTCAACTTAGACATGAGGAACTGATCTTTCTTTTGAAAATATCTTTTTTATTATTAGAAAACCATTTGTGATGCAGAGTTTACAGGCTGTTTATGATAGTTTTGAACATGATGGAAAGGAAAAAAAAAAGCCATTTAAATTGAAATCAAGCTATACCAGGCAAGGAAACCTATTATATAAGGAAGAGATTTACAGGATTTCAATCAAGAGTGGCTTATGTGTGTAGCACATGGAGAAGTTTTGGTGTTGCGGATCCTCCAATTCTTCATCCAGTCTTTGCACATGTGGAATAAATGGATTCCACCCAAATCTTGAGCCTGCAAGGTTTTCCTTTGCCTTGTAATATAATCTGCTAAGTGGAATAGGTTTTGTGAGTTTCTCCTAAAGGTTTGTGATCAAATCCCAGATGCATGTGTGGGTGGGGAGAGACCATTTTCACTCCATAGTAGAACAGGCTTTTTCAACTATTAGTAGAGTTTCATGCAGAAACCTACTCATCTCTTTATAAATCAAATGCAGCAGTTCCTGTTATTTTAATAAGCACAACATGGAGTGTGCACAGAGATCTTCACTTATTGCCATGGTTATATAGATCAGGTTTGTATCCACTAGTTTGCTAGCTCAGGACATGCATAACAGCAATGCATGACAGAAACCGTGGAGATTGGCTTTATAAATAGCTCAAATCCGCACAGAAACTGTAAGCCAGGGGGAGTTTGTGTCTTTGACATTTTGAGGAGGTTTTATTTTTTCCTTTTTTCCTAGAGGGTGATTTTAATTCTCCGAGAAATAGTATTTTGGAGTTTGCAGGGTATAACAGGTTTTCCATAACTTTTTACATTGGATGCATCTGTGTTTGTCATTTCTGTGAAGTCTTGTCTCAGCCCCTTGTCTTTTCTATTTTTATGCCATCTGTCAGGATGAATCTTTTGTATGTTTACGTCCCCCTTTTCCCCTCTGTCCTGGGATATGGGAATGGCAAAGTAGAGATTATGCCCTTAAGCCTGAACATGGTTTCTGAGCCATCCTTTATCTCTTATAGCATTATATGTCTCTCTCCTTCTGAGATAGCATTTTTTTAGGCTATATAGCTCTTGAGGTTGCTAATTTTGAAAATCCAAGTGCAGACAAAGACTACTGAAGAGAAGGAAAAAACCAATTCTAATTGCTAGTGAAAGGTATTGCATAGTCAGACAAGAAAACCCAGTGGCCAGGCAGGCATCAATTCAGTGTCACAAGCCCTTCCTAGTCAAAATATGGATGTATATCTCTGGTGGAAAGGGGGAGAGGGGTTTGGGACTCACTGTCTTTCAGCTGGGATTGCTGCATGGCAGGTTCTGCTGCAGCCTGCTGGGGAGGCTGCTCGGTGTGCTGCAGAGCTGCGGGATGCAAGGATGGGGGTCGGGGCACAGCCTGCTGGGTGGGATCTGATTGGGTTTGTAGCACTGCACAAACCTTCAGGCCTAAGTGGTCTAAAATAACCTTGAGCTATTTTTGTCTTGCATGTCCCCAGATGTGATTTTTTTACCATTAGCACTCATAGCAATGGTAAAGCTGCTCATAAAATGTTGGAGTTGGTTTTGTTGTTCTGTTTTTGGGTTTTGTTTTTTGTTTGGGGGGGGGGGGGGAGATGGGGTTTGGGTTTTTTGGGAGGTTTTTTGTTTGGTTTGGGTTTTTTGGGGGTTTTTTGTTTGGTTTTTTTTTGTTTTGTTTTTTTGTGGTTTGTTGTTTTTTTTTGTTTGTTTGTTTGTTTTTTTTTTTTTTTTAAATTATGCTGGTTTTGTTTGGCTTTGAAATTAAACCTAACAAAAAGCAGAACTCAGTCTCAGATTTCCAAATGGACATTTATAAACTGGCCAGGAAAGAACATCTTCCCACAAAAAAAGAGAAAGAATAAGGAAGAAAAATAAATATCTAATTTGAAAAATACCAAAGGAAAACATATTTGCCAGGCATTTTAGCTTTTGTAGGTCACTTGTCAGCCTCAGGTATGGGTTGCAAGTTCTCCCTGTGTTAGTGGTTTTATATAGCACTTTGCAAGTATCAAGCTTTTGCAATAAATCAGTTCAGTGACAGTTGATCAATTATATGTTGTCTGAAGCTGTAATCCCGCTATTTTCAAGAAAGAAAGGGGCACTTGGTGTTTGTTATGGTTAAAAATTCCCATTCTGGCAACACCGATTAAGACTCCACTGTGCAAACACGGCAAAATGATAATTCTTTTCCCTAATAATGATTTTCACATGAAGCCCAAGAGCAACTTCTCTTTGCTCTGAGCAGTTTATTCAATGCTCCAAGGCATTGAAAGCAGCTACTTCAGAATCATGTGAGCTCTCTGTGTGCAGTCTCATTTTAAGCAGTTTTTTGTTTAGGATTCCCCATGTGTAGCACACTGTCTTGTGATGCATACTTATTTTCCAGCACATGCTGATGCTGCTGAACTGTCAGAGAGAAATTCCTTCCTTTGCAAATGTAGTGTTGTCTTTGAAGTGGTTCACTGTGAGCTGCTTCTCAGTAAAATTATGTGTGATAATCACCACAAGAGAATTGAAAGGGAGGTGTTTTTAAATTAAGTAGAGAAAGCTCCCAAAGGGATGGCTCAAGTATTGGAGCCCTACAAGACTCTTACTTACAGTTTATGCTTCCTCTTTATCCGGTGGAGAATAATCAAAGACAAAAACTTTGAATTTACTAGAGGTTTCATGGGCAAAGTTTTTAGAAAAGGAGTGATTTTGCTTGTTTTGAGACTGTTAAAAAAAGAAAGCATGATCTACTTCTTTGCTCTGCTTCTTTGTTAAAATCAAAAGCAAAACCACCAACCAAACAGAAAGCTTGTCGGCACTTAGAGCCAGCAAGCAGAGCATGCCTGCACAGTGTCACTGGAATGATGCTGAGGCCGGGGCTTGGCCCTGGCCTGGCTGCAGTGCCCCTGGCAGCTGAGTCACCCACTGCCCAAGGAGCTCCAAGCCGGAGCAGCACCAGCCCAGCCCGATGACTCTTGGCCTCCCCACAGCTGCCTCACAGGCCTTGTTTATGGCAGGAAGTTACACTGTGGTAGTAGTCACCAGGAGTCTCGAGCAGCATGTTCTAACATGATGTAATTTCCCAGTGAAAACTATCCCACTAATGTCTCTTTCCAGTTTCAAGACCCACAAACAACATTCATGTTGGGCTAAGTTCTAAGTATTGCAAGAGTGTCCAAAGATGTCAGTGCAAGGAAAGTGCCAGCTCTTTTCTCATGTGCTTCAAATTCAATTTGATGCCGCTGTAAAATGCCAGGTGAGACTTCACATCTGTTCTGCATCTGCATTAATTATGGCAGCTTTAAATGGATTCCATTAAGCCAGTGCACTTGTCAGATTCAAGATTGCAGCCTGCCTTTTTGGGGGATGCTGTGATTGCTGCTCTCCCCTCTGTAAGCACCCAAAGGGAGGTAAGCATCCCTGTCCTTCCAAGCAGGCAAGCCCAAATCCTACTGCATAACTTAAGACAGTTAAAATTGCTGGGCTGAGCCAGTGCCCAGGTTAGGCTCCAAAGCACATTCACCTGCATCCCCAAGAGCAAGCCACAGGAATGAAGAACATGAACAGGTGCTGCATCTTTTCCATCAGCACAGCTGATTCTAAATAGGATGTCTGTCCCTGCAGAGGATGGGAAACTCACACTAAATACCTCCAAGGGTGAGCAAAGCAAGGTAGAGCAGGGATCTTATTGGTAAGCTTCTCCTAGGTAGTGTAGGCACTTACACAGTCTCACAGATCTGAGTTACTTTATGATTTATAAGGTGTACACCAACAAATACTGACATTCCCCCAACTCTTTAGCTGACCGGTGTGCTTAATGATTTTCCACAGGCAAAAGCAGATACTTCAAACTCACAAGACCTCAGCTTTACAAAAAAATTGAATATTTACATTGACAAAGATTTGTGCCAGGACAGTGTGTTGAGGGACAGAGAAGCAAAAACCGGTGAGCATGGAAGGAACATTGAAAATCACCTAGATGTACTCAGCATCTTGCCATGTGGGTGCATTCTGCAGAAGGAAAAAGATATTATGGCAATAACAGTAAAAATACTTTACAGCCAGTATGGTGCAAGGTTGAAGCAAGAACTGACCTCACCCTGTCCACAGGGAGAATAAGAGATTATCTGATCTGCTTGGTCTCATTTGTGATATTTTTTTCCCTTACATAAAATTTAATTGACTACAACTGATTTAGACCTGAACAAACAAAAGCCAAAGCTGTTGCAATTACTTGCTCCTCAAAAGAAGAACGAGAATCTAGAGTTAGGATCCTGGTTTAGGATGTTTTTCTCTCTCCTAGGTAATTGATAGGAAGCCCACATTTCACGTCAGAACAATGTCACAGTAATATAGCAATAAATATTTGTAGAACTGAGCCTTTTCATAAACCCCTTCCAGGCTAGGTGGCTCACTGAACACATTCTCAGCGCATAAGAGATTAATTTATCCTTCCTTTTTCTTTTAGAGTTGGCAAGCAAAGGCATCACAGCCTGAAGTCCATACCTCTAGAGACAGCATGGTCTCGGAATACAACCATGATTTCAGCTGAAGATAAATTCCGTAGCATTTGATACCACTTGACTCCTACATTTGGATTTTTCACGTTTTGGAGCTAGGAGGGGCAATATATTTGTGTTTATGGTGGAAACACAGAAAACCTGGACCCAGAAAGGGGTGCTATAAGAAAGGCTGGTGGTTGTATTTCAGCACTGTCCTATGCACAACTGCAAGTAAAATGTATTCCCTTTGTAATTTATATTAATTCAGTATCTCTTTGCCAGGCTATAAGCATCACTGCAGCCTTGTGGGCCTTGCTTGATGTCCTGAGCTCACCCACTGCAGTGTTCACTGGCAGTGAGGAAAGACCAGGTGTCCCCTTTCCTTGCAATGCTGCTGTGCAGGGCTGTGGGTTTCACAGCCTCAGGTGATGTATGCCTCTCCAATCCACTGATACTTCAGAGCTGACAGCAATGATCTCTCTTCAGCTGGTATCAGCAGGAGAGAAGGTAAATACACACGGAGTGAAAATCACCCATCTGCAAAATCTTAAGTGCTTGAATTAGATTTAAACACCTCTGCACAGGAAAGAGTTTCCTCTGCAAACAGTGTCTCACTTCAGGCAGCAAATACTGGTTTAACACCATCACATCTGACCACACAGCCACAGTTCATTTATATCAGCCAGTAATATTGTCATGAACCTGGTTCTCTCTAGGGGCTGTTGATAGTCTTTATGGGACTAATAATGTAATCAAATCCAGAGAAATTAATAGAAGGTAAAATAATGTCTCCATTTTGTCATTAAAGCATAATGACAAGGAAAAAAATTGTGCCACTGTTTGAAAAATAGTTGGATTTAATACTGAGATTCTTTGGGGGTTGGTGGAAGCTTTTATTTTAATCAAGAGCCCTACTTGGAAAAGCAGGTATTATTTGCCGAGTGGCTCTAAGTGGCATATTAATATTGAGATCTTTAGCTTGTTTGTGGAATTGCCACCAATTTCTTATAGGTTGCAAAGAAGACAGTAGAACCCATGTGTCCCACTGATCTCCTTAAAATCCATCTGTGTGGAGACATCATTAAAACTGCATGGTTGCTGGAGGCTGCAGTGCCCGAAAACAAGCATGCACACCAAAGACAGCAAAAACTGCCTCTGAGTTGAAACAGTGAATTTGTATTTATTTTCTTTTATTGCTTACTCATTTACTCAGAGTGAGAACATTTGTCACTTGCTCAGTTTTTCCAGCACCGTCTCTCCCTTTCTCTCTGCCTGTCTGTGTAGGACATACAAGTTATCTCCTACACCCACTTAACTCCCAAGGTCTCTGAAATGCCTACGCCCTTTACATCCACTAGAACGTTTTGGGTCTTTTTTAAGCTCTAGCAGATGCAGAGCCCCACCACACAAAGCGGGGGAGGCAGAGGACACCCAGTCCCCGGGGAGCGGAGGCAGCTGCAGGCAGCGCATCCCGCTCTGCAGAGAAAGCCTCCCGTGTCTCCCTCCTGTTGCTCTAAAAGCTGAGTTTGCCTTGATCTGTGAAAGGATATTTAAAATGCTGACGCTATAAACAAGTCTGAGGGAGCCAAGATCATTCACACTACTAAAACGAAGCTTCATCTCATTCTCACCGGGCTGCAGAGCAGCGAAGAAGGTGAGAGCAGCAGCTCTTTCCCCCTCGCTGCAGAGGACAGGTGCTCCCTTTCCCTCTCCAAGGACAGCCTATCCTGCAGCAGCTCCTTCCAGGTCCCCTGCCCAAATTTCCTTCCACACCTCGGTCCCCCTGGCCTGCTGCTCTCTTTTTGGTCTTATGTTGGGATGAGGGCAGAATAACTCCTTGCAAAACTGGCATTCAACAAAGATTTCTTGTGGCCATCGTGCCTTCCCACCAGGAAAAAAAAAAAAAATCTCTCTTCGGTGACAAACCTCGTGCACACTCAGGGCCATGGAAAGGGCTGTTTCTCATGGATCAATTCCCATTGCTTTCTCAGGGGGTCTCGGTGTTCTCCATGATGGGACCTTATATATTTATCCTTACTTACGGCCCTACATAGTTTCATTTCCTGCTAGCTTCTCACTAACAGCCTGCTTTGATTTAACTCCGTGCAAGCAGGATATTATCAGCCAGGAAAATAGAGAGGATCACAATCTTAATATACTGATATTTATGAAGCAAACAAAAGGCATTTCTTTTTCCTCATTCTTTTCTCCTAGGGTTTCCAAATGCACCTTAACTTATAGCAGTAGTACAGTAAGGAAGAGTCTCAGCATCAGGGAAGAACAAAGCCAGCTTACTGCCCCTTTACAGTCGTTTAGGAAATGGAAATGTGAGAACTTCTGTGATCTTTCATGGAGGTGAAAAGTTAAGGTTTAAGTCTTAGAGGAGTGCCCATTTATTACCTGCTACTCTCAATGCCCACAGGATTCATGAAAATTGGACTGCAATTTTGATTCCTTTCTGCTTCAAAAATTGCCTTATTTTTGGAAAGAGACATTCCTGCATTTATTTTGTCTTTATGTGATAGACTTTTCCCACCCTGCATCTTTTGGCTTGTCCTTATTGAATTTCACCTAATTGCTTTCAGACCATTTCTTAAATTTATCAAGATAATTTAAAATTCCTCTCGTACCCCCCCCCCCCCCCCGCAAAAGCCTGCCAATGCAGTGGTGATGTGGGAATTTCACAAGTATATTTGGTCTTCCATCATTCAAGTCATTTATGAAAATGCAGGACAGTACCAAGCTTAGGACAGATTTCTATGAAACATCATGTATGCAACTATTCCTGTTTGTCAGGAAATTAATAAGAACTAATTTCTGAGTACCTTTTAAATTACATTTTCCAAGTATTTGTGCACCCTTCCCACAGCAGTTTCAGCTAGGCCAGACTGCAAAGTTTCTGCATGAGAATATCAGAAAAATTGTAAAAAATATTGCTAAAGTCGAGACACATTGCATCTACTTCCCCTTTTCCATGGTGAAAATTTCTTCTCAAAGAGGGAAAGTACATGATCTGTTCTTGACAATTCCACACTCCTGTTTTATAATATTTATAATATTATATTATAATTTTTTTCTCTAGGTGCTCCTAATATGTGCATTCATTTGAATAACTTTTAATCATTGCAAAGCTCTCTAAGTTGTACATTTCCAGACCCTCTCTCCGCCTCTCACCCTTTTTAAGGGTAGGTATTTTTATCTCTCTTAGCTCTCTGATATTGTCACAATTTGGAGTCCATTGCTTCTGGTTATAGTTAGCTTTTGATAATTCTTTTTGTCTTCCAAGTTTTATTAAACTGTCCCGCATGAAATATATAACTTATCACAATAAACCTCATATACATCCCCCCTGCTTGGTTCTAATACACTGTCCCCTTGTTACTAATAAAAGCACTGTGCATCCTTTTAAAATTTTGCATTTTCCAGTCTTTTTGGTAGTATTTCTTTGCCTTCTACATCAGCTTCATTTACTGAAACCATTTTGGTTTTGTTGGATGTTTTTGCAGCTCTTGCTGTTGGCCACAGCTTTGGGCCCTTCAAGTTCTTCTCAGTTACCTTATTCTTATGGGTGCAGTTTCTATTCAGCTTAAGAACATGCTCTTGTTTCTCCTGTCTGGATTTCCAGATGAAGAAGAGGTTCTAATACTCCTCCTGAGGGTAAAGTACAGTAACCTCAATAAAAAAATTCAGCTGAATGGGGGGAGGATGGTGCTCTGAAGAATGGTCTGACACTGCCCAGGAGTGAAACTGTGTATGTTTGAACAGGGGTGGCAAAGGTGTTGGGACAAAACCAGTTTGTGGGCTCAATAATGTGTTTTAAAAGTAAAAAATTTCAGGGTTTCTCCAGTGACCAGGCAGATGTGCAAGAGGCTCCACAGCAATTTCCTTCCTATTGCCCTCGTCAGGGCAATGTAAAGCTTTGGCTGCATCAGGGAGCTGATCCAGTAGAAACAAAAACATATTTTAGCAGAGGCTTTTCCTTTTATTTCTTGATGATCTGGTCCAGAAGAAAACTACACAAACCACCGAGCCAGTGCCACAGTGGCAGTGGTAGCATAGCTGGAGGCAGAGCACAGCAGGAACCTCTTAAATCCCCTCCCTGGTGGGGCAGGCATTCCGCAGGCTGGCCTCAAGGGGAGACCAACTTGCAGATCCGGAGTAAGCACCAGTGAAATGCCACGCAGAGTAGAACTGGTCAGGAATTTTTACTTCCATTATTTTTCCCCACAAAAAATTTACATTACAAACTTTTGGCAGGAACAGGGCAATGGCCAGAAACTTGCTTTTTAAAAGAGGTTTTTTTAACTAATGAAATAGGATAGTTCAAGGGGTTTTGGTTCAAAGTCAGCTTTTTTCAATTGTAAGTTAATTTACAAATTTAAAAATATGATATCAACATCAGAGCTATTTCTAGTTTATTATCCTGGCTGTGTAGATTAATAGGACTTTGTGGATTAATGGCTGCTCCCTGGAAAAGAGAAGTGCGGTGCTTTTAGGATGGAATTTCCATCTCCATCCTTTCTCAAACACAAAATATTTATGCTTTTTTGAGGAGGAAATGTAGGATAGGCAGGAGTGATTGCTGTGAGCCACAAAATGAGCCAGGGTGAGCTGAATCAGAATTCAGGAGCTAAAGTTTACTTTTCTGGGCAGTGCCCTGATGAAGTGGGAAACCTCTTCAGTGACTTTAAGATGAGCAGTAATAGAAGCTTTAGTTTCAGGCAAGGCTGCCTAAACTTGCCTCAGAAAGAGGGCGACACAAACTGAATTGATTAGCTGAGAGGAGTGACCATTCAATCAGTGATTTACCCCTGTAAAAAGAGGAATATAGACACACAAGGTAACTGTTCTGCTTAACAGCATGCTAGATAGAGATAATGAAGCTTTCCATGTGTCCTCAGTAGCATCATATAGCTCAGTTAACTCCTAAGATCTGTGACAGAGAAGTAATGGCAGCGTTTGGCCCTGCTGGAATGGGATGACTTTTAAGAAGTATAAAAGTCAAAAAAGTTGCTGGTAGTTAAGATATCTTCCCAGGATGTAATCATGGAAAATTCCTTTCAAGAGCTGGTGTTTAGACCTCAGAAAATGCACAGCAAATTGCATTGTGATTTATTTGTCGGTGTCTTTATAGGTTGGGCGTTACTTTACCCCACAGCTGGAGTCAATTTTTAATATTTAAAAGTGGAAAGAAAGCAAAACCTAAACACATACAGATCTGTCTGTTTTAGATTGTGCTTTTCCCAAACATTACTGTTTAGAATTGAACCCTGAATAGATTTCTGCAGAGGCCAGCTGGCAACACAGAATTAAAATAACTGGGACTGGGTAGACCATATAGAAAGACCTCCTAAACTGCAGTTAGCTGATCTGGTATTCATAGTCACTGCGGAAATAAATCTAATCTTTCCCTCTTCCTGATAAAAGACATGAGGTTCTACTTTTTTTTTTTTTTTCTTTTTTACCTTCATCTCTTTCTCACTCTTTTGTCCTTCTCTTTTCCTGTCTCTTTCTTTCCCTCTTTTTCTCACTCTACCATTGCAAAGTACTGTACCAAGTTGGTGTGGTACAGTGCCTTCTTTAAATACAGTAGTTGGTTACCATGAGAGTACAGTTGGTTGGTTGGTTACCATGAGAGCCTGTTGAAGAAACAGATAAATAGACTGAGGGAGATGATGATTTACATCACTCTTGAACCACACACATGCAAAGGAATTAATGGAGAAATAGATGACAAAGAAATTTTCTGGTACCCATCAGCTTTTACTCAGCCTGGAAAGGCTAATGAAGAAACAGCTGGAGTCAGAAACAGATCCTATTTCAAAGCCTATACTGTACCTACACTAGAAAATTCAGTCTCCTGTGGTTCATGCTCAAGCTTTGCTACAAAGTTGTGCCTGGTTTGCTGCAGCATTAAATGAACTGACAGGCCAGTGCTTAAAGCACAGCTCCAAGAACCAGGATTTGGGAATTTTATTGCATGTCCTGCCAACAAAGTGCCAGGTGATTTCAAAGCTTAGCACAAAAGCGAGTTACCATCATATGCAGATGATAATGGAATGACTTAGTCCCAGTAACTGTCTGCACATGTGTTTGTGACCTCTAAGTCCGCCACCAAAGGCCAGGTAACAACTCTGCTTGGTCCATAGAGAAAGACAGTTAAGCTGGATCTGCTGTGGGCTGAGAGCAGAAGCACAGACACAGCTCAGCTGATGCACAGTGAGTTATTAAGTCCCTGTTACCAGCTCCTGTATCTAAGCACTGGGAAAAATCACTTTGCTTCTTCATCTGTCAACTACAAGCTGCGATGACATTTCCTGACTCGCAAATGTACTTCTGCCATTGGCCTGGGTAAGGGCTCAGAGCTCAGGGGCATTTGGAAATTTTTTAGTTTGGTGGATCTACTATACAAAGAAACAAAAATCACTAAGACTATTCCCAATCTTCCTCGTTTGTAATAGGGGGAATTATCTGTGGAAGAAGCATTGTGCCAACTGCCACAGCTTCCAGCTTCTCAGAGCCTCTCTGTTATAGCAGAGTACACATGGAAACAAGAGCATCTCTGCATGGCATATCAGCCGTCATGCACAATTTCAGTCTCCAAGTTGCTGGTGAGTGGCCCTGGCACCCCTGCAGGGAGCCATGGATGTGTTTACCAACAAAAGGGCTCCGTAATATGCAACATATGGAGATAGAAAAAACAACTCTAATTGGGAAAGGCACAATCTCATTTGGTAACATTGTTGTACCTCTTAATAGTATTTTATTTATTCTCTCTTCCCTACTGAGTCATGGTGGATGCCAAAAGCCAGGACCACCAAGCTAATCTGGCTCCTTCCCCAAAATATGCCTTGCCTGAGTGGATTCACTCTGTGAAGGATTGCAGGGAGATGTTCTCCTTCAAAGATTTTTATATGATTGGAAGGGATGTTGTGAGATAGGCAAAGAATGCTTCCAGCTGAGAAAGGTTTTAGTTTCCTGCTTGTCTAGTCCAGAGCAAGAAACTTTTTGGCTGTCTTTGTGAAGCTGATGTCTACAGACCACAAGGCTTTTAGTTCAAACCTTAGCTGTGAAAATGTGCACAAAAGGAGTATTTTATTCAGCAGATGGGGGACATCTCTGTTTGAGAAAGGCAGCTAATTCAGGGTCTGGCCAGCAGCTGGCAGTCCTGGCAAATGATATATTTTTTAAAATCTCAGCTCTTGTGACTTTACATCCCCATCATGAATTTTCACATCCCTTCTTTGAAGATCAGCACAATTACGAACGGTTTGCCTTACAAACCTTTGAGGATCAGAAGGAATCCTTAGACCAGCTCGTTGCTCTTAGGGGCATCTGGTCTGGGCTGGTGAGGCTCTATCATGATGGGATTAGTTTATCTCTCAAAAATCTGTAGGAGGTGAGAAAGGTAGTACAGATTGCTGTAGCAGCTAATAAGAGACCAGTGTGGAGGGCTCATTTCTCCATATCCCGGATTCTATGTGGATTCTTTGACAGGAAACACCTTGCTCACTCTAGAGGCTACCCTGGTCATAAAAAACATGGCAAGGAGTATTCCTGACAGAACTATACTTCATGGGAAAATCTTTTGTTTCTACTCCTGCAAAGTTTCTGTTTGAAAAATCTCTTATTCATCCAAGCTTTCACCAAATTAAATAAGCAAACCCCTGCCTGGATTCTGGGCAGCCTATGCAAAAACGGCCCCTCTCTTTGGGTCTGTGATGCTGGGCCAGCCCAGACAGCTGGCTCTGCTACGGGCTCTTGGCAGCTGGGACTCCTGCTCGGAGGCAGGGTCGCTGAGCAGTGAAGCAGCGCTGGCAGCCAGCCCCGCCTGCGGGACTGAGAGGGGGTGCCAGGCAGCATGCCGTGAGCCTGGACACCCAGGGACTCCAAAGAGGGAGAAGCTTGCAAGTTCTGCCTTGGAGTGGGTCTTGGCTCCTTGTGTCCAGGTAAGGATGCTGGCATCCCACAGAACCTCAGGTGGAGCTGCCCAATTCCCAGCTGAACAGCCAAGACCTGTGGAGGAGGACTGAGACAAGCCCCAGTGATTCCGTCTACACAGGAAGATAGGGAGGTGGGACTATTGCAGCTCCTGAATGTAAGTAGGAAAGGCAGGAAAAAAGGTTTTTTGGGCCAATTTGTTCCAAGACAACATTTTACAATTTTTTCCTCAGGTCAGATTTTCTTGGTTTGGATCATCTCTAGTGACAAAAGAAAACTCCCATGTTAAAATGACTTGCAGCACTAAAACGAGGAATCTATTCCAAACTAAAGAGGCCACCTAAGAGAGACCATCCCCTTCCCTGGCATATTTACAGACTTCGTCTGAACTGCATCTGAGTCTTACTCACATGAATTACATGCTTGACTATGGAAATGAAAATTAATAGATCTGGACTGGAGCTACCTTTTTGTGAGAATGATACAAATGCTACCAAATTATTCCAAAATATTCACGTCCATGCAGTAGTTCTCAAAATTGAAGGAATTAAAGAAAAACACTTTGTGGTGTGCAAGGAGAGCACAGGAGATGGAAAAGCATATGACAAACAAGTAAAAATATATTTAAAAATTAGTTCAGACATAAATATAAAGGATTCTGTCTCTCCCAGGCCCCAACCCATTTGATTCACGGTGTGTGTGTGTGCCAGCTCTTTTCACGTTCAACCCTTTTTTCTCTCTGGGGCAAGGGCGACACAGATATAGTGTCTGAGAACAGAAGGATACTTTTAAACCATGCAGCTGGATCTTGTGTGACACACAAAATCTCAGGAGCCGATCTCTGCATCATGTCTCAAACTTTTTGCTGAACATGTCCCTATAGAGACTTGAACAACATAAACACCTCCCTAAATAAATTGCTCCAAAGTTAAATGCTCCCCAGTATCACAAGTGTGTCTGCATGTGTTT
Source organism: Chamaea fasciata (assembly GCF_029207755.1). Classification (NCBI taxonomy): domain Eukaryota; kingdom Metazoa; phylum Chordata; class Aves; order Passeriformes; family Sylviidae; genus Chamaea; species Chamaea fasciata. The sequence continues at coordinate 22,468,413 of NW_027094086.1, read as the reverse complement.
TCCTTGTTAGATCTATTTTAAAACTGGTGTGCCAAAGGGAAATATTTAAGGTAAGTTATCAAGTTTTGCTCAAGCTTCAGATATAGCAATGTTCTCACCTCTCTGGTGTCTGAGAAGTTTTGATTTGGATACATTTCTATAGTGAAAATATCAGAGAAATAAATATGGAACAGTTTTGTGCTCTTGATGAAGAGCACAAGCAAAGGAGCTAGAAATGGATTTTGTAAGAACCTAAATGGAGGCTCAGGGTCATGTTCCCCCAGCTGTAAATACTTGTCATGTGGTATGGGTGAGCCTTCCCAAAATGCAAAAGACACCTCTATACAAGAGGCACAGTCCTTGAAAATATGTCCTCATCAACAATGTGCAGGGACAGGGCACTTCCAATAGCAACAAAGAAATCAGCCTTCCCATTCCTGGCAAAATATGACTGAAGTACTTGATGGAGCAGCTCCTCCAGGCAGCTTGGTGCTATTGCTGAGTACAAAGGAAAGAGCATGAACCTTTAGAAACAAATCCTTTTGCTTTTCTGCATCTGATTTTATGGCACAAGTAAGGAGATGCCTAAAGGGTCTTAGCAACACTTTTATGTTCCCTTTCAATTGTATATTTTTAAATATGGCCAAACAAGTGATTGTCCATGTTTCAGTTATCAGGATTGGAAGCTATAATGCACTGCAGCACTTAAATTCCTGGATGAAATCTTGGCTGCACTTATTCATTGAGGCTTTTTCTATTTACTTCAACAGGGTGAGAACTGCACAGCTCTTACTTGCCTGAAACCACAGAGAGACATTATCTGCACAGTTGGCTGCAGGAGGCTTTCACTGAGCTATTTCATGAGATTTGGGGATTGCTGCCTCATGAGAGGGATTCTTCATGGTTTTGCACTTGGTAAATCTGTGCTGCATTTAAATTCTGTTATCAGATACGCAGGAATAAACTCCAAAGGGTGAGGTGTGAACATGTACCTCAGGGAAGAAATGGCTTCTTTTGATAAAAACATTATATGTGTTATGTGGGAACTCCTGGACTTATTGTTGGACGCACCCAAGCCGTGTCCTTCTTCTGTATTTGGGTGAAGAGTTGCCTACAGATGATTACTGCACCCTCCCATGACCCAGAAATACATCCATGAAAGAGGTGTAGGCAGAACCCACTGTGTCCAGGTACCTGGTGTGGATATTCAGGGGCTGTGTCCGAGTCATATCACGGAGCCTGGCCACTACTGTCTATAGAGATGACTAGTCATGCAGGGCTTTATGTTGCTATCCTTTATTTAATACTAACACAATCTATGGGGCACATATATTCTAGGGACACTGCCTGTGAATGGGATCTGCAAAGCTTTCCAAAGTGAGAGCTCCACTTTTCTGAATAGTGCGAAGTTTTTTGAATTTCTTGTCTTGCTGAATTATAGTGATTAAAAGCTCCCAACTTGTATATCAGATGCTCCAACAATACATCTCAAAATGTTTCACAAAGCAACACAGATCTCTTTTATTCCCTTAGCCCCTGGAATTCCCATATTTCTAATTTAGCTCACTGCTTTATATGATCTGATACAATTCAGGAGGAAAAGACAAAGAGAGAGGTCTTTGCCTGCTGCTGTAATCTAAGAGGACATCACTGCTGTAGCACACAGATGGAGAACCTACAAGAAGAGTATGTGCAGCCAGGTCAGCAGAGAGAGGACCAGCAGCTGTGTGGGCCCAGCCCCACACTCATGCACAGCTGCACTGAAACCGGCCTTGTCTTTGAGTAGGTGTAGAAAAAACTAAATTTCACCTACCTCCTTATGGCAGTGGGGGAGCCTCAGAGGGTGATTCATAGGACCTAAATAAGGCAGTAAGCAGGCAGCTGCCTGGAGCTAGTCAATAGGAACATCAAGCACAGAAACACAAATGGAATTTAGCCCCAGTTGTCTAATATAAAAGATCTGCCAGGGACCAACTCACTGCTTGGGTGGTTCTTCTGATGGTAGTTTGTGGTTTCAGTTATTACTTTCAACAAAGGAATGAGGGTAATAAAGATTTCTGAGTCTAAATTAATCTTGGGAGGCTTGCAAAAGTTATATTCTGTACCAGCTTTGTGTTAGGCACAATCCAGTGGCTTTTATTTGCCTTCATAGCCTTGACTTCTGAAATATGCACAGTACATAGAGATGGCAGATTCTACAAAAAATACAAGGATGAAATTCACATTTATTCATTTATTCTGTGCTAAAACACCATGTCAAAGGCCTGTCAGGAGAACATTTCTTGAAAACAAATCACCTCAGACAGGGCAGGATCAAAATTTTACTTTGCATTTAGAGTCAGACACTGAATAAAAAAAAAAAAAATAAAAGGAAGAAGAAAAAAAGATCTGTACTCACATGACTAGCAAATAGGCCAGAACATTTTTTAGATAAATTATGCTCTTCTGTCAGCTATTGTGAAACTATGAAAACCTACGCATGCTTGTAAATAGATCACACTTAGATGGAAGGAGATCTCTAAATGCACTGTGACTCATACAGCATAAAGATGCAAGGATGGATTGTACACTGCACAGGGCTGGAGTTTCTGTCAGCGTTCTATAGTCACAGACACGTAGTATACACTGTTACAGGGAAGCACTGATAAGAGCCCTGAGGAAGGAGAGTAGCTGTTTCCTTGGCGGATTTTGAGGAACAGAGACCCAATCATCCTTTTCCTTTCCTTCTCAATAACTATTAATCAATCTAATAATTATTAACAGGATATTTTTAAAGCTCTGGAAAGTCTAAATTTACAAAATAAGGAGGGAAAATATATGGCCATTCTCAGAACACCATACTGCATATGAATCTGTTCACCAATATAGTACAGGACAGCTTTCCTTCTTTTGATTCCTTATAGCTATGAATACTCAAAATTTAATTGCTTACAGGCTTAAGTGCATGCTAAGTGCTTTGCCCAACTGCCGCTTTTCTTAAGTGCTTTGCTCCATTCTCAGTAGGCTCTGGGCTCAATTACTCATCTGTCTTCCCCATGATTTTGGCATTTAATCTCACAGTCTGTGTCTACATGGCTCTAAAGGGTGATGGACTCAGCAGCCCCTGCACTCTGGATCACCTGGCTGCTATAGTGACCACTGGCTGGTCACTTCTGTTGGTCAGTGACCATGTGGCTGTGTTTGGACTTGTATTCCAACATCCCCTGGAGCATATGTGTGGGTTGTACCTCTGATCATGTCAAAGAGAGTGGGAGTAAGGGTGGCTGGCACAGCCCTCTGGACAGGAGTCCTGAGACTGCTGCTACAAGACAGTGGAAATGTAGTCCAAGACATGCAGATCTTTATTCGAAGCTTGTTTGAGCTGGGAGACAGGAATTATTCATGACCTTCTGAGCATTTAGAGTATCAAATGAGCTCCACTTGTCAAAATCAAATACTTAAAGACAGCACTGATCTGTTTTATACATTTTTCACATTATTCCACAGTAACGAGGACTATAAACATCCATTTTTTTTAGAACTGAAATATGAGATTTTTGGAACAGGAATTTCTGGAAAATTTGATAAGAAAGTTGCCTGGAGCACTGAATTTGGCCAATGGGGATATTTGCAGGTTTTTGAACCAGAATGGGTAGCATCAGCAAACGCTGCAGGGAAAAACGCTGCACACTTTTATCCTGGGAACCTGCTTTCAGCCCCATCCATCGATCAGCACATGGTTGAATGCTTCCTATAACTGGGCTTCAAAGCAACACAAACCATTCACTCCAGGGGAGGAAAGAAACTCCTAGGACCTCTGCAGCCTGAATTTTGAGCAACAAATGCTAATATCATTAATTGCTTCCAACCGAGTTAGCGAAGCCAGAGCTCTCCAAACCTTTGTGCATGAACAGCTCACATTGAATTCATTTCAGAATGCTGGGGCAAGTCTACTTGGAAGGCCAGTAGTATTCACTAGGCAAGTCAGTCACTGCCAATTATTCCCCATGCTGTGAATCAGAATTTGGTCCTTATGTTACAGATTTCATGATCACAGCTTATGCTCAAAAAGGTTTAGAAATGCAAGGCACTGCTTACAGGCTCTGGCTCTGCACAGGGTTTTGATATGTGAAGGACACCTATTTTCATTGGAAGAGACTTGCCAGCAGCAACTGACAAATTTTGGCCGCATTAATTTTGTTTGTCTAAAGAAAATTTTAAATCTATTCTTTGACTTAGAAAATAACTGAGCATGAGTTTTTAATTCGTCTTGTCCTTCAAGGAGACAAATTAATGAACCCTGGAAATACATTAGTCCAATTGCCTCTTTTCTCATATTGAAAAAAAATTACATAGAAAGAGGTTAAAAATGTTGTCTGCCCATTCAGCTGGTGCTTGCATTTCTTGAGTTACGAGGTGCGTACATTGTGAGCCTGGAGAGATGCAGAATGGTGAGTGCATTTCAGTGCCTTCCACTCACTTTGCCATTGAGATTTTTGCTGACAATCTAAAAGGGTGGAGGCACCTCTGCAGTTCTCTCTGGGGGCTTTTATGGTTTATTTTGTGTTTGTGTGGTATTCCAGCCTCACAGCTGTAATTTTTCTACTGTTCTTTTGATATTATTATTGGCAGTGGGTTCATTTCCTCACCCAAACTGGTTGTGGCCTGTTTGTAGCCATCCCCTATGCTCACCACATTTCAATGCCTGAAGAGACATCCCACAGTCTGTGTCTCTGTCACTCCTGAGTGGGAAAGGGGGAACACTCAGTCAGCAGCCCTACTTGCCCCTGTCACAGGCAAGTGTCCTCTCTGGCCCCTGCAGGACTGTGCAGCCCAGGGACCATAGAGGTGGGCAATAGAGGTCCCCAATGTCCCTGTGGGGCAGGCAGGACCACCACCAGCTGTCACAGGGAGATCTGGCACAGCCCGTAGCTGGGGACAAGTGACTTGTGTTTCCCACAGGCCAGACACAGCACTCATAGCCCATTGCTGGTGGAAAGGGCTGCTGCCCTCTGCCCAAGCCCATCCAGCAGGAGTAGCTCAGAGTCAGGGAAGCTGGCAAGTAGTCTTTGCCCTCTTACATACAAGACCATGACACCTCAGCCTGCGTTCTCAGACCTTTCCTGCTGTTTTCAAGCCCCAAGATCTTGTGTGAGCTCCCCACACGCCACTTGTGCACTGGGGCCAGCTCAAGGAGGAGCTGGGTTTGGCTCCAGCCAGGGCCACAGCTGAAGCAGCCACACCCTGGCCTGCACCCAGCTGGCATGGGGCTGCTCCCCAAGTGTCCATAAGCACAGATTTGGCTTAAAAACAGCATACAGACACAGCCAGACTGCTCTCTTACCTGGGCTGGTAGGATTGCCCATGACAAGGTGGTTCACTAACTCAGGTTCCCCTGTTGCTTGCCATTTGGATTCTTGCTACAGCATTTCAGTCACCAAAAGCTGTCAAACACTCAGGACATATACTGGAAATATAGAAATAATTAAACTAGTTTAAGTAAGAAATTTTAAACAGATCAATCAGGGCCTTCACTGTTGCTTTATTTCTCTGTTTTCTGAGGCATTAGGATGTTTGTGCTTCGTATTCATAGTCCTTTCTCTACTGTCCTTCCTTTTAAAGAAAGCCTAAGATTCATAGGCTTTCATACTTTCCTCTGCAGCTTAAAAAAAAACAAACCAACCCAAAACAGTAAACAAATTTCATGAGATTTGTGTTAAAATCAGTGTTGGCAGCACTGTCTCATTTGTTGAGTTTTTCCATGACACAGAGTAACTTTGCTACTAACCCAGAATATGGAGAAATATGTAGTTTATTCACAGAATCACAGCCTGGTCACCAACTGCCCTTTAATCCAGGCTTTTATTATATTGTTAAATAAATTCCTTTGGCTGTCTTATGGATGAGAAAAATGAACCTTTGCTTCATGGGCGCACAACTTTTTTGAGCAGATGAACCACTGACATCATTCTGTCAAGACCCCTCCAAACCTCTCCCACAGCCCTCACACCACATTTCCAGTTGAAGAAAAGCTCTCAGCAGCAGAGTTCCTCTGCACAGACCTGAGCTCTCAGAAGAGGTACCACATTGATTTATACATATATATATCCTGTATTGTCAACACAAGGGTATCACATCCTCTAGAGACGACAGCATTCAATGCTGAATATTCACTGTCAGCAGCAGTACTTTTGAACTTTCTTTGAGGGGGATTTTTTTTTTTAATTCCCCAGACTTTTCCTAGAGAAAGATAAATGGTGTAAAATTTCCATATTTTAATAGCATCCATTTTATGTTCAGGCTCAGGACTTAGAATAATCGAGTTAGTTTCATTTCTGTTTATTGCTCATTTCTGCTCAATTTCCTCCCACTGCCTTTCCCACAGTAACCCAGCATGGCAGGGCTCACTGGCTGCAGAGTCTACAGGAAAATGGTTAAATTGAGTTAAAATTTGTTTCACTAAAAATACACTCACAGTTCATACAAACCTATTTATTGATCCCCTTTTCAAAAAGCTTTACCTGTGACCTAACTGAACTAGACTACAACCCTCTAAGCTTTAGATGATTTAGATTTTCCCAGATATTGCTTGCTGTCTGTTTCTAATTCATATGCACGTTTCTGATCTATGACAACTGGCTGTTTTATTTTTAATATCATGGCTGCACATGAGCAAGAAAGGGTGGCACTTCTTCAGAAACCCACAAATCAGCAATAAACTTCTTCAGCTACAAAGGAAAAGAGCAGAGCCTTACCATCAAGGAGAAATCATCAAATTTGGGGGACAAAATTTAAAATGAAGAAAAGGGTCTTCACGTAGTTTGCAACCCACATGCAAATATTTTTTGGCCACTCAAAAGCTTTTTGAACTTGCCAGCCAAGTGCTACACAGCAAATTCCAGTTCTAGTGGTGCTATCAGAACAGGTCCAGCACTCCAGAGGTAACCTAAAGCTGGCTTATGTAGCTGATTGCCTTCTGTGGTCTCATGACTGGCTGGGTAGATGAGGGGAGAGCAGTGGAAGTTGTCTACCTCACCTTCACCAAGGCTTTTGGCACCATCTCCCATAACCTCCTCATGGGCAAGCTGAGGAGGGGTGTGTTGGGTGAGCAGAGAGGGAGTGACTGGGCACTGGTGGGCAGCAGAGCTCAGAGGGCTGTGGTCAGACACAGAGTCCAGCTGGAGGCTGCAGCTCAGGGTGCTCCTGGGGGTCAGTGCTGGGCCCAGCCTGCTCACCTGATTCACCAGCGACCTGGACAAAGGCACAGAGGGTACCCTCAGTGAGTTTGCTGGTGGTTCAGTAGTGGGAGGAGTGGCTAATACCCCAGAGCCCTGTGCCGCTGCTCAGTGACACCTGGACAGGCTGGAGAGAAGTTCTATAAAGGCAAGTGCAGAGTACTGCACCTGGAGAGGGAAAAATGGGAAGGAATAACTCCAAGCACCAGCACAGACTGGGACTGACCTGCTGGAAGCGGCTCTGCAGGGAAGGACCTGTGGGTCCATGAGCCAGAAGTGTCCAGGAGCCACAAGTGTGTGCGCCCTTGTGGGCCCCCTGCGGTGGTAGGAGGAGTGTGGTCAGCAGGTCAAGAGAGGTGATCCTGCCCCTGTACTCAGCCCTGCTGAGGCCACACCTGGAGTGCTGTGTCCAGTTCTGAACTCTCCAGTTCAAGAAATACAAGGAACCACTGGACCAGGTCCAGTGGAGGGCTGTGAAGATGACAAGAGAGCATCTCTCTTATGAGGAAAGGCTGAATGTATGGGCTTGTTCAGCCTGGAGAAGAGATGAATGGGAGGGGATCTTATCAATGCATCCAAGTATCTTAAGGGAAGATATTAAGAGGATGGGGACAGACTCTTTTCAGTGGTGCCTAGTGAGAGAATAATGCAGAGGCAACAGGCACAACATGAAATGCCAGTGGTTCTGTCTAAATATGAGGCCAAATGTCATTACTGTGATAATACACTTTGCTCTGTGAGAAAAGAGACAGAGAACACAGAGAACAGGCTGCCCACAGAGGTTGTATCTTGTCTGGAGATTTTTAAAACCTACCTGGAGGCAATCCAGTGCAGCCTGCTCTGGGTAAACATGTTTTAGAAGGGAGGTTGGACTAGATGATCTTCAGAGATCCTTCCAACATCAACCATAGGTTCATTTCAACCCAAACCATTCTGTGATTCTGTGATTGTAGAGGAATGGAGAAGGTCACATGGAGGGCTACCACAATCTGCCTATGTCTCTCTGGCTCTTGGGGAAGTAGAGAGCGTTTCACAAAGGAGACTCATATGGACTTTCACAAAAGGCAACCACAGATGAGAAATTACCATCCTGGGGCTACACAGGCACTCACTCAAAGGACAACACAAGACTGGCCTAAACCCCCATTGTGTGACTTTTTCCTGACTGAAGAGAATGGAAATAAAAGCATCCTGCAGAGTGGCACTGTGTCTGCTGAAGGGGAGTGGGACAAGCAGCTGGAGCACGATGCTGGCTGCAGTTGCTCTGGAGTGGGCTCTGGAGGGTGAAGCTGAGCCTCAGCAGGTGCTGGGAGCTGCTGGTGGCCATAAGCTCATGCATGGCTAGAACCACACCACCAAGACACACACTGAGCAGTTATTCTCTCTACAGAGTGATGGACATTACATTTTAAATTACTAGATCTGATCAAGGTTTATTCAGCAGGTTCACAACCATATGAGAGTAAAGAGCAGTTCTTTTCCAACAACCCCACTTTAGTTTTCATCACATCTTGTCTGTAAAGGCAATCGTTATAAATAATACACTTCAACTTTGGCAAGTTATTAGATCTACTGTTACACAATGCTCTGATGGTAGTGCTAGAAAATATCAATAAAGTGAACTCTAAGCTGCTGAGGAACCAACACATCATAGTGACATCGATTATCAAATCAGGCTGGCTTTATTAAGGCTCTGTCAGGCTGAGTGCTGAGTCTGGCACTGTTTGATATCTCCACTAGTGATCTGGAAGCATAAAATCATTGCTAATAAGATATTTGGTAACAGAAAAGTAAATAATTGTGTGGGCTGAAAGTTATGCAATACTGAGACTGCACTCATCCTGTCTCAACACCCTTTAATACATTGTACACTGCTAAACAAGGAATGGAGACCAAATCTTTGCAAAGAGGAGGTGTCTTAGTCTGGGGTGGGTGACTCAGAATAGGTCCCAGTAAAGAAATACCTTACCAGAAATTCCCTGTGCAATATTGAAGAGGAATTGATGGTGAGCAAAACTAACTTAAATCTGACACTGAGTGTGGGCACCAAAACCACAATACTGTGTATCATCAACATTCTTTTTCTCAAGTTTTTTGAAGGCTTCAGGAAAACTGAAGAGGATGCAAAGAAACACAAAAATATTGAAGGGCCAGGGAAAATGCCTAAAGCTGGGAGACTTAAAGAGAGCAGCTTGATTTAAAAGAAAGAAAGAACTAATTTATAGGCATGTTAATGAAAGAAAATGCACAGATTTAAAAGAAAGAAAGAACTAATTTACAGGCATGTTAATGAAAGAAAATGCACAGTCTGAAGGAACACTTTTCATAGAAAAAGCATAACAAGAACCATGAAGGGGAGATGAAGCCAAATGAATTCACACTGGAAATAAAGCACAGAGTTTTAGTAGTGAGAACAATTAACCACTGGAAGCAAAAAAGCTGGAAAGGAAGGGTATTCCATAATATCCTTGTAATGTCCCCTGTTCAAGCCTGAATTTGCTTTTCAGCAAGCTAAATTTTAGTTTATTAAAAAAAAAAAACCAAAACAAAACAAACAAACAAAAAAAAAACACCACAGTTGGACTCCAACTCAATGGGAAGTAATTGAAAATCTAGAAATAGACAAGAGGTCAGGTTCAAATGGCAGACCCTTCCAGGCTTAGAAATCCCCTGCATCTATGAACCAAGCTGCTAAAAACTTTGTCTCATCCCCTAACAACTGTAATAAGCAGAGAAGTGCTCTTGGAATGGATAAATTTAAGGGATTTTTTCCTCAGTGATACATATCACTTAATGAAATCTAAAATGAGGTGACAGATACCATCAAAAACATCACTGACTGAAATTGTTCAGATGTTTGTCATGAGCCTCTGCTATTGTATTTCTTTGTACATTTGCCAAAGGTTTTCTTGGCCTGCAAGAAGAGATTTGTGCCTTTTTGTAAAAATGGGAAGAAAGCAGTGTTTTTATGTAGATGATGCAGACCACATTGATTGCAGTAGTCAATTTACTAGAGAAGCAAGTCCAAAATGCATGCCATGCATTTGCTTAGGGATTATAGTCAGTTGTAATTTTTCTGCTAATTAAAGTTACTGTAGAAATAACAATATTTCCATGTTGATTTTATTTCAAGAGCAATGAGATTGCATGTCTAGTGCACAGCTTTATTTGACAGAGAAGCTTGCATCTGTATTATATCACTGACAGCTAGAGCATTTGCCTGCAGAATGCTAGGTAAAGGTCATGATTACCAAGAGAAACATAAATGTGTATGCACTTACTAGCTTATTTGACTTGGAAGCGTATGCCTAGACATAGATGAGGAGTATATTGCCATAGGTAGGAATATTTCTCAGAGAGGAGTGTAATCAATTTGTAATTTTTAAAGAAAAGAATGAATGTATAGGCAATCTACCGTTCTTGCCTTCAACTGACTTGCTGGTCTGTGTTGCATTATTTTAAGCAGCAGCTGCCTATTACAAGATTTCTGAAGGTGCTGCTGATTCTGAAAGAGCAGGTTTCATGTCAACAGAATGAATAATAATACTGTGTTCAAGACTCTGCTTCCCACTCTGATCAGTCTAAATTCTTCAGGAAAAGAACATGTTCTTGCGTGTAGGTATCATCTGTGTGTCTCTTCCTTCAGTGGATAATAAAAAACATTTTCCCAAAGCTGGCTTCATCAGAAAATGTAGCAGCAATTGCACTGAAAGCCTCAAGCTTCCAGAGAGGGCAAAAGTTCACCTCCCCTGGTGAAGCTCAGCACGCCTCTGAAATCATCCAGGCTCTCAGCTCTAACTGCCTTTCTCTCCCCCACATGACAAAAATAGCCTTTGAGTTCAAAATGATCACATACTCATCTTACATAAAATGTACAGGTTCCCAGAGAAGCTTGTGCCCTATTTGCTGAGGCATTTACAGAATGATTTCAATGCCTGCACACGATGGAAAAAATTCAGGGCTCCTGTTAGAACTAATGCATAGGCTGGCAACGATGAGAAACATAATGTTAGAAATAAGAATGGGAATTGCACTTTTACTGGTGGACCATTAAAAATATAACTGAACAAATGAAACCTAGTTGCAAAAGGAAGCCGGAATTCCAGGTATTATGCCTATATTGCCTGGCAAGCCTGGACTTTCTTTGGTAGCCCGCCTGAATTTCTGGTGTTGGGTGTCCTGCAGGCCCACCTGTTCCCGCTTTGCCTTCTGACTTAACTGGGTAGTTGTGCATTACCAACACGAAGGTGCAACTGCTCAGCTGGGGCAGGTGGGCACATGAGCACAGGATTTGCCACTGAATTATCCAGCCTAGTGCCTTGTTTTAGGCATGACAGGGTTTCTCTGGCAAAAACGTTCTTGGAGAGCACATATGGCTGTGGCACAGCTGGTCATTGGGCTGTGGGAGGGTGCAGGAATCCCTTCACTGGAGCAGTTTTCTTCTCTGCCTGGTCAGGGTGGACTGCCAAGCGTAACTCTCAGAAAAATGCTCTGAAGAACCTTCTCCCACAGGAGGAGTCCCCACCTTCTTTCAGACCTTGTTTTTATTCACACATACTTGTTTAAAACCAGCTCTAAATCAGAAGACATGTCAGCTTTCTGTCTCAGAAGAACTGGGATGTCCTGGGAGGTGACAGTAGTGTTACTGCATTCACTGCATAGCAGCCATCTCAGTAAGAGCCAGGTAGCCTGAGCCAGGCTGCTTGGGAATCACATTTTGTCCTCTGACATAACCAGGACCTGCGTACTCAAGTCTTTTGGAGAGCCCAGCCCTGGAATGAAGTCTCCTTGTTGGCTTTTCTGGAGACCAGGTGATTTTTCCAGCCTCAACCCAAACCTAATACTTTTGGGAGGCAGTTGATTAGTCACAGAGAGGGACTAAACACAGCTCTAATATGTTGAAAAAACCATATTTTCCCCCATATTTCCAAAAGAAAGAGGTTCCCAAGAAGCTAATAGGCAATGTGATTCGCATTAAATGCAACATATTAGTCCCCCTTAATTTAACTAGGAGAGACAGTATCCTGCTTTCAATGTCCTATTGTGGTTCAGATATTTATCCCAGTAAATCATAGCAGGGGGCTATTTAATCAGCAGAAACCAAGCTCAGAGTTTGCAAACAGACCTTAAAATAAAAAATGCAGAACTGGGTTAGACTGAGCAGGCAGCTTGGCATTCCTTAACACAGAGGCAATTTGTTTTCATAACTTCTGTAGCTACAGCCTCTCACCCCTCAGCAAATAAGCACCAATCAACCTGCAGGGAATCATTAGCTTAAAACAATTGCCAGCAGATTCCTTTCAGGTCTCGGGAGTGCTGAGGATTGCAAAGCTTATCATTTGGCATTCATTGCATCCTTACCTTTCCAGAGGCAGCAGAAAGCAATAGAGAGCCTTTCAAAAATCTTTTAATAGCTGCTTTCTCTGTATGTGTTTACAGTGACCATAGCTGTTGCAAAAAGCTTTCTAAAGTACTCCAGCCCTCCCTGGAGGAAAGGCTGGCTGGTGCTGGGCATTGTAATAGCAGCACATTGTTTCACAGGTGCAGAGCCACTCTAAAACCTTTCCTTTTCCTCTCTCTGGGGACCAGAGCTGGCTATAACTCTCTGCATGTAGCAGTCCAAGTCTGGTGTCATTCCTGCAGGTGTGGTTTCAGCACAATGCGTGGGGCTGGGAACGTGGGGCTGGGAATTGCACTGGCAGCTCACTAATGCTGTGACTCTGCACTGGGGACTCTCTCATTAGAATCACCACATTGGCTGAAGAGTAGCATTTTAATGACATTTGCAGATGTCACTCAAACCATGGGTGGCTTTACTTATTTAAACAGGGCATTTTGGCTACATGGCTTTGTGCACGTGTTGCTCTGTGCCTTCCAAAGAGTGGTCCTTGAGAACATTTTTCCCTGGTGAACAGAAAAGTCCAGATCTTCCACAGCAGCTGAGACTACTTAGTAAAACTGAGGAGTATGGACAGCAGGGACTAGTTTGTGGCTTCTAATCTTCTGCTGCACTCTGGCTTCAAACTGAGTTGGAGAAGCTTAATACCATTTAATGCTTTAACTCCTAAAGGATTCACTAGAAGACAGAGCAGTCCACCCACTCCCTTACCTTAATACGCTTATTCATGCTATGTGCTTATGTGGAGAATAAAGCTTATGTGGAAAATCTGCTCCCTAAAAGTAATGGAAATACGATTTTTATGCACAGTTATTCCCATGTAATTCAAGAACCAGGATCTCTGTGCAACATTTATGCTATCTGTGCCAAAGAGTAAAGGTCCTGATCTCATCATTCCTCAGCTGATGGATCTGCAGATACAGTTTTTTTGGCACATGCTTTTTTACAGAGGACTGAAAAAATCAGTAACTTTCATTCACAAAAGCAGTACCTTCAGACTGTAGCCCTTATAATTTGAAGCACCCTTACAGGAAGCCTGTGGCTCTACAAAGAGACTGCTATTAAAGCCAAGAGATCCATTTCTCACTTGTCATAATCAGTATCTCCACCATTACGGTTGATGCCTTGAGAGCCTACCTAGAACACAGGCTAGACAGTGTTAAAGGAATATAGTAGGTATTTATTAAAAAGGCCTTCAAAAGGCACACCTCGGGCAGTACAAGAGCCTGGCTGTGGCTACACTCGAGACCGATGATGGGTCGCACATTTTCACACTTTTGTAAGTTTTGGTCCATTTACATATTTGGGTTAATTGTCCAATTACAGCTTCAGGTTATGAAGTCCCATCCTCCCAGATTGCTCTCCTCAATTCACTGTCTGGAGACAAGAGGGTGCAAGGGTGAATAGCTGGGTAGGCTTGTTGTCTGACCTTACTGGGGATCCATGGTGTGCATAGGGGACTGGCGGGGACGTGTGTGTGTCTGTGAGGGCTGGACATGCTCCTGACCCTGGCCTACACTCTGTCTGCACATAAAGCATCACCTGAGTAAGTAAATTGAAAAGCACCAGAGACTGTTCCTAGGAACTGAACTCAATCACAGTAACTGTAATGTAAGAATAATCCTCGTTGTGCCCTGAGTCTGGGCCAACAAACACTCCTAAACAGTTCAAGGCATGCTTTGGGATGTAGCTCAAGTTAAAGTTTGCTTGCAGTCATCCTTTTTTGGAAGCTAAGCAAACCTAAGGCCCCTCCTCTGCCAGCTAGTTTCAGTGCCCAAGATTTAGCCTGCACACATTTAACTTACCGACTGAGCTGTAGGCACAGAACCCTTCCTTGGGTACTGCACCTTTCACCTGGCCACTGAGCATGGTGCCCCTGCACCATATACTTCTTGGTATCATCCTGCATGGACTGTGGCCACTGGCCCTTCTCCCTCCCCAGCTCAATGCAGGATCAAACATTCAGCTATACCATCCCACTCCAACAGGCGTTGGCTCATACTTCTGCTCCCCGAATCCCTCCATTGATCCCCCTGGTCTGGAAAGTTACACTTTTTCCTGTACTACCTATCAGCTTTTCTTACCCAAGATCATAAATATCCATGTACTCTGCTCCTTGAACGTCCTCTCTGCAAATCCTCTGTCTTTTCAAATCCTCTAGCCAGCAAACACTTGCAGCAAGTAGCCCATTTATGGGCTGAGCTAACATTGATTAGGTAGACCATGACTGTTTTATTATTTCTTTGAGCTGAAAGGCTTGAACTCTGCCCCATGATAAGGAGCAAGAAGAGACTTGCAGAAGAGTAAGTTGTATTTCTTGTGGAAAGACAAGATATTTTTAACTTGCATTTCTCAGGTCTGATGTACTACAGAAAAATGAACAGAAATGCCTAAAAGTGGGGTGGAAACGCTACACAGTGTTTCTCCTCATAACACCACATCAGGCTTCAGTGATGCTCATCCCCATGTGCCTGTTTCTCCTGAAAGATCTCAGCGATTTGCTTCAGTGTGTTCTCTGCACCAAAGTGTAGCTGAGCCACAGCTGTGGGGTGCCAACCATAAGTGATGGGGTGCAAGTGCTCTTCTTATCTGATCCTGCCTTCGGAGAACAGGTTGCTGCAGCCACATTACAGGTCCTGCTGCAATGTGGGAGGGATGTAGGCTCTGCTGGAGAGGACATCTTCACCACGTGAATCTCTCTCCTGCCTCCACCCTTCTAGATCTGTCACAATTTGTTTCTCAAAATTTTTCAATGGCAGTCTCTTTAGTCCTATAGATTTGAGAGATTCCTAAGCAGATGGATAAAGTATTTGCTGGTAGGAGGTAGATAAGAGTCAGCATTGAACAGCAACCAGCTGGCCATCATGACCCATATTTTACATTGTTAAGGGACTGGATTAACAAAAACAACAGGATTAATAAAATCAGCAAGTGAAGAGCACAGGGAAATTTCACTGCTTGTGCAAAAGGGAGCCTGTCAAGTGATGGTGCTTTTTCTTAGGACTAGCATGAAAGTCATTCCAGAGAGTCAACAAAGGTTAAATCTTGCCAAACAAACGTGGTCACTCCTCTTTCACTGATTTACAAAACCAGCTGAAGAGAATGAAGAAGCAGCCTACAGCCAGTCCTGAGAAAACCTCAGTTACAAATTACTTGAAAAATGAATGCAAGTTGGCTGGGAAATGAGCAGTGTCACAGAGATTGAACACAGGCTGTAAGTCCATAAACAAAGAGGAACAAAAGATAAACATGAACATAAAGAGCTGATGGGAGAATATCTGGGGCATGGATTGGGTGTGGGGAGGGGAGGAAAGGAGGACTAGAAATCTGCCCGACGTCTGTTTTTATTTAATGTCTATTATGATCTGGAAGGAAGCAATAAACACTACATTCGTTCCATTTATATTTGATGTAACAACTCCTATGAGTTAGAGAGGTGTTGTGTAAACCAATGGGGACAGACACAAAACATAAAGAAACTAAGACAGGCTGGAAATAACAAAATAACAGCCAAGTGGATGGGCACAAAGCAATAGTCTGCAGGAGGAGGCTCAACCTCACATGCAGACATGAAATGGAGAGATGTGCTTATTGAAGGGAGGCAGAAAGTCCTAATAACAGCAGAGACCAACAAACTGTGATCTTGTGGAGCAGACTCATCCCAAAGGAAGCAACGGGGTAAGTATCTGGACCTATTGATTTATGAGGAATTAAGTCAATGAGACGAGTTTGGCTGTACACAGCTGAGTAGAGAGCAGAGTGTACTCAGGCGTTAATGGTGAAACAATCTGCTGGAGGTGAGGAAATACCCTGGAGACATCTATATATTTTGACAGTGTAAACATCACAAAGGAGAAGGACTGATTTATGGACTGAGGAGGAACAAGGGTCAAAAACAAGCTGAAAGAAATATAGGCTGACTCATTGACAGGATGAGCCATACTGCCCTGTGAAGCAGCTACCTGAGGAGCAGTCTGACATTTCTTTCTCTGAATCCCTTAAAAGTAGATTGCACACAAACATATGAGAAAATAGTTTCTAAGAAACAGGTTTTTGTCTTTGAGAGGAGAGACTGAATGGATGTAGAGAGCAATGGCAGCCTGGGTTTTTCTGCTAACGGGTCTTGTCTGTTGTAAAATCCTAAGAAGTGAGCCTCTCTCTCTCCTAAACTGCCCTCACAGTACAGCTGCCTGTGAAGAAAAAAAACAACATAAAGCCAGGGGATAGCTGAAGCAAAAACGAGAGATGAGAGAGGCCAGAGAACTAAAGGGAATGACCTGTCAGCAGGGGAAAAGTCATGTTCAGATCAGGGGCCTGGATACTTCACATCTTAGTGGCTGGATTATTCCACAGGTAAAAGAGGAACCTGAGCTATCTGCTTCTTTCATCAGACTGAAGTTGAGCCCACATCTTCCAGCTGCCCAAAGACTGCCCAACCACATAGCCTGGGAGAGGCCACCAAGCCTACCAATCCTCGTGCATTTACTCTCATCCCCAGGCGAAGGGAGGATGCTCAGGGAATAAAAAAAAAAAGAAAGAAAAAAAGAAAACATTCAGCAGAAGAAAAGGGCAGGATGGCAGTGTGGACTGTGAACTTTAAAGCTGACTTTTCAGCACCATATGGATTTGGATGGCTCTGCAGGCAGGACTGGAAGCTGATTATTAAGAGGAACTTGGATCGTAGACATGCAGATGGCTCAGGAATTTAGGCAACCTGAGGCTGAACAGGAAAGGGCAAGGAATTTTGAGGTGTAGTATTGGTTCCAGTGTAAGTTAATCTAACACTAATTTCTTACAGAATCATTGTTTTAAGATGTTAAGCCTCTCTCCTGTGCCAGATGAATGTCCAGAATATGCTGGAAAATCACCCTTCATTTAGATAATTCTGTTCCCCTGAGAAGTAGCTATAATGCATTATAAAATGATATTTCATGCTTTTGGCTGAAGGGGAGAAAAAAAAAATCTGTTGAAAAACATGTTTTCAAGCATAAGACACCTGGAATTGGCTTCCCAGCTGTCTGACGAAGATAAGGACAAAAGTGAAAATGAGGAGCATTTTAATAAATCACTAGTGAGGGAAACATTAGACTTGGCAGTAAACTGTATTTCTTTACCTAGGTATTAGTCAGTGTGTTTCAAAAATCTAAAAAGGTTATAAATAATTTTTTAAAACAAACAAACAAAACCAGCTTCTCCTTACTACAGAAAGCCATGAAGACACCCAAACTCCAGATTCTTATGAGAAGGGAGAACTCTCACCATACAAAATCATAAAAGGTACTCAAACATCAACTATTTCCACAATGATTCTCCTCATTATACAGGCAGTCCCTGAGTGAAACAGCCATGTCCAATTTTAATGCAAAGAACGGTTGGACAATACCTTCAGTAGGCAGGAGGTAACTGCCAGGGCCATGCTCTCTATAGACAGCTCCTGAAGGCATTAAACCACACAATAGCTGAGGCTGACAAGCACCCCTGGAGATCATCTAGTCAGTCCCCTGCCCAAATCAGGGTGATGTGATGATGATCCTCTACCAGAGACTGAGACCTCACATCCTGTCTGGGCAGCTTGTGTCAGCATTTGACTACCCTTGGAATGAAAAAAAAAAATTATTATTGTGTTTTAGTGGTCTTTCCAGTGTTTCAGTTTGTTCCTATTGCCTCTAGTCCTGTCCATAGTCACTGTAAGGGAAAGTCCAGCCCCATCTTCTTTACACCTCCTCCCTCAGGTGTTTATGGAATAAATAAAATTATGCACATGGATAAGGCTCCATCTCCAGGCTGAGCCAGAGCTCTCACAGGCTGGTCTTGTATGTCACATGCTTGAGTCCCTTAGACATCTTAATGGTCCTTCACTGGACCAGCTCCACAATGTCCAAATCTCTCTTGTAATGGGGACCCAGCAGTTCAGACAAGTTTCACCAGTGCTTAGCTGAAGGGAAGGATCACCTTCCTCATCCTCAGCCTGCTGGCAATGCTCAGCCTGGTGCACCTCCAGAGGTTGTCAGCCTTTGCTGCCAGGGCACAGAGCTGGCCCACAGCCACCCTTCCATCCAGCAGCCCCACCAGGGCCTCCCCTGCCAGCTGCAGCCCCCAGCCTGCACTGCTGCAGACCATTGCTCTGGCACCATGCTTTGATCTCCTTGGAAATAAAGGGATAATCTCAGTTCTGCACCCTTGATGTGTGCGCTATGAGACAGTCCCATGAAGATGAACTTTTCTCTCTTTTCTCTCTTGGCCCTGAGGTCTGGGCAAGAAAAGAGTAGATTTCAGCTAGCTACTGGGAAAGAGTTTTCAATGGTAAGGAAAGAAAAGTGAAGGAAAATCATGCAATCATGAAAATTTTGTCGCTGGTGCTTAGATGAGTATCTAACAGGAAAATATGAGGCCAAGTTGATCCAGCTTTCAGGCAGAGGAGTGGATTTAATAAACTGTCAAGGCCTTTGCCATGGTTTTCTGCTGATTCACTACACAAAAATAATGGCATCAATATCTGAAAAACCTTACCCTGTTATTCTAGGAATGGCACCTATCATCTCACATAGTGTGAAACACAGACACTTATTCCAAAAAAAGGCATTTTTTAGTCTTCTCTGCAGGATTGTGGTGTTTTACAAACACTGACAAATCATCTTCCTAGTACTCCTGAAGCGGAGATATTTTTCTATGTTTACTCATGGTCATTGAGTTAAAATTCCCAAAAGAAACCACAGAGTTTGGCTTTTCATTTGAGATGCTCAAGAACAGATTTTTTTCAGCACCTAAAGTATATCTTCAAATCAAATTTCTCATAATCATGAGTTTTCTGCATATCCCATATCAGATTCCAGCTGTCAGGGTTTCCAGAAAATCAGTTACCATCTGTGAAAAGTTGTGAGTTAAGTCACTAGCCCAGCATTACGTTTGGAATGAGGTGAAGTAGAATAACAACAAAATCCATAATAGCAACAAAATCCAACACCAGGACAACACTCAGTTTCCCAAACCACAGTACAATCCTTTCCTATTATGAAGTCCTCAGCCATCACCCTCCAAATTCCACAGCTTCTGCAATAAGGTAACCATGATTCATCCCACAGCAGATCCATCCTCTGCAGTGAGGGGGGGGGAAAGGCAAAGAAACCACTAGTTTGTGGTCATGCAATTAGAAATTGGAAGATAATGTACACAATGGACCTGAATTATTGCAGTTTCAGTTCTGGCATCCCTTAGCATTGCTTGGCAATTATCATGGTCTTTTCTGGGCTGTTTTTTTGTTTTGGTTTGGTTTGTTTTTTACCATTTCAAATAATTTCTTAGGCTTTTACAAAAGCAAACTGGAAAGACAAATTCTTCACATGGAACCAGCTGCTTTACAGCTGGGTAAACAGCGGAGCTGGAACTTTGGTATCCTCATCACAGTTCAGCGGGTGAGAGACACAGGCAGAACTGCTAATACTGATACTCTGTTATCCTCAGATGGTGTTAGCACTTGCATTTCTTCAGACATGACTCGTGCATTCCACAGGAAAAAAGCGGCACCTCTTGTCTTGAAAAAGGTAGTCTTCAGACAAATCTCCTGCTCTTACTCCAGCTTTCATCACCCAGGTTTCGTTCATTTTACAGGTATACCAGCATATCCTCCAGATATTAAAAAAAACCAAACCATATTGATAAAAGAGGGTCCACTGGCTACAATCGTCTCCATAGATGTTAGGGCCAAATAACCCATGGTGGATTTGTAACTGCATAGGAAAGCTAAGTACCTTCTTCCTGAAACTGTGCAGAGTTCCTGTGCTGCTTTTCTGAATCTGAAAAAAGACTGAAAGCATAGATCTGCATTCTGACCTTCCACAGGCATTATATACTTCCAATTACCCTAAAGAGTTCATTTGAAATAAGTAACATCAGAAAGTAATAGCACTGTTGTACAAATATTTTTTGTAATTTAAAGATGGCTCTTTTCCCATGCTAAAAATTCACAAATGTTGTAATACACGTCTGTACATAAAGGTCCGATTCATTTCTTCTTTTTGGCAGCATAAATCTCTTATCACAATCAAAGCCAACACAGAAGCACCAATAAAGTAATTAGATCTGAAGTACCTCTTGTTGTTTAATAACTTTAGGCCTGTACATTAATGGGTCTCGGCCTTCTGGCTCTAAATACCTAGAATAACTGAAGAAGTCTTATGCATTTCCCTGCAGAAGAAAAGAAGCTAAGATTGGAAGTATCGCATTCAGGATGTAGAAGCAAGAATCACAGGAGCAATCATGCAAAATAAATGATATTATTATTAGCATCATTTAGAAGCTGTGTGAAAGATGACAAGCTGAAAGGATGTGTTTAAACATGCCAAATGTATTTGGGATATCTCAGAATCATTTCACCATCCTCAGATACAAACTGACTGTTTTTTGTTATTTAGGGCTAGCCTACAAAGCAATTCAGTACATTCTAAGGCCAGAAGCAAGTATCAGATGAAAAAAGGATAAGATTTTGTCTGACTATCGCTACTTTCAGCTCCAGTGACATATGTCATAAATCCATGTAACATCAGATTTTGAAAATTTCTTTGTTTCTAATGACTAGACAAAATCCCCAAGTGAGACAATTCTAAGGAAGGCTTTCAACAAAGGCCAGGGCTGATGTAGCCCATGAAACAGCTACAACACGCAAAGGGAGCAAAATCAGAAGCCACCGATCCAGTTCAGTGCTATGGTAGAAACATCAGCCTTTGAATGGGAGTAATGAAGCAAATCTAATCGGTATTTGAATCACATCTCTACCTCTTTTTACACCCTCAACTGATACTCACGTTACATATCTGTGCACACATTTAGTTCCACATGAGTTCATTGTTGCATTAATGATGCTCGAACTCTAATTTATATCCACTGTTTCAGTGCTCACCAAAAGAACATTATGTGTCCAAGAGCCAAGGGAGTCAATATCTACTCGAGAAACTGAAATGCTCTGCCTGCCACTATAAATTCTCAGGAAAATCTGAGAAACTAATACTTAGGATTTTTTAATTTATTCTGATGGAATGGTTGAGGCTGGCATGTACCTCTGGGGAGCCTCCACTCAATCCCCTGCCCAAATCAGGGTCATGTTGCCTGTGATTATGTTCAAGCAGGTTTTGAATATCTCCACAACTTCTCTGGGCAACACTTGACCACCCTTGCATTGAATATTTTCTTCTCTTATGTCTTAGTAAACTTTCCTGTGTTTCAGTTTGTTCCTGCTTTCTCTAGTCCTGTCACTGAGCACCACTGTAAAGAGCCTGGCTCCGTCTTTTACTCATCTCTTTACCCAACTGGGCTGTTTTATGCACAATACTGAGATCCCTTGGAGCCTTCTCTTTTCAAGGCTGAACAGCCCAAGTTCTCACAACTTCTCATATACCTGATGCTCCAGTCCCCTAAACATCTCAGTGGCCCTTCACTGGACTCACTTGAGTCACGTCCATATCTCTTGCACTGGGAAGCCCAGACCTAGCAGACTGCACTTCTTTGGAAGTCAGAGGGTCCTTATTATGCATCTGTATGCACAGAAAATCAGAAATTTCCACTCTGGGAAATAATTTGCCACTTTCATGTGTTTATTCTTTAACTTTTTCACAGGTAGAGAGTCGCAAGTTTTTCTGAAAAATACCTGATGAGCTATATTCCCTCGGGAAAGAGAAGGGCAAAGCCACACCCTGCACTGAAGGTAGGCATGCCAGCTGCTCATAGCTATTCTGAAGTTAGCTTTGACATGCAGCCACAACCACAATGTGGCCATAGTGGCACACATTTCAGTAGAGAACATCAATTCAAGCACAGTTTTGGGAATGTCCATACGTTGCCAACTTATGGCAAAGTCCAGCCTGGCCTGTCTCACACTATCATTATGCAGGAGAACCAGGGAAGACCGTGAGGCTGCCTCTCTGCACAGTACTTGTATGTTAATTGGGCTATGTAAGCAACTTCCCCGTGTCTTCTTTCTCCTTGGGATGACCTGTGTTCTTGGGCCAGCTTCCAGGAAATCCCTGTGTCCCACACAGAGAAACCTCACTGCTGTTATCCCTCCATCTTTGCCAGGTTGTGTCTCTGATACAAATCCACCCAGGTTAACGGATTCCTTTATTTAGTGGTATTGGGTCTGTAGATCAGAATTTTCCTGGCTGAGTTGTTTGGCTATATTGCAACAAGACTACCTATCTCAAGAGTGTTTCTGTTACTAAAGGCATCACTGAGGAATGTTTAATTCTTAGCAGAACTCCAGTTCTTGTTCTACAAATTCCAGATGATATAAATAAATAAACCATGAAATGTTCAGGGAAGGCAAATCACCAGTCCATCAAAATACCTGATAAATTAGTTCAACAGACTGGACTACAGACATGTTCAGTGATTCATCATCACAAAGAGTAAATAAATTCCGATTAAGCAAAACTTGATTGAATCATGCTGAAGTTTGGCACTTAACAAAATAGATCAGTCTGAAGTCTTACTTTAGGAACACATAATCTCTTAAGATTTATGAGTGTTATTGCTGACCACATATGTTTCTATGTTCCTGTTTGCTATGTTGAGAAATGGATACTCTGAGTGTACAAAGGTTTGCCTGCTATTACACATTTTAATCTCCAAGAAACTCTTCTCTTATTCCCCTTTTTGGGGTACAGAACAAACTTTTGAAGTTGTAAGCTTGCTGACTTCCTCCTCTACTCTAGTAAAATTTCCAATTTCTTCCAGGTTGTTTATGGTTCTATCTGACCATTCAATTCGTTTTGCTAAAACAAATGTTGTGATATAGCCAAAATGCAAAAGCTGAACTAAGGCACTTTGTTTCAGCTATTGGAAAAAATTCTCACCTTTTTTATTCAGTGAAACTACCTTCACACACTGATCACTGTATTAATCTATTGGTGGCTATAGATCAGCAACATCACATGCCTATGCATATCTTTTAAGCAACAAATCGAGGGAAGAAATAACCTACCCACTTTCTAACAATAATTATGTTTGTTTAACGTTTATAGTATGGCAGTATCAAGAGGTCACAGTCAGGGGAGAGATCCAGATGTGCTGACCGCTGTGAGGATGGGAAGGTAAAGTCCTTTACAATGCAAAATGAAAAACTGTAACTACTTGAATGTCTGATGTCAAGTTCTCCTCTGGTGTAATACTGTAAAGCCCTCAAATATCTTTGCATCTGAGAATTTCTTTGTGCTACAAATATTGGCAGGGGATAGAGTTGGTATTATTAACCTTATTATACTAAGAGGTATAATATGCAGAACCAGTTCCAGACTAACAGGGGTGAGTACTCTGCGTTCAGCCTTGGATGGCAGTCATACTTTCCAGAATACTTAAAACAACAAATGGTGATTTTCCAGCCAACACCATGGATTGTGGGTCAACACTGTCAAAAGCTGATATTTATAATCTGAGTATTATCACACAAGCAACAAAGTCTCATGTCCTTATCCAAGCAACCGCATGTATTTTCATCTGGAAATACTGATCTTCATCCATGCCCTCCATCCAGATTTTACTAAAGGAAGCAACACTGTGTTTAGAGGGCCCAAATGCCAACATCCAAGAGGTCACAATTAGAACTAGAATATGACTAAATTTTAAGTATGTTCAGAGCAAGTCAAAGTGTGCTCTACATAAATAGCCTCTACTGCTATAGAAAAAATAAACAAAAAAAAACCCCAAAACCCCCAAAGCAAACAAACAAACCACAGGAAGATTCATTTGTAGAAAAGTCTTGTCCTAAATTCTGAGTATTGGTGGTTACCATATAAGCAGTGCCTACACACACACCTATATGTGGATGCAAACACGCAAATATTATTTTTCATGTCATGAACGGGCTCTGAAGTAAGCCTGTTCATTGTTTCTTGTGAATTACAAAAATAATATCCGCTGAAGCAAACTGCCCTTGATGATGCCTATGCTCCAGCCCATCTGTAGGTCAGAGAGGAATGCTTTACAAGACAGTTCTCCTATCTGCTGGGTCTTGTTCAGACAGATGTTTTCTGACTACTGGTGTGGTCTCTGTGGTGCTGAGTGAAAATTTTAAACCCCTTTAAATTAACCCAAACTATACTGCAAAAGGAGAGCCCAGTTGCAGTTCCCCCACTACACCTGGGAAAAGACTGGCTGAAGCACATCTTATCAACATTTTGTCCTAGGAATTGCAGAAAAAACAATCTGCAAAGCACACATCTATATCAAGTGTTCTCCAGAAATTATTTGCTCAAGATGACTTACAAAAGCAGTGTCACATGATGGGGGGTACCAGGAAATGAGAATGGGAGAACAAGGGACAGTGAAGAAGAACAGAAGGAAAGAAAAACTTGTGTACCAGTGGCAAAAGCACTGCTGCCTCTCAAACAGCTCTTACATCAAGGCACAGCAGCAATACATCTGCTCTACTTGTGGCAGATTGTGTGAGTCACAAATAGGATTTCACAGCCAGCAGCAAACTTGTGAGCCATAAAACCCACTCCCTTCAATTACAGTGATCACCTCCCAGGGATATTGTAGGACTTGATCAACTGATATTTACAGAGTGCTTTGAGATCCTGAGATAAAAGTCACTATAAAAGGCTACAGATTTTTCATAACCTTCATAGACCACCTGCTCAGACTAGAAGCATTCACTTTTAACATTGCTTGAGCCAGCTACCAATCTGATATCTCCACAGGAATTTCCTAAAACAGATGTGGCTGTCACATTTAATCTCTCTTTTACTAGGAACTCTAAAAAAAGAAACTCCTGGAAAAGGAAATAAAACAAACTGCATTAAAACTGATGGTGAGAAGAAGCCCCATAATTCTGTTCCCACAGCTCATGGATTCTCCATCTGTACCTTTCAGAAAGCTGCCATAGTGACTAACTCTGTGAGCTTCACAAATTAGACCTGACCTAGATTCAGTGAAGTCTTTGATCTGCAGCTGGTTAGTGTAACATTCCGACTGCAGTGAATTTCAGAATTGTTCCACAAAGCAGCAGCTTCCAAAGAAAAACAAATAAAACAAAATTCAGGTTTTCCTCACAATATGCTGGCCCTCATTTGACAGTATACAAAATGAATCAGTCAGCAAACCAAATGGTGAAGTTTAAACTACTGCCGTTTTCTCATAATTCCATAGTATATGCTCTTGAAAAAAATTCCTTCATTATTTCCTCTCAGTCTTTATTATAGGAATAATAAACTCCAGGAGAGTGAAGAAAAGCATGATTCTGAAAACCAGAGGGGGTTATAATTAAGCATATTGTTAAGTGCTTTCTTGAATAGAGGTTAAAAAATTTGAAGTTAAAATCATATTAGCTAAGGATAAAACAGTTCAGAGGCTTTTTTTTATAAACTGATCTGAACCATATGAAACTCTTCAGAGCATGGATCTGGACTGGCATCCCTTTGGAATAAGGTTTCCCATGATGTTTTGGACTTTCTGCATTGTGTATAGAAACTGAGCACAGATGTCCCAACATGTTTCAGAAATTTTAAAACCTTTTGTTCCACGATAGCAATGGGAACAGTGGGAAACATTAATTAGAGTCTTATTTAGTGATCCTTTTTTTTTTTTTTAATTGGCTTGTTCTTGCTTTAAGTATGATCCAAAAATATCATAGTGAATCAAATCCAAAGGAAATAGTTTCTTTATCCTTCATCCAATTGTGAGAGGCCTCTCTATAACCAGAATCTTTTTGGAAGCATATAAGAATGTACATAGTCTCATTCAGATACTTAGATAGGCAAGTCTGACCTTTAGGATAAATTACAGACCAAACTGCTTTTGGGATACATTTCAAGCAAGGTACTGCCATGGCAAAGTTACAGTGAATGACTCAGAGATAGACTGTTCCTGCAAATAATTTGTTAGTATTTCTAAAGGGGTGGAGGGTGCCCATTCTAAAAAACGGGACATAAGCATTTTGCAGGTTATAAAAGAGTTTTTAAATTCTGTTTGCTGTGTAGGCAGTTATTAAAGAGTATATGGTTAAGGCTGATCGTTTTTCACTAAACAGAATTTTAAGAACCCAAACGGCTATCTCAATCACAGTAGGGCTTGGGTGCAGCACAAATCTTTCTCTTTGTGCTGTTACAGAAATAAAAGGGGGGGGGGGGGGGAGGGAGGTGGGGGGAGAAAAACAAAAAGCTGCTGGAGGTGATAACAGAACAGAAATATACTTTGTTGGCAGCATGTGATGGCCATGTATCTCCCAGATAGTGTGCTACAAACATCTCAAAGTGAGATTGATATACCTTTATCTCAGCTGGCAAACTGCACATGGTGGTTTACGAGGCAGTGGTGAATGTTTCACACAAACTGAGAGAAATTATTCACAGTACCTGTTTAGGGAAGCTTCAGGAAGGTGGTTAAGTGTGATGTGCTTTCACTCGCTCCTTTTTGGTGATGCTAGGCTGCATTTAAAAGGATTTACCTGTACTGCCACGTTGGGAGAACTCCTTTTCAGACCCATGCTGCTCTTTCTTCAGTCACCCAGGACCCTTACGTTTCTTCGCACTCAGGCTGACTTCAGAGGCAAACTTTGCTCTCCTCTTGATGAAGCAACCAGCGTGAATAAAGTGGATACTGAAGAACTGTGAACACCAGAGCCCTCAGGGCAACAGCTAAATCCTTTACGAGTAACACAAAGATAAAACAAAGGATCTGATGTTGGGTGGCTTCATAAAAAACAGACTATGCTAACATTTCATATTAAAGAATCTGAGACCTTTGTTTAGAAGTCTGGAAACAGTAGCTTCTGAATCTGTGCTGAGCTGCACAAATATTGGGATGCAGGAGCCTGGAGCCCCTGATGGTCCTCTGTGGTCAGAACTGGGTCTTAATAAATAAGTCAGTTCCGCAAAATCTTTCCAGTTAAATCTTTATGGCCTCATCAGAAGATCCAGTAAAGCTTTCCCTCAAGCTAGAATATGGCTACAGAGACCAGATATTGTATCACCATACTATTGTGTCATTGTTTAGGCAGTCAGAGAGGGATGGCAGTGGCAACTCAGGCATGGAAAGCAAATAGTGCATCTTCTGCCCTCTCCCTCTAGAAACAACCTTTGGGAGGTGCAGGGTACATTGCCTTCCATTTCCTTTGCTTCTTTGTTTTATCTCACTCCTTGGTCTAGCTGGGCATTAAAGTTTTCAGTTGCAAAATAAATACATTTGGACAGATGAAGAGTAAGATTCTCTCATGCTCCTCTTTTTTTTATTTTATTTTTTTTTTAAAAAAGGTAAATAAAGATGTTTATGATTCTAAGCTCTACCTGGCCCACTGCAGACTGGCCTCACACTCTGTGGATGTGCTGGCCATGAAATGATCAGTCCATCCTTGCCAATATCCCTAGTGACGAGGCTGGGCAACAAAAAGTAAGGGCAGTGTGGCAGGTGCCGTGCCTGGATATATGCTGTATGGGGTGACTATAGAGATGAGAAGATTTGGACACCCAGCAGAAACTCATCCAAGGAGTCAGGATGGAGAGTCAATGGATTAAGAGTTTGTGTTTGGCAGCAGGAGCAGTCTCCTCTGGCTGTTACCAACATGATTTCAATGTTGTTCCTATTAATTTAAAAACACTCGATTAGTTAAGAATCTCCTTGCACCAAACTCTCCCCACAACATCAGGAAGAAGAAAGGAGACAACACTGATCCACATGTAAGACAATGGTAACAATATTGGAGCAGGCCCAGCATTGCAACACAGAACAACCTGGCCCAGAGGTTATAATCTGTGTAAAGTATGGCATGGCCCTTTGCTGCTTCTGACAGTAAAAACAGTCTGTGGGGTTGGGTCACCCAGCCTGAGAGGCTACTCCTGCCCTTCTGCATGCTGGTTCCATAACCAAATCAGTTTTCCTCCCAGACTGAAATAGCTGTAAGCTAGGAGGGGCTTTCTCATATTCATGCTTTCTTTGAATACTATGTTTCCAAGTAGGAACTTGGATAAGTTCCAAATAAGCAAGTTTGAAATGTAAGCGAAATAACCTTCAAATGCTCCATGTCAGCTGACTGTCATAACAGAACTAGGCTTTTTAGTCACATTTTAGAACTAATAGCCATAACCTGCGTCCAAACAAGATCCTCTTTCTCCCCACCTCCAATCAGACAAATATCAAAGAGGCCATGGCCATTGCTGTCTGCAACACATACCACTGTGTAAGTGACCATTGCACTGCATTTGGTCACCTTTACATCCAAAAATGCAGCTCTAAAACCCCCCTCTTTCCCACTGCTCATTGCTTCTGGCAATGCTTACTGCTGCTACAGCTCAGCTGGAGTCTGGGAGCCTGTAGGTACGGCTCATTTCGCCCATCTCAGACATCAGTTTTCAGTAGGGGACAGAAGGTAGAAATTCTACAATCTAACAAAAAGAAAATCACAATTATCTAATAATCTTTTTTTTTTTCCCTTGCATTCCATGATTCTGGGATGTAGAGATTTAATTAAGGAAGACAATGCTCCCCACTGGACTTGCAAAAACAAATATTGCCACAGGTCCCTCAGAGTCAAGAAACAGGTGGAGCAGGCACAGCAGTGACTAAGGAGGTCAACTCACAACAGAAGGCAGAATACCACAGTCATCACAGTAAAACTTCAATGCTCATGCAATCACTGCACCACAAAAGATCAGTATTTGTCACTCCGCTGAGGTGCTGTCAGACAAAAAGAAATGTTCCATTCATGTTCAGTACACGGTTCAGTTTCTTCAGCTGCCAGATGGTCTTTCTGTGGTCCACTGAGTTCCACTGTGTCACAGCGAAGGTCTGTTTCCAGCCATGGCTATCACTGCCTTGTAAACTTACAGCTTAGTAAAGTGACTCTCCTCCCTGCCCCATTTTATACTGCAAATGCCACAGAGCTTGTGCAAAGCCTTTACCTCCCAAGAAAAGCAGGCATGTCAGTGAGGGCACTTGCAGGGCTAGTAGACTCATAAACAACTGGCACATCTTTTCTGCCTGTGGTTATAGGGGTTTGAGAACAACTGGAAGATGAAAAAGGCAGGGACAATCTCAGCTTTTGTCAGACTTCCAGTTAGAAAGGGCTGGCCACAGACTGACAGGAACCAAGCATCATGAGAGTGGGTACCTTGCTGACATAGAGGAGGTAAGAACAAAGTGTGTTTAGAAGGGTCTCTTGTCTGCAGTGTTCTATCTCAGTCAGCGTTTCTGTCAAATTGAGGCTGTACTCAGATCATTTGGAAAAATATCCAGAAATGGATGTAGCCTTTATGAATTTGTTTAAATCCATTTGGAGCAGTTCCACTTCTTCCAAAGGTGACAGTGCTTCTCAGACACAGGGTCACACCTGCAGAACAGAGTTCCACATGTCCCCAGCAATGTCAGCTCACGGCAGTGTTGGTGGGGCAGCCAACAGGGACCAGGCAGGGGATGTTGTCTGAGGACATGGCTTCTTAGGCAGCAGCTTCCTACATGGAGTCAGCCAGTAGGATGGCAATAATTTCCACATTCCCTCACAGTTCAGGTCACCACAAACCCCAAGCAGGGTGTATTGTCAAACACTGCAGTTGCCATGTCTCCCCAGTCCTGAAGGACATCTCTAACCCATGCCTGTGTTTTCAGACAGCACTGGCACCTTCTCATATTCTTTAAATAACATGGTACTATGTGTACCAATAAAAAAAGTCCTGTCTCTCACAATCTCAGTCAGAAACTATAACCACCAAACCCAAAGTTAGTTTAGCTTTTGTGATATTGCCCGAGGGTAATATGAATCACTCATTCATCTCCCCACTCCAACAGGCAATTCTTTCACGCTTTGTTATGCTCCCAGCCCAGCCCCACCTCAGCGCTTATCTTGCATTCTCTACAGTCCAAGAAATGTCCACAAGGCAGTGTAAACAAAGTGTTGTTATGTATTTATTTGGTGTATTACCAGTGCATCCCAAAATGTGCTCTTATCTGACACATCACAAGCTCATTCTGTGTAAAAATGACATACCTGATTTCTTTTGACGTATCTTTTGCCTCAGATTACACCAGTGATTGTGTGTCCACAGCAATTTTTTCTGTATTTACTGCTGGGAAAGGCAAAATATTAGGTCAGTAACTGCTTATATGTCCGTGGAGCAGAGTATGCCCCTTGCAAAAAATTCAGATGGATTTTGGATTACTAATTTGGGTGCTGGAAGCATTTTAGCCTTATTACCAAAATTCTTGAGCTGAGTCTATTAGCCCTAATCACAGGAGCAGTTATAAGAGACCAGTGAGAGCTGTATCCTTATGCAGTTATATTGCTTTGCTGTTTATCTCCAGTATCTCTTCAAAAATCTTGCTGTGTTTTATTCATCAGAAAATGCAACTTAGAAAAGTGACCAGCAATTTTTACAGATAAGATCAGAGATTGATAAATGAGTATGGAGGCTGTCTATAACCCTTTTTTCTTAGCCAAGTGACTTAGAAGGTGAGAACAATCTATAAAAGCTTGGAAATCCTCTAAATATATCTCCACTTAGTGTGTTCCAAAGCGGCATTAGGGAAAAAAAATATTCCATTTAAGAAAAAGAAGCAAAAGTAATTTTTATATTTACCAATTTGCTGAAGATGTTTCAATATGTTTAAAGCCCCCACTAGGTACCCAGGACAGAGCAGAGCTGGCGAAAACACACAGACATCACTTGAATGCATTTCCAGCAGCAGCAGCTCACCATTCCTTGTAATGTTACTGAGGAATGTGAGCTATTTTTGTTCTCCTAAGAGTGACTGGGAAATTACAATAGAGAAGTTGTGTGATTTATCCAAGGCCTGGGGGACGTGGTGGGGTTTCCAGCCCCCAAAATTTTAACATGGTGGTTTCCCAGTCCTGTGTTCTGCCACCCCTTTCCCCAGGCATTAAAAGCTAGTATAATCAGAGCTCCCCAGTGAGTGGTTGGCCAGCAGAGCCCTGAGAGGAGGCGGCTGTGACAAACCAACACAGCAGCTACACAGCCACTGGGAAGCAGGAGAGCTGCCTCTCTGGACATGAAACACCGCTCTCACGGGGAAACGGGAAGGTCACCACTGCATTTGCAAAGCCTCCTCCCTTCTATGTGCAGTCTCTGTCTCCTGCGTGCCACTTCCCAGCAGAGGAAGAGCTGGAGGGACCGGGCTGAGAGAAGCAGCACTTTCCCTGGCCAGGAGAACAGCCTGGTGTCCGTGATTCCGTGTGGATTCAGCGTCTCCTGGGATGTCACCGGACACGCTGTCACGAATGCTGGGACACAGACCCCTGACCCGGGGCATCTGTAGGAAAGGGAGGCAGGAGGCACTCACCAGCAGGAGAGCAAAGCAAGAGCACACACCACCCAAGAAAAGGAGAGCAGGGAAGTCACCTGTAGCATCACTGAAGCATGGATCGTCCGAAGCATCTCCGGGGGGCTGAGGGTGCCGTGGGTCCCCGCACACCACTGCGGGAGTGTCCCCAGGGTCTGGAGTCTTTGGCCACACAATGCACCAGCCTTGGTGGGATATCGTGGGGTGATCACAACACCCCAGGCAGGAAAGCTGAGCAGGCTCTTGGAGACCTGGCCACTGGCACACACCAATACTTATTTACCCCACTCCGTGTCTGCACTCAGTTTCCTGGGCTCTTAAAGGGCTGATCTTTAATACTGGGGGTTTCTTGTACATAGGACTTGCCTGTGGCTGGGCTTGGAAGTTACAACCTCTCTCCCCCACCAAGGCTTTGAGGAACAAGCCGAAGGTGATGCTCAGGGCTCTGACAGGGCTGGGGGGAAGCAAGCGAGGAATCTTCATTCCCCGGCACACCCTAGCCCTACAAAGCACTGACACCAGACCATTTCCAGGAGCTGGACTTCAGATGCCTGGGACCACGAGTGAGAGGCGGTCACGAGGGAACTGGCAGGAGAGGATGTGGGTTATCCCGGCATAAAGCACCCGTCTCGGAGCATCTGTGCTCTGTACAGCCGGCCTTGCTCAGGGCGGGGTCAGGTGCGCAGGGATTGCCACGATCAGGCTTCTCCCCGAGAAACTTGGCCTCACCCCGGGCTCGGAAACAGGGGGGAGATTTCTTCCCAGCCGCCTGCAGCGTGGCCAGGGACACTGCCAGAGCTGACCATGTAGCTGGACACTGTTCATGTGCTGGCGCGAGAAGTCTACCCACCAAGAGCAGCAGCGCAAGGAGGTCAACCCTCCACCCGCCCTGCTCGAGGTGCCGCCGCTCACGATCATCCCTCCCGAAATGGCTGGCAGGGCTGTGTGCGGAGGTCGGGGGTTCCCAGCCGGCGACTGAGGGGGCGGCGAGCAGCTTCAGCAGCAGCTCCGCTCCCCTCATACCGAACTGCTCTGACAAGTGTCCCCGTCTTTCCTATCGTCAGTCTCCGCAGGGACCCTGCCCAGGCGCCACAGCGAGGACCCGCCGGTGCCATGGGCGGGCGGGCTAGCGGCACCCGCTCCCCCGGTCCCTTCCCGGCAGGGTGAGAGGGGCGGGGGACGCCCCTCGGCAGAGGGTCCGCGGGTGCTCGGAGCCGCTGCGGCCGTGGGTGGGCGTCCCCCGTCGCCCTCCGGGAGGTTGTGCCGCTCGGAGCCGGCGTGAAGCAGGATCGCGGCGGAGAGGAAAGCCGAGTTTGCGGCGCCGCTGCCGCCGGTGCGCGGGGGCAAGAGCGAGAGCGAGCGAGCGGAGGCACCTCCGGCACACCGGCTCCGCCGGGCCGCCCCTCCGCAGCCCCCGGCCGCCCACCCACCCGCCCCGATCGCTGTCGGCGGGGCCGGGCCGGGGGTAGGTGGGAGCGGCGGGGGCGGGCGGCAGCCGCGGGGGTCGTCGCCATGACGAGCGGGCGTGCCGCCGCCTCCCGCCGCTGAGCGGGGCGGCCGCTGTCCCTTCAGCACCGCGCGGCCGGCGGGGCCGTCCCGCCCTGCCCTGCCCTGCCCTGCCCTCCTCTGTCCTGCCCTGCCCTGCCCTGTCCGGCCCGGCTCCGGCACTGGCACCGCCCTGGCACCGGCATCCCTCCGGCACCGGCATCCCTCCGGCACCGGCACCCCCCTGGCACCGGCATTCCCCGGCACCGGCAGCCCCCGGCACCGGCAGCCCCCGGCACCGGGCACCCCTCTGGCACCGGCATTCCCCGGCACCGGCAGCCCCGGGCAGCGAGGCGAGCCCTGGCGGCCCCCGCGGGCGGCGGCGATGGCGGGCGGGGGCCGGGGGCAGCAGGGCGCGCCGGCGGGGGGCCGCGGCCGCTGAGGCAGCAGGTAGGGCGGGCGCGGAGAGCCGCGGAGCCGGGCGGGCGGGTTCCCCGCGGGTCGGAGCGGGGCTCCGGGAGCCCGGGCGGCGGCGGGGGCTCTTGTGTGGCGGGGCCGGGAGCGGCGGGAGGGAATGAAAGGTCCGCGCGGCCCCGGTGGCACAAAGGCCGTTGAGTAACGGGGCGTCGTGGGAGCGACAGCCGCAACCCAGGTGAAGGGCGAGGGGAGGGACGGGAGCCTGCAGCGGGAACAAAGGAGCCCTCCCTCAAGGTTTTCGGTGGGAGGTGAGAGACAAGAAAAAGGGGAAAAGGGGAGAAACGGAGGCAGAGGGAGAAAAAGGGAGGGAAAGCAAGTGAACAGGGGCAAAAGAGAGAAAAGGGGAAAGGGGGGGAGAGTTAAAGGAGAGAAGGAAAGAAGGGAAGAAAGAGAAAGAGGAGAAAATGAAAGAGAGAAAGAAGAAATAAAAAAGAAAGAGAAAGAAAGAAAGAAAGAAAGAAAGAAAGAAAGAAAGAAAGAAAGAAAGAAAGAAAGAAAGAAAGAAAGAACAAGCATCAATAGATGAACATGCTGTAGATTTGTTCATTCTGCCAACTTTGTGTGCAATTGTATCCTAGGTTTTCATTCCCTACCCACCTTTGGAAGGAGCTCACTATGACAGGGCAGAGTCTGAGAGCTTTATCTGAAGCGAATTTTGAAGACAATGAAATCAGCATCAACGTTGGAGGCTTTAAGAAAAAGATGAGATCCAACACATTGTTAAGGTTTCCCGAGACCAGGCTGGGCAAATTGCTGAGCTGCCACTCAAAGGAGTCGATACTGGAGCTTTGTGATGACTATGATGACACCAAGAATGAATTTTATTTTGACAGGAACCCCGAGCTCTTTCCTTATGTGCTACATTTTTATAACACTGGCAAGCTCCATGTGATGGGCGAACTCTGTGTATTTTCTTTCAGCCAGGAGATTGAATACTGGGGAATCAATGAATTCTTTATAGACTCCTGCTGCAGTTATAGCTACCATGGGAGGAAAATGGAGCCAGACCAAGAGAAATGGGAGGAACAAAGTGACCAGGAGAGTACAACATCTTCCTTTGATGAGATTTTGGCATTCTACAATGACGCCTCTAAATTTGACAAACAGCCCTTTGGAAACGTCAGGAGGCAGCTCTGGCTTGCTTTGGATAATCCTGGGTACTCAGTTTTAAGCCGCATCTTCAGTGTCCTTTCAATAGTGGTGGTGCTGGGCTCCATTGTGACCATGTGCCTGAACAGCCTCCCAGACTTTCAGATTGTTGACAGCAATGGGAACCTCGATGAAGACCCTCGCTTTGAAATCGTGGAACATTTTGGTATTGCATGGTTCACTTTTGAACTGGTGGCGAGATTTGCAGTAGCTCCTGACTTTTTAAAATTTTTCAAGCATGCCCTGAATTTGATTGACCTAATGTCTATCCTTCCATTTTATATTACATTAATTGTCAACTTGGTGGTGGAAAGTAGTCCGACTTTAGCAAATTTAGGCAGAGTTGCACAAGTCCTGAGACTCATGAGGATCTTCCGCATATTAAAGCTTGCTAGACACTCCACAGGTCTCAGGTCTCTCGGAGCCACCCTGAAGTACAGCTACAGAGAGGTGGGGCTTCTTCTACTCTACCTCTCTGTTGGCATCTCCATTTTCTCAGTAGTGGCTTACACCATTGAGAAAGAAGAGAATGAGGGGTTAGCCACTATCCCTGCTTGTTGGTGGTGGGCTACTGTTAGCATGACCACAGTTGGCTATGGGGACGTGGTGCCAGGGAGCACTGCTGGCAAGTTGACGGCATCTGCATGCATCCTAGCTGGTATCCTAGTGGTAGTGCTTCCCATTACACTGATCTTTAATAAATTCTCCCACTTCTATAGGCGTCAGAAGCAGTTAGAGAGTGCCATGAGAAGCTGTGATTTTGGTGATGGCATGAAAGAAGTTCCATCTGTCAACTTAAGGGACTACTATGCTTATAAAGTTAAATCCCTTATGGCCAGTCTGACCAATATGAGCAGGAGTACCCCCAGTGAGCTGAGCCTGAATGATTCACTGCATTAGTGTACAAGTCTGACAGCAGTTTGCATGAGAGCTATCAAGAGCTATGTTTATAAATGTTTTCCTATTTGTCTTTCTTTTTTTTTTTCTAGAAGATAGTGTTGCTGACACTGCACTTTGCACTTGAGAAACTAAAGACATTTCTATTTTGCACATTTTCATCCAGTTGCATAAGGGTACTAAATGCTGACTTTTCCATACAAATGTTACCACTTCCATGACATTAGTGCTAGTGGTATAGTGATGATCTGTTATTTGTGCATTTTCTCGTCTGAGCAGAGAAATGAATGTACCCAAATGGAATAAAAATTCTCAGCTGTGACATAAGTAATGAAAAAAAGTCACCTATCACCTATACTGGTGTCTGTACTAGTATAGGACTTCCCATGCATTTTACAACCATTTTAAACAGCCACCTGTGAGTCACCTATACAGGAACACTTCTACCTATATTGCTGACCAGTAATTCTGATCATCACTTGCCTGAAAACACCTCTAAGTTTGCTTACTCTTGATTATGTGTGTTAAAATCCGGGTGTTCTTGTTCTGAAATGTTATGTATAGTAATTTTTTTCAGAATCTCTTGGGCATAGACCTTCTTCTGTTTCCAAGATTAGGTCAATACTGAGCCCTCTGAAGAAGACCACCCCTCACTTTCAGATAGCTACATTTCCAAAGACTACATTTCCACAAGTGACTCTAGGTATGGAGGCCCATATAGAGCCCAAGCATATCCTCCAAGGGATCTGCTCACAGCTCAGTCCCAGTGCAGCTGCAAATGTGTTGTATCAGTCCATCAAAATGATTTTGAGATTAGATGCATGAAGATATGGGCTTTAAACAATTAGAAGCTCCAATAAGAAGCCTGGATTTGATTAATGAAGTGAAATATTCCCACATGAACAGTACAGGCGGCATTTTAGGAATTGACATTCATATACTGCAAAAAGACTAATTATAAAGATGCCATATGTGATGCTGAGATATAAAATCTAATTTTATCAGTAAAGCTTGAAAGCAGGTGTTGATGACAGACAATTCCATTAAAATTTCTGCCAAGGAATCTCTAAGCAAAAAACCATTTTCACTCAGAAAGAAACTCTCAATTTACAGCTAAGGGAGAGTATAAGGCCTAAGAAGGGAACAGATAAAGAGCTTAATACTGCACTATCTGTGGGTAGATCCTCCTACCTACTTCTGTGATGTAGTCAATTTAAATCCTTTCAAGGGCTGGCATGTACTTGTTTAAAAAAGCAAACCATGAGAGAACAGATCATACGTGATTTCAAGAGTAATAATGAATCTGCATAGAGTTGTTTTCTGAGTGCTCAGTCTCCTCCCTTACACAATTGTACAGAGATCAAACACTTGCAGTCAACAGGCAGAAGCCACTGTTTCCCTCTTTTTACTTCTGTGCTAGAAAACAAAAACTGTTGGCACTCAGTGGGCAGTACAGCATTTCTCTTCAGATCCTACTGCTTTTCCATCCTATTCATTACATATAATGATCCAGTTAATTTTTTTGTTAGTTTTACTTGTGAAGGCTAGAAAGGTGCAGAAATTAAATTCAAGCTAGTTAGAAGAGAAATTAAAATACTAAAGCTGAAATTGTTATGTTTGGAAGACTGTGTTTTTAAACCATGACAAAGGGTGCCTCAACTGACAAAATAAAGCAAGTATGGTATGGATAGGTAATTGCCTCATTTAGGCTGTCTGGGGTAGCAGCTTGGTCTGTATCTCTTGATGTTGTATCAGCTCCACCTAAAAAACAGAAAGCTGAGCACCCAGGATGGGATTTCTGTTTGGCCAGTGATCTGTGACAGAATACACAGTGTGAAATAACTTACTCCCCTCCCCCATTTCCATTGAACACCCTCCCCTCCCACCAGTTAGTAGCTGATCTAGGCCATGAAGTGTGAGGGGAAAAGGTCCTTTCCAACCTCACCAATCTTGAACACAGTCTGCACAAGTTTTAAGTCAATTGGCAAGCCATTGCTTGCTGTCCCTGAAATTGAAAGTGCCATATGCATGGTCCTGAAGATAGACCTAGGTAACCTCAATTTGGTGTCCAAACTTGAACCATTTTGCTAAGATTTACACTTCTGCATAGGGCTGGTTCAATTCAATTGATGCTGACTCCCAGGCATAAATTCAATACTCCTGTCCCTGATTCATACTGCCCATGTGTAAACTATGACACATCCACAAACAACCACCTAACACACGGAGCAGCGTGAGGTCACCTGTTGAACTAAAATACCAAGAAACAAAAAAGGGGAGGAAGAGGTGGGCATGGGCAGCACATACCCTCCAGTCAGGTAACATGCTGCAAGGATGGTAAATTCTCTCACTGATGCAAAGGACACTGCAAACTGGGTATGTTGGTTTGGGCTTTTGGAGAACTCAGCCCCAAGCAGTGGTTTTATCTCCGTTTCATAAACAGTAGATTAACAGAGCTGAAAACCAGGGACTTTCAGAGCAGTTATTTGGTGAGATCTGTAGACTTGCCAAAGAGCAACAGATTCCCTCTGCTGTTGCTAGTTTTAACATTGCAAAGGTTGGATTTAACTTTGCAACACATCATTTCAATTACCTATAGCTTATCTTATGTTCTAGATTTATTATTATTTGTAGAGCTGATGCTCTGTCATTTCTGCAAATATTGACTGGAACGTGTCCAAATTGCATTTTACTAAAAAAAAAAAAAATGAAACACCCAAGGAATTCCAACTTTTATTGTACTGGTTGAAAGGAATTTTCATTATTGCATTTTTATATAAGTGCTTTTGATCAAAGACACTAAATAAATAAGTACTGAAATTTAAGATGTTCTTATTATCATGACAATTACTTTACACAGTGCACAGAAATTCCTTTCATAAACTTAACTAATTCCATGTTAAAAGTAGTCACATTTTTGCTCCCCCCTCCTCCTAAAAACTATTCCAGAGCTGCGCTGCTCTCCAAGGCTTGCACAACTTCTAGCACAATTTTATTAACAGCTGCTTTATACCAGTATTTTTTTTTCTTCTGCCAACACTGTTCTTTAGCTTAAATATTTCGTTTTCCTCTTACTGTATTTATAGACAGCAACCATATGGCCTTACATACGTATTTTCACAGGTTTATACCTCTCAAGCTTCCTTTTAGTTTTCTTTTTGCAA
This sequence comes from Chamaea fasciata, assembly GCF_029207755.1. Taxonomy (NCBI): domain Eukaryota; kingdom Metazoa; phylum Chordata; class Aves; order Passeriformes; family Sylviidae; genus Chamaea; species Chamaea fasciata. Next base: position 22,429,375 of record NW_027094086.1, on the reverse strand, counting down.
GTCCTGGTCCCCTGACCACGCTAGGGGATGTAGCCCTTTTTTTTGCATTACTTCTGCTTAGATTTATTATGTTTGAGCACTGGACAGTATTGTACGGCAGTTTTAATATTTGCTTATGACTAACAGAATTTTTCACTGAGCAGAATGACAATTTAGTGATTTAAGTAATGTTGCTGTCTTAGCTGCCCCAAAATATTTAGGTAAGGAAGAATAGGCACACCTTTCCTGCCATTTTAGGAAGTAATGTCTATTGTAGGGCTCCGTGCAGTAAGTGCTGAGAAAACTTCTCTCTCATTAAATAAAAGCTACAGGGAAATGTTTACATTACACTTTGAAGAAAAAATGCAATCTCTCCAAAGCCTCACAGGGGAGAAGAGGTGGTATTTTTTGCATAGTCAGTGCTTTTGCCGGACTTCCTCACTCATTGTCGTGTGAGAGCAGGGCACCTGCACTTCCATAAACCACTGGGTCAGATCTGAAGGATGAGAGGATAAGGACTAATTGGCCACTTTCTCCAGAGTTGAAGAATTTCTGTGGTCAGAAATCTCCTTATCACGGATGTGCAGTTTACTGAAGAACATTGCATCAGCCTGTGCTCCTCCTGCCTGTGACAGTCACCTTCATGGCACCAGTGAAAATGCTGTGCCTATTCTCTTTCGTCCGAGAGCTTTGTATTGTTAAATGAGAATTGTGGTAATACTTCAAACGAGGTAACTTGCTTTATTGCCAGAAATAAACTGTTAGAGAATCTGGATTTCTAGTACAAATATAGGCTATTATGAGAGTCAGAGATGCCCTTGAGAAGCAATATGTTACATTATGTTCCTGAGATGTAAAATCTATATATAGATTGTGATTAAGCTTTTTATGTATGTTCAGATTTTGTATTATTGCCTGGTTTATTACTCATTTACTTTCATCAGTTGCTAATTCTTTCTTTCCCTGCAGACTTTCCATTTTGAAAACAGACTGGTTTTTCCTCCCATGTTATATATAGCACGGGCTACTTCACGTTGCAAACTTAAAAACAAAAAAACTTTGCATTTCGTTTTCCAAATTTAATACCTCCAGTATTTGTACCTTTTTGTATAGAACTTTGCAAGACTGCAGGGAACTACTGTATCTGGTGCTCTTTGTACTGTGTGTCTTGTCCCAGTCGTGTGTAACGCACCCAAGAACTCAGTTTTGTGCCACAAAATGGAAATTAAATGCATAAAACATTATCTTTCACCAGGGATCTAAAACTGATTTAAGTTTCAGGACATTCTGAGTATATATTATAATCAAAGAGAAGCCTGGGCCTCGTTGTGAAGATAAGTTTTTTTAAACATGCATATCAGGCTAGATTTCTATTTTTAGAAATGCTCTTAATTGGTGATTGTGGTGGGGAACCCACATTTTTCAGTTGAACAAACAGTACAAACTTCTTGTTCTCTACCTGACAGATTAGGGACTAAACAACATACCACCAGCATTTGCAGGCATTAAATCAACTTGACACGACCTTTCATCTCTTCCAAAATAACCCCATCCCTAGAGGCCCCAGCTGTGCACATGTAAGCAGCAGAAAGCCCCTGGAGTAACTGCTCCTGCTGTGCTGCTTATCCATTTCCTCCCATAATACTCCTGACTTTAATCTACCTTTGATGGTGCTTTCAAACAACATTCAACCCCAGGCAGCACTCATATCCCTTGGTGAGGTGTCGTGCCAGAACTATTCTTTTCTCATTATGTTATTCTTATTTTCTTTTCCAATTTATGCACCTGGCTTCCCTTTAAGTTACACCAGAAATTAATTTGATCTCCTGTAACTAACTTTCAAGTTGCACACTATTCAGACAGGGTGAAAGAATGTTCCCATCTGATTTCTGAAGCATTTTTCACTGATTCTGCCTTTTTCCTTAAAAAAAAAAAAAAAAAAAAAAAGATTATGCTTCTCATCTGAGAATAATTTATGGGGTTAAAAATAGAGCAGTGGGTAATACATTATTCAGAGCAACAGTTCTACAGAGCAATCATTGAAGCTGCTAAGAAACATAATTCTCATTAAAGATTGTGGATCTCTTCACCTCTCAGATATAAAATTATGGGTTGTCAAGTGGAGGAAGCAACCTCCAAACAGTCTAGAACGTGTTTCCCGAGATCACATGACACTGTTGGCAAAGGTCTGGCTCTGGAATTTATTTGCCCTGCTAGCAATGAGGATGGAAAATCATCTCACAGGTGTTGGGACTCACACTGACCTCCCACTGCAGAAATTTGTTTGCCTGACATCGCCTCACCCTTTACACACAACCCTAAATCATGTAAGTCCTCACTTGGATAAACACATGAATTTGCCATAAGAGGCAGTGGCACAAATCCAGCACTTCAGCTTCACAGAAGTGCAAAGAAACATCAGCACCTCCCACTCTTGCTTTTTTCCTTTAAGGGTACTAATGGGCTCTGGCTTCTCACAAATCCCTGTTCAGATATAAACAGGGCTAAGTTTTTCAGGAATTGGACAAAGACTGCTATAAATCTGACAATTTCTTCTATAGATCTAAAGCAGCCTAAGAGCTGCCCACTTTCAGATGCACGATCCAACATCTGCTTGTCACCCAATGTGCAGGTGTTCTGTGTGGTGCAAAAGTCTGTAGCTTTGAGCAGACTATTCCACTGATGACACTGTTGACTTCCAAAGAAAATTCTTCATCTTACTTGGAAGATGAGTGGTACTCACACAGCAGCACAGTTTGCTTGCAAGCAGCTGCTGTGCTGCCCATCCCAAGCCCTGTACCTCCTGCTTCACCCTCTCTATCTGCCATGGCCTGACGTGGCTATTCCTGCAGTCTCTGTGGCTTATGAGGAAAGCTCATGTGGTGGGGTTGTAACAGACCAAAATAAGGGTTTGGAGTTCCTGACTTAGGAGCATCAATCCCACCAAATTCAGTGGAAATTACCCTTTCAAATTACTATGCTGGTTTTGAAATTCATGTTCTGTCCCATTCTAGGAAATGTTCTGAATACTGACACCCTACCAGAGCCCCCTTAAGGACCATCCATTTGATTACCATTAGGTAAATTCTAAGTAATTTCTATTATATCAATGCCCAGGCACATCAGACTGTGGGCTAGCACCTCCCTGTGTTAGGTTTTCCAAGTATGGCAAAAGATAACATGTCAAAATTGTGGTTTACTTTTGGGAAAAATCTATTCTCTATGTTGTTTCTTTCTTCTTTCCATACCAAAGCAAACCTTCCTACTGCCACTGTTAGCATGATCATTTTTTAACATTTTGATCCCTTCCTATTGAAGGAAGAAGCCCTGGATGTATTTTTTTTTTGGTGAGCTGGCTCTCAGCATTGCCTGTGGGAGCATGCTCTAAAGAAGACAGTTGAAACCAGGGAAGAGGCTGCAACAGAGGGGCAAGGCAGGCCCCACAACAGGGACATCACAACCAGCCCAGGTTGGGATCAGCTCCTTCTCAAATTCTTCCTTCCTCAGCCTGGCAAATGAACTACCAGGTCTGGCAGTTGATTTTTGCAAGGGGCATCTCAGCTGCAGTATTGGAAATGCTTTATAAATATAGGGAAACTTTGCTTATGCTTTTGATGGCAAAAATGCTTGGGACTTCCTTATACATTGGTGAGGACAGCCCCACTTCCTGGCTCTCGCATTCCCCAAACTGGAACTGTACTGGTGCTCTTCCCAGTGCTACCAGGGCAGTGCTGGAGAGCATAAAGGACTCATCCGTAAAGGCTTCATGTGAGTAGTAACACAGCACTGGCTCATCCACCAGCACACAAAAATACAAATATGCTACCTCACACTCGGCAGGAGCCCCAGAGCACCAAAACAATTTAACATGCTGGGAAAGGAATGGAGCCGGCAGGTGTTCCTAGGTGCATTTGATTTCCTTAGGAATCCCATTAGATTCAGAGAAAGGTCGGTCTAGATGTACCAAGAATACAGAAGAAAAAGTCTTTGCTAGGCAGTTAATGATACCTGAAACAAGAGACCTGACAATTTTCCATCCTGAGAAAGCAGTATTAAAAAAGCGAAGTGCATCGTTTCATCTTGCCAGAGAAGATGAGAAGAAAGCCATAGGGAATGAAAAGTTAAGTCTATTTCAGTTCTGGGCTTTTTAAAAAAAGCATTAATCCAGTGCAGCCCAGAAAAGAAGAATAAACCTGAACGGAAAACAAAGCTGCAACTGAACAGTGTTTCCATTCTTTCCTTGTAAAGTGCACAGGACAGTCATGTCTTGCATGGTTTCATTTAGAGATCTGGACCAAAATAAGAGACCATCTTCCAAAAGTTTCGACTTCAAATTTCTAAGCACAGCCAGGGGTGTTAGACATACCCTCCCCTCACCTGGGTCAGCTGCATGGCGCTCCAAACATGAGGTTGGGAGCCTCACAATATTTAGGGAAGGTAAGGCCATGCAGGTTCTGTCACTTGCTGTGATGAGGAGCACAGCAGCTGTTTGGCTCTGCAGCACAGTGCCCATTCAGGCCTGAGCAGCCTCTATCCACTGATCAGGACAGCAGCTGGAAGACAGTTCAGAAATGGAGCACTGATCTCTTCTAAAAAAGCCTGAATGGTTGCTCCTTGTTCTAGGGCAATGAGCTGAACTAAACACTTCAGTTCACATTAGTCAAACACTGTGCAGGTAAGACTTTCTCCTACTCCAGCTGAAAGACAGGACCAAACTGTTGAGCTTTTTGTGGAGGCAGTAACTGAAGACAAGTGCTATGAGATGTATAAACTTATGTCAGTTGATGGGCTGAAAAAAATCAATGCTAACTACACTTAAAAGGTTTCAAAATTATACCTACTCTTGGAATAAATTTGCATTAATTTTTGGGATGCAGGACTACTGTATTGCTGGTCCTATAATTCTAGAGATCCTCGATTCCTTACTTATTCTACTAATTACATATTTGGAGCCTGTTTAAACATCTGCTGGTCAACAAAAGTTATAATTACACTAACTAGGAGAAATAGGTTTCTTGGGTTTGTTGAATCTAATACAATACTATTGCTATTGATTTTACCCACATTACACTGTGGAATGTAAACAGGCTCAAAAACAAAGCTGGTTTTATAAAAGCTGAGCAATCAGTGGCGGATGTGTTTCCTTTGAAGGAGAGATACCCACATACCTATATTGGGTTATGAAATTGCTTTTGGTTGTTTTAGAGTTTCTAATGGGATGAGAGACTCTTGGAATGAGTCAGCAATATTTCAGTTGTATTTATTGAAATACTGAACCAGTACTCACCAGAGAATTCTGTTCACTTTCTGAGGTAAATCGAATTTGGACTAAGCAATTGTATGTGTATATAAATTGGTACAGTGCAGAACATTAATACAGTCCCCTCATTATTTTTTGAACAGTCTCAAGGCCATTTTCTGTAAAGATCAACTAACAGAAAAAGCAACCCAACATTTCTTCTGGGTTTCAGGAGTCTTGGAAAAAGTTATTTTATTAATTGTACTTATAAGTCGAGCTTTTGACTTGTTTCTGCATTTTTAATACAAAACACTTTGAAAAATTCTAGTCTTCTTTCAGCAGGAAAAATTGGTATATGACAAATAAATACAACTTACCTAGACTGAAATAACACCTGCGCTTTTAAAAGAATCTCATGCTTTTTGGATACGGTTGCTATGAAAAATGGTACTTCTACATAATCCTTCCTCAAATAATCTCTGACCTCCATAATCTCTGGACTGTGACACCTGTTTTCATGTGCGATGAGAGATCAAAAGCACACCTCTTGCTGTTAAGCCTATATACCCCACTGTACTGTAATAAAAATGAAATATCAATTGATGCATCACACAAAAGGCTTAGTGTCATATAAATCAACTCAAAAGCTTTTGGTCTCCCTCTTTGATGTATTTGGTGCGAAGCTTTTTTTAACAGTGGCCATGCAGGCCTTGGGAGCCCAGAAGGAGTGCAAAGCAGCAGAAAGGTCTGAATAGGGAAAAAAAGTGGTGTTAAAAACATCTGAGGGCCACAACCATCTTCTCATGCATCAATCCTTCCAGTGACACTAAGTGAATGAAAGGAGGAATTGGGGGGCAGGGTGCTTGTTTCTGGGCACACCTGTATCCAGCAAAAGAACAGCTGAAGAATTATACTGGTTAGCTCCAAATGCTGTCCAGAGGAGACAAACAGGACTAGGAGGGCTGAACTTTTCTCTGGGAGAAGCTAGGGAGAGATACTGCAATATATAGTATCTGTCCTCAGAAGAAATATCCACAGGGAGAGGAAAACAGGTTTCTAGTAAACAACATGTGGCTTAATTAATTTGACAGAGGAAAATATATCCAGGTTAGCATGTGGCCATGTATATTTAAAAACTTAACTTCTGAAGTTGTGATACCTAAAGAAAAAAATGTTTAAGGTCACTGTGGTTTGCAGTGCCATGGTAAACGATGAATACCATTGTTTTCCCCTACTGTGACAGACAGAAAACCTTTATTTGAGCCCAGAATCAGATTATTGTTTAACCCCTTCCAATGTCTTCTTGCTGCCTGGGTCTGGGCAGATGCCTACCTAGTGTCCAGTTTATCCCCTCTGAATTTTCTGTGGCCTTTAGAAAGGCCTGTTTGCACCAAAAAAGTACCAGCACCAGGCAAGAACTCTGGCTGTTTGCCTACAGCACATGAAAACTTCTTGCTCCCATCATCACTGCTGGCAAGGTCAAACCCAGCACCCACAGCAGGAACTTGGGAGGCCGAGGAATAGTGCTAATGCACTATGAAAGGTCCTGGCACAGGGCATGGAGAAACTGTACACTGATGCCATTACACAAACTCTTCTACTGCACTGAGATAATTTCCTAAATATTTTTTGCAGATCAATTAAAAAATAGACACAAGGAACTTTATCTTTCCCAAGACTTAAATGTGATTCTTGGACTCCTTGGTCTGAATAAGACTTATTGGGAGCTATGGCCATGCTGCAGTCCAGCCAACGAAGTAAAGTGGCATCAAAAGCTGTTTGCCACCACAGGATGGCTTTCTCCCTAAGATAACAGCTGGCTCCTGCAAGGCTTCCCAGACCACAGGCATTGACTCAAGCTTAGTGCTACCCTGCTCGGGATCAACAGCTTCCAGACTCACACTGTGTCTCTTGGCAAAGCGGGACTCCCTGCCGCGTATTGGTTCATCCCGCTCTGCAGGAGCCCCAGTGCCGGCACCACGGCCCGGCAGGGAGAAGAGCAGGAGGACAGCAGCAGCTTCCAGCAGGGCACAACACTTACATGACATCCTGGGCAGGTGCACAGCTCATCCAGCCCTCTCGATAAAACCATCTCCACCCATGTCTGCCCAGGGCTGGGGCAGGCAAAGTCTCTCCATGCACAGAAAAATGTTTGCCATCAGAAACCTCTGTAACACCAGAAAGGAGTGGGGAAAGAAAGGAGGAGAAAACATCCCCACTTCGGTGACTTCGATTAAATTCTTTTTCCATTTTTATTTACTTGGCACTGTTATGGTATGTTTCCATTTATAAAGTTTTAAAAATCAAAACTTCTGCCTTTAAAGGGTAAATAAATCATGAACACAGAAAACAGTAAACATGAATGGAAGAAAATCAGATGTGAAACATCAACACAGGGCAGTAAGTTGTATAGATGACTACCTGATTTGCTTTTGTCAGCCAACACATTTTTTCCTGACATGCACAGTTAGACTCATCCGCAGCCTGGCCAGGTGCAGATGCCATATTCTTCTCTCCCCAAAGAAAATTTTTAAAAAATTATTTCTTTCTTCCTGTTTCTGTGACAAATACTACTCTTCTCCAACCCAGACTACTCTCTGAAGGCCTAGTGAAATGAAGTGTGAATCCATCCTGAGGACTGTGTAGCAAATAATGGAAAAAAGTATAAAGCATCTGTTGGTCTGGGACTGACAATTATTCTGAAAGATTTGCTTAGAATCTGAACATCCCATCCTTTCAAAGGAAGGAAAAACAGGACAGCTGAGACTTCACTTCAGTGATCTCTGAATAGAAGAAGAGAATAAAAGCTGTTGCTGACATTTGCATGTGCCCACTATGTCCTAAGGACACCTGGGGGATGCTCTTAAAAGTAATGCCCACAATTCATTTTCTTGAACAGGAGGAAGAGAAAAAGGAAAATATGGGGAATTTTCACATATGCTTTAAAAATGCTAACAAATTAAACCAAATCAAAATGGATGAGAGCATACCATATAAAAAATAGGCCCTTTCCAGAATGAATGCACTGAATGAAGAGGAGAAATCCATTTTGTGAAAAAGTACTTCACAAATGTAACATAATGACTTCACACTAAGCCATCAATATAATTTGCCTTTCTCCAAAAAGCTTAAGCTATTACTCCATCTGGCACAGCGCAATCATGAGAAACAAGATGGGCTACCCAGGATGTGTCTTCTCCCAGGCTTTCATCATCAACAGTGGGCATAACACTGCTGCATCACAGCCTGGCATAGAAATATCCCACAGCAAATTTCCCAGCCAGCTGCATGACACAGTTTCAAGTTGCACCAGGGCAGGTTTTAATTTGGTACTGGGAAAAAATTCTTCAGTGAAAAGATCGTCAAGCACTGGAACAGGTTGCCCAGGGAAGTGATGGTGTCACTATCCCTGGAAGTATTGAAGAGACACGTGGATGTGGCACTTAGGGCCATGGTTTAGTGTGGAGTTGGCAGTGCTGGGTTAACAGCTGGACTCGATCTTAGAGATCTGTTCCAACCTAAACTATTTAACATCCATCACTGCCTCTGGAAACACAGAAAGAAATGCCACTGTAAGCTGGAGCCCTATTTAAGAATTTTCACATATTTAAGAATGAGAAGAAATAAAGACTTTCTTACTCCATGAGGTCTTTTTGATTAGCTTTATAACCAGATATATACCCTTAAGAAAAAGTAACCCTCATCATACCACACTGATAGAGCCACATGCACACCAAGTGCTTCACAGAAGTTGTACAGTACACATTCTGCTTGGAAGCACCAGTGCCTTTCCATGGTGAGTCAGGCTATCCCATGTCCTTGGGCAGGAATTCACTCCCCCTGAGCCGTATTTATATCTGAAAGTTCAACACACTGAATGGAGAAGCAGCCCAAAGCCACTGTGCACACTCATCAGAATACACTGTGCAATGTAGACAAGTTATTATTTACTGTAAATAAACAGCAAATAATTATAATATGCAATAAATGTCAGATTAATTCAGCTTAGCAGAAGAATTTTGTGACTTCAAACATACCATGGTTCACTAAGGAGCACTGGTCACGAGTTCCTTTTACTAAAATGTATTTGTGGGTAAGTTCTTAAGAAAATAATTTTTAAAAATCAGAAAAGAAACGGGCAGTGGAATTATATTAGGGATATTAAATGTAGGCACTTCTTCTACTTAAGTCTATCCATTGCCTATTGGTTTCCTAGTGTGATGAGAACAACGAAGGAACAACTCAAACCCCTTACGTCCACTAGTACCTCCAAGTAAAGAATGTCTAAGAGGACAGCCAAGATACTTGGGTGATGCTCAGTTGTCTCAGGATTAGGCCTTTAGCAACATCAGATTGCAGAGAGAAGGACTTCCATAGAGTGGAAGAATTCCACTGAGGATTTCTGACCTGATTTGCTTTCATGAGATCCTCAGACTTCTAGTTCTTGCAGCACAGTCGTGATCTGGAAAAATCCTTTCCAGAGCTGACTTTGAGAGACATGGGTTTCTGTGCTCACAGTGTTACAGAAAGGAAACAAAGCATGAGGGATGACTACAGAAATGAACAGTAATGGTTACTATTAAGATAATTTTGCTTCAGTTAGAATAAACAAGTCAACAATTATACATGAAAAATTAGCTTTTATTAAAAATGTTTAGTAATAAGCAATGACTTTTCAAAAATTTTTTAACTTACTAAACCTAAACATACAAAGTCAGAAGCAAACAAGAAATTGCTCGGTTAAAATCTTACTGAAGGTTAACTTGTCAGTAGTTCTATTAGATTTCCTGCAAGGCTTGCTTTTAGAATATCTCATTTATTATACTGTTGGCTTTCCTTTACAGAGATGCTCATCCTCCAGCAGAGATGTGTAGTCAACAACATGGATGATTAGATTCATTTATATAAACAGAAGAAAGAAAAAATAAGTTGCATCTATCTCTGTGTACAAAATCTATTTCTCTATGTTAATGCTTGCACAGGATTCAGAGCTCCATATGCTGGCTGCTGAAACCCAAGGCAGCTCTTACACTGACTGCAGTTTGCACCATACCACAATGGCAACATACTAATTTCATACTAATTCATTAAAGTGTTCTTTGGTCACAAACATCCTGTACCTACCCAGTTTAGAGTACATCAGATACTATTTTTCACCCTTTTAAGTAGTTTGTTTTATTTTATTCATGGCATTCAGATTTTTCTCATGCATGTATTTTCCATTTCTGTGTGCAAGCATGTGCACAAAGTCTGAGTTGTTTCTATGCAGACACATCAGGATAGAAAAAAAGGATGTCATTTACCTTCTGATAGCTTTCAGATGTCAGACTGCAACAGCTCTAGTCTAAAACAGCCTTTTCTTGCAGTCTCTCAGGATACACAGCTCATCTTTAAGGTACTACCATCCTGAAGTTTTCAGAATACACAAAATAAGAAATTTGTGATAATTTTGTATTATTGTCTATCACACTGTAAAGCCACATTATTCAAACTCAAAGTCTTATTTTTGGTGTGAAAAGTTTAAGATTGAGTGAGGGAAAATTCTAGCTGCTGAGGATGCAGGTAAGAGTGTCCAGACAATGACACTTTGCTTTAAAGGCACACCAAGAAAAGGCATGCTAGGTTCCTCTTCTGATGGTTTAAACATATATTATTTAAACATATATTCATACCTTATATATACATAGGTATGAATATATATATGTGTGTATATCTACACAAATCAATGTATGCACACACACTTTTGAGTTTTTGAGAACAGAAAGTTCAAGAAGTAGAAATTACTTTAAATAAATAAAAACCATACTAATAGGGGGAAGTTGGTGATGTTATTTTTTCCTGCATTATGATTATAATCTAATGACACAGTGATATGTTTATACCATTTTTTTACTTTACATCATTTTGTTGTATAAATGTGAGGCATAGGACTACCAAGTACATTTTATCTTGCCTAAAGTAATTTTTATGGATCTTCTGTGTTCTTGCATTTTCGCAAGGAATGGTCATTGCTCTAAGAAGTATGAAGAGAGTTAAGGTAAGGATGTTCTAAGAATCACAATTAAGATTTATTTGACTCTAGGGTTTACATGTCAGACCGTGGTGTGCATGCAAACACAAAGAGAATGACAAGGACAGCAATGGCTGTATATGGCTCAAACCCAAGTACTGGTACCAGCATAGCTGTAGAATGCTGATCCTGGAAGAACTTTTTGTTTCCATTGGCATAAGCTTTGTGACATTATGCATCATTTCCAAAATCAGTACTGTTCCATCTAAATGGTCCACGTATGTTGACAATTAATGTTAAGAGGTATGAGATGATTACTAACTTCCAGAAAACATGTAACAGAAGATGCCCATACAGTAGTCATCATTAAAAGTTTAACAGTTGGAGGCTGAATGTAAAGGTATTTTCAGCTGTATTGTTTAAAGAAGTATGACTATCACAGTGAAGTTATTTACATACAAGGCAACAATAGCAAAGATTTCAATAGAGAACAGTAGATTGTTCAGAGAGTGGATCACATTTTCTGCCAAGTCTGAAATATTTCTCACAATGTTGTAAATTCTACCAATAGATATTCCACAACATAAACCAGACAAGAACTTGTAAAAACCTACTAAGAGCTTGGTCCTGCATTTCTGAGTCCCCAAAATCTACCAACAGAAGACTACAGGAATTTTGAATGTTTAGCAATTGCAGGACAAACCCCTCAGAACACTATTAAATGTTGCTTCTTTTCTGTACTTATTAAATATAAGTATTCAATTTATTTTCTTTGGTTTTTAAATTACTATCCCTTTGTAGCTGTAATGTGAAAACAAACAAATCCCAAAGCACTAATAATTCCCCTCTCCCCTCAAAACAGTGATTAAAAAAACCCCAAATGAAACAAAAAACATATCCAGAAAGTGTAGCTGTTACTTCATTATAAAACTACGGTGCAAAATTGAGGTTCATACTGGTCAGAATTGCAATAGCAATTGGAAGTTTACACTTAAGGAGTGACTGTAAGTATTGCTTCTCCTGAATAACAAAAATTAAAACTGATTAGGCACTTGTTTTCTTGTTTAATGACAGCTGACTCAGTGTGCGTACAAATGACAGAAATACTCTCTCAAAGAATGCTCTGTAGTGTAACAACTGTACTACTCAACTACAACAGTCCCTGATTCAGGAGAGCAGAAAAACATGTGCCTATTACTTACTTTATTCCTAAATTTTACTGCTGTGAATGGGCTGGATACATGTTCAAGTGCTGTCTTGAATCAGGATACTTGTTGAAATTGGAGTTTTAAAAGATAATACAGTGGTGAGCAGCTTTTCATTATACTACAATAGCAATTTTATCTAATTTGACTCTGCTCTCCACAATATTATCCTAATACTTCCCAACAGAAAACAGGCATAAAATAAATAGGATAACCAAAGATTACATAATAAATATGCTACTAAGTGGGAGAAAAATACATTGCAATATAAGGCTCGGTAGTGTTGCACAATCAAGAAATCATTCCAGGTGCTCCAAAACACAATTTCCAATGTACAATACCAAGTTACCACTACACACCTGAAAAAGATTGGGAAGTAACAGATTAAACTTCTATTACATTTAACATTTGAAAACACAAACAAGTGGTAAAGTGTTTTGCTGCTTTTGCAGAACACCATACGAATGTTCTTGACTGTTGCAATTGTCACTGCTTGTGAAGGAAAATTTAACAGATTAGATTTTTGGAAACTCTCATAATTGAATTCCTTCCGACTTACAAAGTTACCAGTGTCCACACTGACTGCTAGCATTATGTTTGAAAGTAAAACAAACTCAGAAATTTTGCTGCCTTCGTTTCTTTGCATCCATCGCATCTAGGATAGGTTGCCTCTTTGCAGTGTACCTCTGACGAAGCTCCTCAATTTCTCGTTCCATCATAGGGTCCAAAGCCTTTAACCTCATCTGTAATTCTTCTAAACTCAGATTCTTTAACTGCAAAACAACCAAACAAAAAACAATCCCACAAAAAATATTAGAAACTATTTTCAACAAAAAAGAAAATCACTGCCTTTCATAAGCCTTTAATTTACAGCTGCAGGGTTTTTACACACTTAGAGTGTATGTATACATATATATATAAATAACTGTTGATGTAGCCAAAAGCCTTACTGTGCTCCACAGTAAATAACAGTATATAAAAGCAAACACACATAGTGCATTTAATTGAAAATAAAAGAAAAAAACCTTTGCAAACCTTGTAAATAAATCACAAATAAATACAGGGCTGGAGTTTAACTCATTAGGCTGAAAAAAGCATGCCACAAAATACAAATACATATATACTCATGTATACAACTTCTACTGCATAATCAAATACTTCTAATCAAACTTCTTATAAAATCCTGGAAAACAGACAGTGGCTGTCAGTAATACTCTTGACAGATATTTAGGGGTACTTTCTGATAAGAATGACAAGGCACCTGGCTTTCTCAACAGACTGCTGTCAGAACTACTCCAAACAAATTGCTAACAGTGTATTAAGTAATACATGAAATAATTTCCTGAATTCATGGGGGGTTACCTTTGACCAAGTTCTTTTCTCTCAAAAAATATTTTCTCAGAATGTTTAACAGTTCATTACATTTCATTCATTAAAAGTGACTGATCATACAACACAAATTATTTCACTGCCTTGCTGGCTGCTGCCAACAAAGGTTGGAGTCTTGTCAGATACTGGGGCATGTCGGGCACTACTGCTCCACCTGCTACCGCAGGGAATGATCTGCATTTGAAATGCATTTTTTGTCTTGCCTATGTGGGTTTTCTTGATGTAATTTAGTGCCTTTCTGCATTTGTCTCTTATCAGAATTGCCAATGTGCCATTATTCTTCACCAGTGTGAAAAACAGTCAGCAAATTTCAAACAGCACATATAATTTCCTCTCAGGAAAGGGATAATCTTTATTTTGTTTGCAAATACTTTGACATTGCAAACAAGCATACTACCTAACTCATAGGTAAAAAAAAACAAACAACTTTTCTGAATCAACCACTAATGAATCAATACTTCATTCATTAATCTAGGGCAGGCTTCCATCAACACAATCTGATCTGTTTTCCCTGAGGAATTTACTGCTATTTTTGATCTTTATTTTTATCAGCAACTGAGGCATATAAATGAGCCACACATACCGCTACATACAGTCCAAACCCAAGCATTATGACTTCTACTAACAGACCACACTGCATAAAGCAGACAAATAATTTAAAGTCATAAAAAGGAGAGAGGGCATATCAGAAATGCTTAACAGAGCGTATGGAAAAGATGCACATTTTCATGCAACATCATTTTAACCATAGAATTCTTAATGAAGAAGAGAATTAAACTCCAGATGTCAAAATATCTTCGAGGACCATAGATCCCAAGACCTGTATGAGACTTCAGATGTGCTCAGCAGTGCTGGTCTTACAGAATCACAGATTATGCAAGCTGCAAGGGACCCACAAGGATCATCAAGGTCCAACTCCTGGCCCTGCACAGTACAACCCCAAGATTCACACCATGTACCTGGGAACATTGTTCAAGTAGTTCTTGAACTCTTTTAGGCATGGTGCTGTGATCACTTCCCTGGGGAGCTGCCCCAGTGCCCAACCACCCTCTGGGTGAAGAACCTTTTTGGAATATCCAACCTAGACCTTCCCTGACACAACTTCAGGCCATTCCCTCAGGTCCTGTCACTGAGCACCACAAAGAAGAGATCAGCGCCTGCTCCTCCTCTTCCCCTCATGAGGAAGTTGTAGATGGCAATGAGATCTCCCCTCAGTGTCCTCCAGGCCAAACAGACCAAATGACCTCAGATGTTCTTCATATGGCTTCCCCTCCAGACCCTGCACCACCTTTTTTGCCCTCCTTGTGACACTTTGTTTACCCTTCCTTGTTCTCTCCCAAAGACTCTTCTTCTCTTTATGAAGGGAAGAGTTTCCTTCCAAGCCACCAAATACTCAATTTACTGCACTCCATCCATTTGACATATAGAAAAAAGGATGAGGCAAAGGAATTCCTCAGTCACCAAGACTTTTACAGAAAAAGACCTTTTCATTTTCAGAGAAAGAAAAGATTAAAAGCCTGCACTATTCTATTTAATTTTTAGCCCATTGGTGTGTGTAACTGTCACATGACACTTTTCAGTGTAAATATTCTCTTAGAGGAGTTAAGTGTCAGAGCTTTTAAGTATAATGGGAAGAGATGATAGTGCCGACTCCACAATTTAACTGATCCCAAGACAGCATAAATGAGAGGAGCAATAAACCCACGTGTGACAGGAATAATGTATTTAGCATGCGTGACAGGAATAATGCAGTTGGGACTCCAAAGACCAGCAAATGTCTAAGGGCAGACACCGAATAATCTCATGCATGAATTTTGTGAGCACCACCAGTGATGAAGCCCCTACCCACTCCTGGCCAGTCTGGAGAGCCACTTATTCTCACTCAGTCACCACTGTAGACATCAGGCTTAAACTGCACAGAATAGACTCCAACTGATGTAATCACATAATTATTCTGCCCTGAAAAACATTTTTTCATAAATTAGCTGAGAAGAATGTGGTGGGTGAGTTTTTATTTAAATTTCAATCAAGAAACAGAGCCAGCAAAGAGAATTAACTATTCTTTAAAGATCACAGACAGCTGGGATGAATATTAAAATAAAAAGAAAATGATTTTTTAAGCCAGAGATCAAGAATCTTTCAGAATGAGACATTTACTTTGAAGAATTAAAGACTTCAGTTAAACTAGATAGTGCTGAGGTAAGACAGATAGACTTCCCTTTTGATAAGCAGAAGCCGGATTTAAGGAACTGATAAATCATGAGGCCCGTCAACTTATATTTGTGTATTCTGACTAATCAATAGGCTTCAAGAATTACAACGAAATCATAAATCAAATACTCCTGGGAAAACAGGATTCAGCTGTCACACAACACTAAAAGGTTAAAAAGTCAAAGTGAAGAAAACTCACTTACTTCATCATTTTGAGACCCCACCGCATGAAAAGGACCACCACCCATTTCAAAGAACAAACCACACATACTTAATAGCTCTTGGCTAATTACCATACGAAGCAGGGAATGGGATGTACCAGAGTCATGAATATACATTTGTGTTTTGGGTATTCAATACTCCTGTACATAAAAAGACCCTGTGATCTTCTGTGGGTGTGCGTGTGTGTTTGGGAGCTATCCTGCACGCTGCCCAGCGTCGTAATTAAACATACACTTTCTGATTTTAAACTGTTAGAGAGTCTTTGTCCGTCATAGTTGGATATCAGCATTAGATCGATATTCATATTTTTTTTAATAATTCAAGAATTATCTCAGACGTCACCTAGGAGATCCAGATAGCCACAGTACTCATCAATATGAATGGCTGATGCTCAGGACATTTAAAGGAAGGAAGTGGCAGAAAACAGAACAGTTAGGAAGGTCTCACCTATCTGATATCAGATGAGAAAACTACTTAATCAGCCACAGCTGAATCTGGGAAATATGTGTGTGTCTGTGCACGTACATGTCTCCTTGGCAAACTTAGAGATTTCTTTGACTTCTGTCTGTGCTGTAGGTATTACCTCACAAACACTAAAAGCCTGCAATAATCCTGAACACTGAATGCAACAGCAAATATATGAAATAAGATGCGTAGAAATAACTCAGACAAGGTATTTCATTACTCCTATGTAATTTATTGTAATTTATTGCCCTGCATGATAAATATTTTGTTTCAAATTCTTAAAGCAATAGAACTCAGCATTCATTTACTTCCCCTTGCAAACAGTTTGCAATTTAAACTCCCATAAATAATTCACCAAGTAGCTTGCTCTAACTACTGGAGCTACTGGCATTAATGGGAAGGGAGCGGGGAGCATTCAGTAGCACAAGCTACAGGAATTCAGAAAGGCTTTAAATTATATTTCAATAGCTTTTAAAAAGCTGCTAACTGTAACAACTGTTAAAATTACAATTGTAATCAGGATAGCATTTATGTGACAATAACATAGAGCTCAATTCCTGCCACTCCACATAATGCACTGAATCACCTCCTTTCAGAGATCAAACACCCACAATGACACAAGAGACAGCAAATAGTGTCAGGATGGGCCACTTCCAAGACAGAGGTCTTAATGGAGTTTCTGGTAGCAGTGTTTGCATTCACTGGGACCCTTTATTTCACCAGGTAATCACATGGATTTTGGAAAACAATAGTCCAAACTGCAACTTATAATGCCACACACAGACACAGCCTTTTAGAGTGAGTATCAAAGATAGAACTTTTCTCCTTAAAGATGTATTTGTTAACCTTATCATCAAAGAGAGCTACAATGTATAAGGGAAGCAAATCAAGCAAGGAAGTCAAACGACTACCACAGTCAGATGACATTAAATAATTTCTCCTTGAAGCTGATGTATTCTCAAGACAGTCATATGCAAAGAGGCCTCACTGAAATTCTCCACTTTGCTAAAGCAAGGGAAATCAGCTTTGCCTATGAAGAGATCAGACAAGAGTCATCCTTAGGGGACAAACTCCCAGTGCTGCAAGCTGAGTGCCAGCAGCTCCTGCCTCCACCTTCTCCTCTCCCTGATCCAGGGGGAAATCCTGGTGGAAGGCAATCTTTCAGAAAGAAGTTCCATCGACTCAAGTTTCCCGTGGCAGAAGCATCTTTCAGCAGCACCAACCTAAGATAGGACAAATAGAATAAAAGCATAACTAACCTTCTAACTGAACTACAATTCTCAGTTATAATCTTTGGAAGAGGCAACTCAGCCACACACTTGGGAGACCAGTAAGTCTGGAAACTCGGTACGCTTTATCTCAAACTCTTAGCAAATGGGACACCAATCATTTAACTTCTCCTTGCTCATTTTTCAGCTTATTTGTAATAGGTTAGAGGCTTTTCCAGGAAAGGCCACATGTAGAAGTTAAAAAGCAGTAGAACAGAAAAGCAATCATTAGCAAGCTTTTCTTAAATGTGACTGTCCTCATTACGCTGGGATTCAGTAAAAATCCAGAAGTTGAGGCAGCTCCAGGCATGAAGTGTTCCAGTTGCCATCAGAGCACAGATCAGAGCTGCAAGCATTCCACAGACAGGCGCACTGCCCTTGCGTGAAGGTGGCAGGAGCCACTGCTAATATTTAAAATAATCCAGCATGACCACGAAAGGTTTGTTGAATACAGTGCAAATCAGCATGTCATCGGAAAAATATTTCCTATTGCAGTGGGTTGAGCCTGGGTGGATGCCAGGTACCCACCAAAGCTGCTCTATCACTCCCACAACGGGACAGGAGAGAGAAAATATAGCAAAGATTCATGAGCTAAGGTCTGGGAGAGATCACTCACCAAATTCTATCGTGGGCCAAAGAGAACTGAATTGGGGATACCAAATAAATTGACTTATAACAAAATCAGAGCACGATAATGAGAAGTTAACGAATCTTAAAAACACCTTCTCTCCACCCCTCCCTCTTCTCAGCTATACCACCTTCCCCACTAGCAGAGTGAGACACGGAATGGAGCTTTTGATGAGTTTGTCACACATTGTTTCTGCTGCTGCACAGGGAGAGTTGTCCTTCCTCTGCTCTAGTGCACCTCCCATGGGAGACAGTCCTTCATAAACTTCCCCGATGTGAGTCCATCCCATGGGCATCAGTCGGCACCAACCGCTTCAATGTGGGTCACTCACTCACAAGGTGCAGGCCTTCCAAGACAGGCTGCTCCAGCATGGGTCACACACAGGGTCACAAGTCCTACCAGGAAACCTGCTCCAGCATGGGCTCTTCTCTTCGCAGGTCCCCGCCAGGAGCCTGCTCCAGCATGGGCCTCCCACAGCTGCACAGATCTCTTCATAGCATCAACCTGCTCCAGTGTGGGTCTTCTCCACAAGCTGCATCCCCATTTACTTCCATGAACTGTAGGGGCAGAGTCACCTCCCCAGAGGCTGCAGGGGAACCTCAGCGGGATCTGGAGCCTCCTCCCTCACTTCTTTTCCCCTGACTTTGGTGTCTACAGAATTGTTGCTCCCACATAGTCTCACTCTGCTCTTCCCTGGCCACAATTACCACAGGCAATACCTTTCTTTTTTCCTTCTTAAATACGTTATCACAGAGACGTTACCACCATTCCTGACTGGCTCAGCTTTGGCCAGTGGAAGGTCCAGAGCTGGCTGGCACTGGCTCTGCTGGATATGAGGAAGCTTCTGGAAGCTTCTCACAGAAGCCACCCTGCCACCAAAACCTGGCCACACAAACCAATACACCTATGCCAAAATCATTCTTACTCTGGTCATTACTGGTTTCAGGTGATTGTTTTTTTTACATGTCTTCAAACAGTGACACACAAGGAACTCTTCCCTCACAGGTTGAGGCATTCACCTCCCAGAACCAAACCTTTACAAGGGAAGTGCAACAAGTTTTACTTTTTTTGTCTTTTGGTCTAACTTCTTGCATCCCATATCGACCAGGTTCATTTGGATCAGTATTTTCAGCAAACCAAAGAATACTTGCATTCAATACTACTACCTGCAGGAGGACTCATACTGTATCTTACATATTTTGTTTACAATCCTTGTCAAGCCATACTGATGAAAATTCCAGAAAAAAGGGGCACTTGGAAAATAAGTGTGCATTCCTATCTACAGACCTGAGTTGGGAACAATAAGCTCAGAAAGAAGGAGATAAAGTACGATCAAAAATTGACTCTCAGAAGTTGTGAAATCAAAGAGTACAATGTAAATCCTGACTACTGGATTCCATATGTGTCCAGCACAGGAGCCAGAAGGAGGGACATATATCTGTGATAGTTGGTGGTGCTTGTGTTCCATGGATTTAGCTGAGGGGGTCTGGAACTCAACAGCCACACTTGGCCAGCACACATCCCTAGCCGTCCAAACTTTTAAAGGGGTGGAAGCCAAAGTTTGTGGTGGATGTACAACATCATAATCTTAATCCATTCTGGACAGAAAGAGAGGTAAATAAAACCCCTATAACAATTACATTTTCAATAGAAAAAAAGTAGATTTCATTATTAATTCCATAATGCATGAGTTACCATTGCAAACCTCCAGTCTATCAAAGTAAATTGCAGAATACTGCTATTAAGCTGGTGCAATAAAAAAAAGCAAATGTATTTTCAGAGTTTAAATTGTTAAGGAAATAGATATTCAATCAAAAAGCAATCTGTATCAAGTTTGTTGCGTTTACTTGAAAAAACAAATCCTTCCTAGCAACTGCTTAAATGAATCTTACATGCAACATGTCTATTAGGGGCCTTTGATTAAAAAAATATGGATTGTTAATACTATATTCTGAGTCATCTATTTTCCCATCTGTTAGCAATTCCTACAGTATGAATTATCAACAGAATGGCTAACAATATTTATTGCATCAATAGCAATTGCAAAAGGGGGTTGCCCTTGGCACCTTCTAAGATTTAACCAGTGCATATCTTTGATTGTCTTGTGTGTTAGTGGTCTACTAACATGCTCTCAGGTAACAGAAATTTTTCTCTCCAGCTGTTCACTTCCCTCTGCTGAGTAGAGTTTACTTTTCTCTAGTGGAATGAGCTCCACTGACAGCTTCAAACTCCTATTTTTTACTGGTATAAGAAGTTAAACTTGAGTCAGAATCCAAAAGGTACAAGGTGGGCCTTTCTCTCTACCATGAATTCACATCCAAAATCTGTGAATCTCACTAGTGAAAAAATTGTCACATGCTTGCGTGCAAGGAAATACTCCCCAGCTACTGTTGTCAGTTCAGCTGCTCCCATGCAGCAACAGGAGAACTGCTTTATGTTTGCTTATACAGCAAATCCTGCTGGACTCTGTCTAAGCAGTGTCAGGTGAGGATGAGCTGTCTCAGGCACCCACTGGCCACACAGCAGAGCTCTGACTTGCTGCCATCCTCATCCCTGATGTCACAACAGTAAGCAAATCAGTCACAAGAAAACAAACTCGTACAGGGAATGGAGTGAGAGCATTTATTTCAGGGTGTCTGAAAAGCAAGAATCCTTGTTGCAATGCACAAAGTTATACAAATATAAAAAGGACCTCATTTACTGTAACAATTTATAGGAGAGAAGGACTGACAACTGTCGAAAGCCAAAGCTCATTCCACAGGACTGCAGTTATCTTAAGAATCTTGGGGGCTAAAATAAGCGTATAAGAGAAAATTAAAGATGGACAAGCTCATATATTTTTAAAATGTTTCTCTAGGGATAAAATTGTATATAACTTCTCCATGATTAATCCCTGTTTTCAGTAGTAGAATTCCCTCTTCTCTAACATTAAAGCTGAATGTAATTTTAGCAACACAAAGCTAAATCTTTAAGTACCATCAATATTTTTCAGCTCTAGGAGACTTTTCTCAGCTTCATACAAAGTGACATTTCAATAGAAATGATCACTAGGAACAAAACAGTTTTCTGTACCATTAGTTTATACTATCATTTGCATACTTTTTTTAATAGTGCCCAAGGCTCTCCTTTGAGCACATTAAATACTGCCAGTACTAAAATTCAAAAAACATGAGCTGAGTCATTTACCTTCATTAAATTACCCTTAAAATGAGATCCCTAAAATAAGTTGTTTTTAGGAGATGGGAGGTGTCTTTTTATTTTCCTTTTCATTTCTAAATCATCAGGAGGCAGCTAAAATCTAAATATTTCTGCAATTAAAAAGGCTAAAAAGATCAGGGGAAAAAAATCTAGTAGTCAAAAACTTAAATGAAAAAATCCTGATTATTGGAATTGAAATCTAAGGAAAAGTATAGCTTATCATGAACAGCAGTGTAAAATCAGCAATAAAGTCAACTTTTGCCTGTTGCAATTTGCAGTAGTTTTGGTTCGTCAATTTTTCATTTCCTGGCCAATGCACCAAATAATGTGGTGGGTTGAGCATCCACTAGAATTATTTACCCCTTTTCTCCTGTGAGATAGGATTAGGAGAAGAGCAAAGTAGGCTCAAAACTTAAAGGGTAGAAAGAAAATTTTATTAACAAATCTACAAGAAGAGGGGGAAAAATTATTAAGAATCAGAATAAAATTTTTAAAACACTCCCCCTCTCCCCACAACCTTCTTTCTCTTCTCACTGACAACATGCAGAGAGACAAAACTTGGAACTTATGTTAGTTGACCACCTCTAAAATAGTCTTTCATTAGTTCTTTTAGGGAGAGGAGTCTCTTTTGCTATGTCATGGAGACTTCTCCACAAGAAAACAGTTCTCCCATGGCTTTAGTTCTCACAAATAGTAGCCTCCTGGAAATCTGCATTTGTGAAGTCCCTCCCATTTCACGCAGCCTTCCCATGGGGTACCATTTTAAGGATGAGCTGTTCAAAAGCAAAGGTTCTCTTCATCTCTTGAGATCATCTTCATCTCTGGGAATAGAGATCTTCTTCTCTCCCTGGGGTCAAGTCTTTATCTTCATCTCATCTCTCTCTCTCTCCCTGTTCAACTTCTCATGAGATCACAGCTACTTCAACATTTACTCACTTCAGCACAAATGCCTTTGCTCATGTCTGCAATTTAAACACTCCATCCTCCCATACTGTTTCCATACTGTTTAAAGAGGTAGTCTAATATATCACAGTCTATTACCATGGCCTTGCAAAAGATTTTCAGCCTAAGACTAAGGCATCTCCTCATTCTCCTCCCATCTGGCACTTGACTCCTCCTTCACTGACTTTGGTCTCTTCATACTGTTTCTCTCCACGTCTTCACTCTGTCTTTTCCTCTCACTCAGAGAGGATTCAATGTTTTGCAAGTTCCATCTGTGCAAGGAAAGAGTCAGTATCTCACTCGGGGCCTGTGGAGGTCATGATGGTTTCTGCCAGGCAGTGGCCAAAGCAGTCATGGTGGTAGATTCAGGCCATGCTGGGGCTGTGCCAGGACCTCAGGGCCCTGCCCAGCCAGCGCTGCAGGAGAGGCAGGGCCTGGCGCTGGAGGGAGGGAGGAACTGGCCTGGCAGTATGATGTTAACAGCTGCTGGAGCCTGATCCGGCCCAGACGGAGCCTTCTTTTCTTGGCCTCTCCTCCCCCGGCCTGGCAGCCCAGCCCAGCAGGGACTTCCCAGTCCCACGGCAAAGGGGGAGCCGGGCTGGGTTGTTACCTCTTCCCAGGCTGGAAGAAAAGAGAGCTTTCCCAGGGTTTGTTTGATTTTTAACATGTGCGTTCACAGAGGCGTGTTCAGCTTTCTAGTGGTTTAACAAGGTGTCAGTATTCAAAACTAGCCACTGATTGGTTTTGTCAGGCATGAAGGAAGCTGGTGGCAGCTTCTTTTAGAAAATCACTTCCTTCTTCCCTTTTCACTAAATGTCAATCAATGCAAAACTAGCACACAATTTTACCCAGTTCCTGACAAAATGGTAAGGCAGTGTGCACTGATGCTTTATCATATCCTAAGCACTTCAAATACAGTTTACATTGGTTTTACCTGCTATAGCATCAGGTGTTCTTGTAGCTATTAGGTATATAGTTTTCACTAAAACAAATAAAGCACCATGAAAGAGTCTGAACATGGGGAAATTACCTGAAGCAATGTATCTCAAGGACCCTGCAGCTTGAAAACCTCCATTATTAAGTACCTTCGAGATAAAATCCTTAGTATCTCACAGAAAAGTGTAAAAATATATTTAAATGTACAGAAGGAAAAAATCCTGCCATTCTCTCTTTCTTACATCACTTACACAGGGTATATTGTTACACTGCACGCAAGGGTCTACTGAAGCATGACACTTTAATTTGCTATCACCTTCCCTCTAAAATTTCATCATCCACCACAGAAATTTTAAAAATTACTTTTAGAGTATCACAGGCAAAAATTCACAGTTTGAAATTCCTTAGAGAAAATCTTGGTGGCTTTTTATATCCTGTGATTTTCTATGCCAGGAATCTCAAGCTTAATTGTACAGTTTGCCTTGAAGAATACTATAAATGTTTACGGAAGCTCCCAACAGAGTAAATAAGCTAAAGATTAGGAAAAACACTCCATCTGGATACTCACCATGCTGTTTAAACTTCATTGCAAATACATCCATACAGTGTTGATGGCAAAGTAGCTACTACACCTGACCTAAAATACGCATGATTCCCAGCCCCTTCCGCTTTTGGAGGAAAAAAAAAGGCATGGGAAGAAAAAACAAACAAAATAACCCCCAAAACATTCTACCAAGAAAAGATATAATTGTTTAAAAGTAAAAGGAATTCTTTAGCTAAAGCTCTTAGTGTAGCAAGTAAGTAGCATAAAAAAGTCAGCATTTTATCTTTATTAATCTATGGCTCTCCAGGGCAAGTGCTTCTGAATGATGCTTCATACTGAGCTCAGCTATCAACAGGTATCTTACAGCGCTCTTGAATTCACCATATCACATTTCAGCTACTGCAGCTGTCATTCAGCTACATAAACCCAAATGTTACCCTCATATCCAAAAGTTTTTGCAAGTCAAGCCACTGCCTCCCTGACATCTGATTCTTCCATGAAAAGAGCATTTAAAAATATTCAGAAAATAACAGTATTTTATTTTTGTAAAATTCTACTCATCTACAAAAATGCAAGCTGTATTAAGAACAAAAATATGAGCTATTTGGGATGAGAAACAGTTAAAAAACCTCATTTGGTTAAGACACCAAAACATTGTAAAGATAAATTAAAAAATGAAAGATGTTCCTAGTTTTGCTAAACTATTTTGTAAATGCAAAAATATAGTGAAAAGTAAAGACATAAGTAACTTGAAGTAGAAGCCTTGAGGTTAAAAAAGCCTTATTAAAAATCTAAAAAGTAATTGAATACATAATGATATATTTTAAAACTATTTTTCCTCAATAGTCCATTTAAGATTATTTTTAAATAGAAAGAAAAACGCAAACTTGTTTAATAGTGACTTTTGACACACAATGCATGCACAGCAATAACTCTCAGACTGAGAAAACCATTTAACCTGAAGAGCAATGCAAGAGGCTAAAAGAATTTTAAACATCAAACCTCAGTGTCCTACTGAGGGATAATACAAGTGAATCCCAATCTTCTGAGAAGCATAAAAGGTTGATACTCAAAACTAAACCAACAAAACTAAATATTCCTAACAGGGAAGGTCTGTTGGAAGAGATAGACAACCCCCAAACCCAAAACGTATGTGCAAATTTGTATCTTATTTGCTGGGAAACCTTGACTTGGTTATGTTTTTTATAAGGAAGAAAATTCAGTTTAGTTTCAAACAGCCAATTCAGAAAGGACGTAGGAAAAGCCCATATTATCTTTAATAAATGGAAAAATGTTAGACGTAATGTTTTCTGGGGTTTATTTCATGGAGAAATCTTTCCTGAAGTCATGTATGAGAAAGGATGGGTTTCAATCACTACTGATTTAAGATGGACAGAAAAAATCCTATAGTCCAAAAACTCAGGGCAATTTCTGAACAACAAATGCCGGCTTTATTAACCACTGGGAGAAGGAAGAAAATACAGCAAAGGCAGCAAAAAACTCCCAAGAAAACTGAGGTATCAGTTGAAGGAGGCCTGCAAAACATCAGAAATTGTGGAATCCGAACTTGCAGCAATTCAATAAAGACTGGGTTAAGCAGAAAGATTTAACTGAGCTGTTAATCATAGCAAGGAGGAGAATACTGCCTCAGGAAGGCCTGCAGGTTACCACCTTGGGAGAGGGATTGGAGGAGGATGACAGCCAAGCACACCCGAGCTTGCTTAAGCACCAACACACAGCCCATGGATGCTACACATAGGGACTGACTAAAGTGAACTGTGAGGGGAGAATCAATCCCCCAGCCTGTAGCATCTTGGCAAGACAGCACCAAGTTTTCTTTTTTGTACAACTTCAAAGATCAAAGAGAAGGACTGCTGGCTTTTAAGGACTGTGTCTTGGTTCACAGTTCCTCAAAATTTCTTTATTACTGCCTCAAACATTTTCCAGGAATCCTTTTTCCCCTGCCAGAACTGCTTGACTACTATTTAGTTTGATGTGGTTCTCAGTTTTCCTAAAAGATTTGTGTGCTCAATAGCAGCATCCTGGCCCATGGCATCCCTGGAAGGGGAAGGGTATTGTGCCACTCCTGCATGGCATTCAGCAGCTCACTAGCCACAGGGGCTGGAGATTTCATTTGCTGATGAAAGTTCTAATGTTTTGAAAACTGATAAAAATTGTTCAGAAAACTCTTTTACTGTGCTCAAGAATTGAGCAGATTTTTAAAAATCTCTTTACATCAAAATGATAGTTTATTAATTGTTCATGATGCTGCCCTCTCTTGAAGTCCTATCTATAAATCATACGAATCAGGCACTACAGAGTTTCAGCTGGTTCATTAAAGTGGTTTTGTTTTTCTTCGGTCAAAATGCACCAGTTCCACATTTGAAAAACAATAAATACTACCAGGCAATATTTAATGAACCTAACGAAATCCAGTGTATGATGGGCTAAATCTAGTACACATCTACTGGTTTGCTCTTCATCCAGACCAAATTAAATCTAAAATAAGTGAATAAATACAGAAAGGGATAATCTATGAATAACACCACTCAGCTAGCAGTTTTTACATAATATACAGTTATCTCTTCATTTACAAACATGTAGTAGACCACTCTACTGGAAACAATATACTAAAAAATAGCCTGAAAGTACAGAACAAGATCATCACTGATAATATGTCATGTCAAAACACATTAATCAAGAGTTGCATGTACCAACATACAACTAAGAGCAACACTAAATTAAAAAGACTAGACCACTCATCTTAATGAACAAGAAATCCAGGTAATCTAGATACTGAACAGTACACTTAACTGTAATATAAATCTGGTCTCTAAAACACAATCCACCTTGTGAGAAGCATGATGCTTACTCTGTATGAATTTAGAAACTACACTTATTCTTTAAGGTTCAATGATTCAGTGGCATATTCACTTACTGAGTCCAGAACTGCCAAAATCACGCGCCAAAGAAATATTTTATTATCAAACATTTTGCCTATGACTTAAACAGTGCAATTAAGCCAACTATTAGCACAGTTCTTTCTTACCTTCACAGAATTATCTCCCAGGAAGGTCTCCAGTATTTATCTTATTTGCTCTCTCACAGAGAACAGAGCAACACTAGTTTATTTAATTAGGTTTCTCCGATAATAATCTGCAGATATAATTTTGACTCACTACTCAATGCAAACAGGTATTGTACGAGGTTCTGTGCCAATGCCATTCATGAATCCCCATTCAAATTTAGAGTGCTCACTATTCCCCTTCCGCACCTCTGGAGTGAGTGATGACAATGACATAGCCCAAACTCAGGAATAGTACAAGCTCTGTAAACTCTTATGATGCGAACCAAGTCTCAGTAGAAACTTTCTGGCCTCTACTGGTTTTCCAATCCATCTCTTGAATGATTATCTAGGGTTCAATTAAGGTCTCAGTTTTCTAGACTTAAAAATCCATAAAGAAAAAGAAAATTGTAAAATCTTATCCATTGCATAGTATATCAACAATTGAAAGGTTATACACGCTGCACTTGAACATTGGCAATGTTCAAGTGCAGAACACTGGCAATCTTCTAGTGTCTGTAGCTTCTAGTCTAGATCCCTCTCAAGAGAAACTGTTGGGAATTCAATCCAGGTTTTAAAACTGATTTTGTGTTTATAGTTTGGAAACTGAAGTAGAACCAAAGGCATCACCTATATTATTTTCAAACTTAACTATCAGGGTAGGAAATAACATGAACTCCCACCCAGCACATTCCAAGACCACATAAAAAGCATAAGAAAAATGTGAACTAGACAAACGCATTCCTCCAGTGCAAGGTGTCAGTACTCAAATAAAATCCATGCTCAATGCAGTCAGCTGCTATACAGTTCACAGGCACAGCTTTAAATAAAATTATGTTTCACAACTGTACTTTCAGAAATAATTAAAATCCAAAAAAAAGTATTTCAGTTTGCAGTGCCTTGTAAAAGCAGTTCCGTAGCTTTGACCATCTTCACAGCGGCGCCATTCCAAAGTAAAGATGAAAATACAAACACTGAGATTATTAAATGCCCTCTCAATTTATCTAGAGTACACTACACCACTGGGGCTTCTGCTTACAGAACATCTACTCCTCAGTTTGAATGGTATCCTCCATTCAAAGATACAACACTGAAGAGAGACAAAGTACAAATTTATAGGACAGATCATGTATTAAGTGTCATTGTTCAGTTTATAAGAATAAAAAGTGGGTGAATAACTCCCTTATCTCTGACAGATCTGACGGAGATGCATGAGCTTAAACAGATGCAGGAAACATAGGTTCAGTGTCAAACGACTGCATATCTGTTCTGGACTTCAAATATCAACAATGCACATGGGTTATTTCTTGATCCAGTTAGTGCAATGTCTGGACATGAGAACTAGGATTTACTGTCAAAAAAACCCTACCCTCAGAAAGACATGTAAATATACAGCATACATTCTGGAATTGATGCAAAAGAAATTCATCTTATGTGGCAGAAGGATGGGGGAATAGGAAGGGGAGGAATCTTTATAACTTCTAGATCCTGTCACAAGCAGAAAACAACACAACCTCAGATAGTTTAAAACCTGGCACTAACATACAGCACCAAATCCAAAGAATCTCAAAAATGTAATTATTTAAAGTATCCCCAGTTTTAGTATCATCTCCCCTTGTCACCGAAAGACAGAGATGTGTTTTTATTTGTAACTCAAATGATTTGCTGGGTAGATTCTATTGGTGAGAGAGAAGTTGCTTTTCGCATTAAGCCACCATCTCATGAAAAGCTGCCACAGTTTTGAACACAAACTGCCTTGTTGAACTATGCTACAAACTGAGTGAGTAGTGGACCCACTACCCAATTCTTTTTTCCTTGAAGAAACAAAATGCCAGCTCAGATCTGGTGAAGGAAAAACTATACTTTTTCAGCTTAATGTCTTTGAGACTTGCATTCTCACAGTCTGAAATCAGAGTGCAATCCAAGTCAGGATGTCCCAACATCCTATCACCACAGAAATTATGTTAGTAATTTAAGAATGCTATAGACATGAAGAAAACAATGTCTTGATAGCTTTTTTGACATCACTGAAAAGGTAAGGTTTTCATTATAACAGTCCTAACTTCATCTCACACACACACCTATGTGCACAAAGTTGAAAATACAAATGCTGTATAAACTACGATAATTCACAATGCTGTAAAATCAAATATATTAGAGAAAAATTGAAAAAATTATTTTGTTATAGTGAATGTCAAATTCACCAAAGGCTCCATTAAAAGACACAAAATGCAAATTATGACTTCACAATATTTTAATTTCGAAAACATAGGAAGAGATATTTTAAAGTAGCGACATGATCACGTTACATACAAAAAAAATTGTGGAACTAGTATATCAGGTAATTTTGTAAAAAAGTAACTTTCTTCCATTCTCATTACTGATTCTGACTTTATACTTCATTTGCAGAAGTTTTAGATTCTTGCCCATTCCAATCTCAAACCACATTCCTCTCTCCTCCATCAGTATCTCTTACTGATTTAAATACAGACGAAGAGAAGTATCTTACTCTGTTGGTTTTTGACATTAATATCTCCAAGTACCTTCCATTCTGGGAGTTCATATTTATGTCATTTGATGGTCTGTATTGCACAAGGAATCCTAGTAATTATGAACTAAATGCCTACTAATCTGGTTGGTGATGATGTTGTTAGAATGCCAGTCACGATTACCAGATCCTGGTCATTAGAATAATAATAGCAAAGGAGTATTTTCAGCAATTTAACAGTTTCTCCTACTTCAACAAATGTATTCTATTTATACTTCCTAAGTAAAATCACAGTGCATAATAAGTTGCCTAGAAGCAGCAACATTGCAAAACTACAAGGTAAATTAATTAATCACATTGATTTGCTTAATAATGCTGAAAATATTTCACCTCTTTCTCAGCAATATAATATCATACAACATTTTGAAAGCAATATGATTTGAAAATTAACAGATTTGTTATTTAATGTTGCCATAATAACCACGGAAAATTGTGTAAAAAATACCAAGCAATAAAGGACGAAATGCCATAGAAACAGATAAGAATAGAACAAGCTGTGTCAGTCCTAGCCTTAAGGAAAATTTTAGGCACAGAAAAGCTCATGGACAGAATTATGAAAAGGTGGTGAAACAGAAAAGGGCAGTTAATGTTGGAAAATGAAAAAAGTAGTTGCATGGCATACTGCCAGTGTCCTCCAACAGAGATTACATGCAGATTAGTTGAAACATCTAAGATAACTAAAGCACAACAGATAAAAATTCAGCACAGATTATGATAGAAACTTGTTTTACTTTGGGTTTTTTTTTTAAATCTTTTGCTTATAACAATACTGCTGCAGTGTTGCACGATATAAATAGTCAAAGGCCCTCAAAACCTGAATACAGTAATAGCTAAATTGCTGCCAGTTTTACAAGGTTTTTTAAAATTCCCTCCAGCAGAAGGAACTAACAATTGACTTAGGAAGCTATGAAGGAATTTAAATGTAGGATCCATTTTCCTGTAGGTCAACCCACTACTGCACTGTATAATGAATGTAAACACAAGATGGTATCATTTCATCTCTGCTCCTCACCTTTCCAACGACCTTTCAGAGAAAACATCCTGGAGCCTGTATTTTGTTTAACATGGAAGTCATACAGGCTAGATAATATGACGTTCCTACCTATGGGCAAAACATCTTTAATGCATTTATTTCTCCTAAAATAAAAATGTTATACAGGTATCTCTATATCACAGCTAGAGTCAACACACCGATCCGTCAAATGCAAAGTTTTGTGTACAGTAGAAGAAAAAATACATTTACAGCTCTTTGTTTGAAGAATTAGCAAAGCTAAAATCAAACCTCTCTCTAGTGAAACTCCATTTTGGATGTTATCCATTGTCTTGTACTGAGAACATAATCAAGGAAAACCACTTTCTTATTACATCTCTCTTGTTTCAAAGAAGGCCAAAAAAGCAGATGGCATCAAAATGGAGCTGAAAGATGGTATATTTAGATTTGATACAGCAAACATATGGAAACCATTATATAAGGAAGGGAATTGTTGCATAAAATATTCAGGTGAGATGCAACTTAATGAAAGACAAGAATCTTGGGAGCAGCATAAAAAAGGACAGAGACTAAAGAAGAAGCTTCATTCTACACCAAATCTGATCTAATGACAAGAGGTGGCCTGAAGTGCCAGTCCTGCTGTGTGAAAACTTCAGACTTCCTTACATGACAACCTACCAATTCTGCAAGGGCAGGGTGAGATGGCAGAGAGAGGAGGACAAGGGGGTGTTGGACATTTTTTGAGCACAACAAATTGACTCAGCTTGACTGATACACGGGAAAGACAGAAATGAGCCAGTGTCCCCTTCTGCCGTGCCTCAATCTTTTCACAGCTCCCATCTCCTGCGTGCGCTGCCCACCTGCCCCCGGCTCCAAGCTACTGAGGCCACGATCAACCTTTCAGCATGGCAAAGACAACAGCTGACTATGGGCTTCAGGTACAACCCATCCTCCAGCATAGGTGTCCATCTGGAGACATCTTCTCAAGATGCAAATCAGTAGTAGTATTGAAACTTGGAGCAAATTAACTTCCTTTGAAACATCCACTTTTGCCAAATTTGGATAATATGACTCAAAAGTTATCAGGATAAACAGCACAATAATGTAAGTCTCATTTCTTCAAGAAACAGATGAAAAATAATATACAGCTACACAGCACAAAAATAATCTTTGTAGAGGGTGATTAAAAATTTGAAACACTGGTATGATTAAATGTTAGCAGAAAGCACATAGTAAGACTAGTATCCCATTTTGGAGAAGTATAGATTGTGGGGGGGGGAAATCACAAAAATCTACAAAAGATGACTGTGCCTTTATGACAAAGTGAATAAAATTGATTTTATACAGTACAACTTCTAAATCATGTAAAGTATTTCCCCCAAAGCTTTGGAACAGGATTAATAGTTTCCTCAAATTCACTCTGTGTACAAAACTGTAAACAACTAATTTAAATACAAGAGTGGGGGATTCTGCAGGGCTGGGGTCAACCAACACAGCAGTTTTTCTCTTTCTGGTATTCATAGCACCTTAGAAGAAACACAGGAAATGGTGTCTCCTCAGCACATTTTAGGATTCACAGTATATTTGACAGCAAAATAACAATACCAATACCAAATAATGGCACTGCATCTGAAAACCCAACAAGTGAAAATGTAATACCAGCAAGCAAAGTTTTTGTACCAGTTATTTCTTGTAGACTTAGAAAATGAAGTTGTAAACTTTTTTCTTACTTCACAATATTTTTAAATGCCAAATGCCTATAGTAAATGTTGTTACAATCATCAGTCATTATCAGTGGGCCACACAATAAATGCTTTTGAAAACCTTTCCATAACGTCATCTTACAAAGCAACCTACTGCAATAGTTTATTATATTCTTATATTTCTTCCCTGTTCCAATAGAACAAGAGGCCAGTATCCTATTCATTTATTCTCTACATAAACTTGATCTTCTCACATTTATAAGAATGTGAATTAGGCCCAGCTGCAGATGTAGATGGGGACCTACTCAAGCACTGAAGTTACACAACAATGAATTTTAAAGCACAACCTAATTTATCAATTGTATTTCTAAAAAGCCCTCACATCCTTGAAGATGAAGAAATACTGTATTTGGAAAAAAAGTTTCAGGTGTCACCTATTTGAATCTTTATGTTGCTTCAGAGTTACTACTGAAGCTCTGACCTGTTCAACTAACTGCTCAGGCAGCTCTGGTTTAATTTGGAAGCATTCAAAATCTTCTCTTTCAGAAAAGCCTCTAGCAACCTGTCATCACATCTTCTCACCACTGTGCAAAAGCATTGCTTTATCAAAACCATGATAAATTTAAAAGCAGTACAAATAGCAGAGTCCAAAACTGTTGCAATAGCACTGTGACAACACTGAAAATGTGAAAACAATCCTAATGCTTTAAAAAAAGTTTTAATTAAAATGTTTCAGTGAGCCAATTGCTATTTTTACTTTTTACCACAGATTTTGATTATCATTAAAAATAACACAAGTTAAACGCTTAAGCAATATTCAGTTTCATTAGGAGATACTTCACCAGAGAGTGAATGTTTATTAGTAAATTCTCTGTCCAGTGAATTGAATGGTATCTGTGCATATTCCATCTATGAAATATAAAAAACGCAGGAAAAGAGATCTGCAGGTATTGCAAAGTAAGTTACCACACAGCCTACTAAAACTCTCCAAATACTGAGACTCTACAGAACAGCAAGAAAAACCTACCTTATCACTGACGTAATTGACACTTTTTAGTGATGAGGACTACACCACCTCATCCAGTTTTATTCCGTGTTATCCAACATGTAACACTGAGGTTAAAAGGTGCTACTAAAATGACCGGCTACGGTTGATTATTCCCAACCTGAACTGGAAACCAAAGGCAGTGGAGAAAGGGAGGTTTTCACTCACTGTTATCCAAAGCAGTACATGGTCCAGGACCGTGCAATGAGCTATCACAGTACTTATCCTGTAGGGCAGACGGTTTTTCCAAAAGCAAAGTTCGAAGTGCAGCCCAATTGTATTTAGATTCCCCGGATCACATCCTCATGACATTTGTGATAATTTAAAGGATTCAACTAATTTCAGGTGGCTGCTTTGTAAATTTAGAAATCAGAACAAGTCTTACACAGCTACTGTTAGTGACAAAGCTCTGACTGAACATGGCTCAGTTTAACCTTTAAATATGAATACTCTGAAAGTAAGATATCACTTCTTAACATAAGCCTCCCACAGACTAAAAGTAGAAGCCCTCCTATACTTTAAATGTGAAGTTGCCTGGTATAACTACTCTAGAAGGAAGAAATAGAAAGGAAATTTTGGTACAGAAGAGTCAGGAAAATCTCTGTTAATGATTCCTATGGATAAGAATTTGTAAACCACCAGTATCAGCATGAGCCTGACATTTACCAAAACCAATCTTCAGACATTTAACAAACTCTTGGCATGTCTCCTGTAGATTTCCCTAAACTGATACAAAGTCTTGCTGTCTTTACAGCAAAATTCTATCTCTTGCCTGCTTTACAGGTAGACAGGGCTGCTATTAGGAAAAGTAATAAAAATAATTTTTACTCTGTACTTCTCTCCTCAAAAATCAACATATGCTTTTTCTTATGTAGAAATAGTCAATAGCAACCACCCCATCAAGGAGAAAAACTCAAAGAATATAACAAGCATACAAGACATTACTCATACATAAAAAAAGATATTCAATGTTCATGAATGCATCGAACACAACAATTCTACTTAAATTTCACAGAAGGTTAGTTGTGATCATGGACTATCTGGCAACAGGGACCATGTGCTTAGGTGAGTATAAGGTGAAACAAAGCATGAAGTTTGATGGCATAATCAGACAACAAAATAAAACTACTCCTAAAATAGCCCATATGCGTAAGACAGGCAGCTTTCACTTAAATACCTGACACTTACTCAATTGTCAACCACCTGCATACAAAGTTCTTGGAAGCTTTAAAATACCTTTTTTCTTTCTTTTTTTTTTAAGAATAAAATATTCTTCAAGTTATTTCCCACTATATCAAGCACAGAAATGTTTTCATTTAACTTCAAAAATGGAATGTGTATTATTTTAATTTTTCACCTTTGCTCTGTTGAAGAAACTTGTACTGTTGACAACAGGAGACAAACCAGATCTTACTTAAATTATGATTTATGCTACATGTTTGTATTTTCTCAGGAATACTGCATTCCAGATTAATAGCTCTGTGGGGTTTTTTTGGGGGTGATGGTGTTTAGTTTTCTTGTTTGTTTGCTTGTTTTGGTGTGTTTTTTTAATGTTTTCAAAGCAGTCAATCCTGCAAGAGCTGTTGGCAGGATCACTAGACTCCTGACGCAGTAGGTTTATTCACCAGGCACTCATTTTGATTTTTAGCTGAAAAACTCTAGCCTTCATTCCACAAATCATGGTGTGGGAATAGGGGATTCCCATGGCTCTGACACCAACACCCACATTTGCACAAGGGATTGCATATTCCCAGTTCCAGACCCTGCCAGTCTGGAATGCCAGCTGGACACCAGCACAGCAGTGGCTGTAGGGGACGGACTTGTGCAGGGTGGCTGTGAGGTCACCTTCCCCCGCCCCGGGCTGCAGGTGCCTGGGCAGCTGCTGCAGGTACCACCCACCCACCACAGCAGCTCCTGCATGTGCTGTGGGTCACACCAGTGCCACATGGCATTTCACCACCTTTGCTTGCTTTTTGGGAGACACTTCATAATTTACAGCTTAGACCACTTGCTTTATTTTCCACATTAACTACAGGATTATCATGTAATAAGAATGCAGTGCAATTGTTTGGCAGCTGGTTCCAAGAAATGAATACTTTTGTAAGATCCAAGGTTGTCAGGACAAACTGCAAAAATAATGAACTCATTTACAGTAGAAAATAAGATTAAGGAACAAAAATACAGACAATAGGAATCAGGATTAGTTATGTAGCTGCAAGCATGGAGAATGCAAATCCATGAAGAGAAATAAAGGTATCTTTAGAAAAATAAGCAGCAATCTGACATGAAAGTCATGCCAAACATTATCACATTCCCATAGCTACAACTAAACCAGCCCAGCAACACCATGGTACTCCTTCCTCTTCAGAATTTAACAAGCCTAAGTTCTAGAACAGATAATGGAATATAAACAGAAGATTAAGAATTATCCCCTCATGCTGAGTAATTTGTCACAGTTTCCACACTTGCTGAAATTCTGGTTCTACCTCTAAAGAAAAACAAATGGCAAAAGGAATTATCCAGTTATTCTGTATAAGCATTTTGAATTTCCTTCTTCAGGAAACAAAGCATAAGCATGAAGCTCAGCAACTTGTTTTTGGTGACTGCATTTATACATGGCTGGCTTCTCTTCTAAAACACTTCAGCAGTTCCCAGTCACCTTTAAACAGAGTGAACATATTGACACTCTCACTGAAAAGCATTTCCAAGTACACTGTAGTCTGAAGAAAACATGGAACAAACAATCTAGTTCTTTTAATTTTAACAGCATAGTAATAGTCAAAATAGCAAAGTATAGATATTCCTTGTTTCACCTGAATCCAGTGAGGTAAATTTAAGGTATTCCAAATTAGGGTATTTATAGCATGAATCTAATTTTCTTTAGAAAAAGAGAACCATCAAAACGAAACACAACCAAACAACACAAAACAAGAACAGGAAAAAAAAAATCCACCTCCCAAGTAACTAAACCAAAACAACAACATGAAAACCAATCCCCAAAAGAAAACAACCCAAAAAACTGAATTCCCGATAAGCCCACACAAACACCTATCACTTTTGTAAGAACTAGGCTAAATATTATGTACCCCTATAGCTCTGGACTATTTTAATTTTTATAACACAAATCTAAGGGATTTCATTTGTATATAGGGAACCAAAGCAACACACTTTATTTCTTTTCAACTCTTTCCAAAAATATACATGGTATGAAAAAAAAATAATAAAAAAAATTAAAAAAAAAAAATAAAAAAAAGAATGCTGACCTTGGGAGATGGAAAACCTGGTTAAACCAACTTCCATGGACTCTGCCCTGGACTGGTCAGAGCCATAGTTCAAATACACTCCAGTCCCATACTCAGAAAACCACAGGGGCCTCAGGGGAGGTCAGAGGAGCAGAAGCAATGAATATCATAATGAATTTTGCCTCCATTACGGTTTGATTATTGTGTACAGTGGAGGAAATTTGCCATCGCTGTACTACAATAAGTATTACAGCGCAAGAAATTCAACTCACCAATACAAAAGTAGTCCATTCCCTTTCAGATATTATTTGTGATGCTTTGAACCAGTTGCTCAGTACTGTGGCTGCCAGTAGAAGTTCACCCTAAAAGCAGACTGCCTCACAGGCTCTCCTATTATCCTTTTTTTAATCTATGCCATAAAATTATACATCATATATATTTTATTTCCATTCAAATGCAACACTAGGCATGGGAATATATTTCTACGCTACAGGTACTTTGGTAAAAATCTGCGAGCAGTTTAATTTAAAAGCCATGGACAGCAACCTAAAGGAATTTTTGAGCATGCAAAATGTTTTATAAATAGTTCCATGTGCGCTGGTCTTCTGGAGTCTCACTAGAGACGAATAATGACCTTGCATTTCATTCTCATTTACTCTGAATTAGCCAAACCTTCTGGTTTTAATTACATACTTAATACACCTGGCATGGTCTAATTACAGAAAACAAAACATCATTTAAACAAAGGGTGACCTTGAACTTAGTCTACCAAATAATGGTTAACTTTAAGTTTTCAGTTTTTAACAAACTGCCAAGACATGCAATAGCAATTTTCCAAATGTGATCATATGCCTTTAGAGCAACAGACTTATTGCATTAGGAAACATCTGGACA
Source organism: Chamaea fasciata (assembly GCF_029207755.1). Taxonomy (NCBI): domain Eukaryota; kingdom Metazoa; phylum Chordata; class Aves; order Passeriformes; family Sylviidae; genus Chamaea; species Chamaea fasciata. The sequence goes on along the minus strand of NW_027094086.1, from coordinate 22,391,652 downwards.
CACCCTTTATGGCTCTCCTCATTATTAATGCAAATCCCTCTTAGATTTCAATAGTGCAATAAACAGTTCTATAGGTAAACACCAAGTCCGCACTACTGATATGTTTAATGTGTTAGACTACACCAGATCTAGATTGGTCAAGCAGCAGCTTGTTGAAGCCAAAGTAACTATTTTTAGTGATTTTGTGTAAGTATTGCAACTACAAACAAAGGGAACACAAAGCAATAGCCATGACAATATGCTGCAAAAGAGGCAACAAAGGGTTCTAATACCCGAAACTTTATTAAATACATTGGGTATTCTACAATACCTGCTGCAATGTGGTTACTTATCTGCTTGAAACTGACTATTTGCTTTAATTCCTTCTTCAGTGGTGTTGAAGAGTTTCAGTGACAGTTGTCTCAATATAATAATAGTCTTCACACATCCGATAATGTTTTTTTTAATCCTACTTGTGATCAAGAAATGCTAAGAAGCATATTTATTAAAGCATCTGGAATTTAACATCAATAGAATGTAATGCCTACACAAAACACAACAAGGCCTAAAATTCCTGTAATATAACCTGATCATGTATAATTTTATATTGATTATTGTTCCAGCCCTAGAGCTTCCCACCTAAGCATGTCAGACCAGCAAATGCGAAGTGCATTTGAGGTAAATTATGTGAATAACAATATTAAGGAAGGACAGGAATAAGAATTTGAGCACGGCCAACAAAGATCTCCTGAACTACGGGCTATTTCACAAAGAGCTGGCGTTCAAAGATGTACTCACAGAATATTGGTCTATGTTCCATACTGCTGACCACAGCATACTTCCAAAACAGAATACTCCAGCACACAAGAGTAGAGAAGTTGGTTATTAGAGATTTTGACAGTGTTAATAGTTTAATAGTTTCAACGAATCCATATAAAGGTATCCTATATAGATAAGCAAATATATCAAGGTTCCCATTAATGTTGACAAACATCCACCACTTAATTTACTTGGCTGATAAACTAATTATAACGTTGATTGTCTAAAGGAGAAGATCATACTAAACTTTCATTACAACACTGACAGAATTCAATAAATATATTAAGATAAATGAAATACTAAGAAAATACTTAAAACATAAACCATATATGTAACAGACTGTGATTAAATAATCACATGTATGGCTAATTATTTAACTGAACTGCAACAGCATCCAAACCAAGACTCCACTGCCTGACACAGACACATTCCAAACTGCCCAGGAGGGGATATGATCTAAATGAGATTTGTCACAAAGTAATACATCTTAGAAAATGAAGACGAGATAAATGGGAGTGAGCAGAATTTACATTCCACATGAGACCTGATGGCAGGACTCTTGTGTCTTATTCCAGCTCGGCTATGAACTCATTGTGAATTCACTCACTTTCTGTTTCTCTGTCATCATTCTCCTGGATAACAGCATTTTTTTTTCCACTGCAAGACTATTATTAAGGAAGTCCTTGAATAAATACTGAGATCTGAATCCTTCTCACTGTGCTCTCTCAACCAAAAGGTCTCTGTCAGTGCAATTATGTTGCTTTAGCTCTACCAGAAAATCCTGTTTTCACAACACAGGCTATGTGCCAAACACACAAACAATGCACCCACCAACATACCACAAAAATAACGTGTCATAGGTTCAAACAGTATTTCATTCTCTTCAGATTTAGCATGGCTATGCTACTTTGAAATGAAAATAATCCTGTCCATCAAACAATGTTAGTGACATAAACAACCTGGAGCAAAGAGGCATGTTACATTAGCACAGAGGAATAAAATCAACACCAGCAGTCTAAAAGGTAATCTAGAAAAAAGCCTTGAGACTATGCAGGGCAGAATGCTCTATAGCTGAGTTCTCCCAAACTCTGAAATTAATGGGCACAAATAATTAAAATACAGTTTAACTGCAAATTGAAAACCATGATAGTTTTTCCTGAAGATTATTTCCATAAATAGCAAAATAAATAAAAATAAAAATCACCATTTCACAAGCATAATACAAGCAAATTAAAATAATCTATTTGTTCAATTAAATCTGATCAAAAAAACTTGACATTATTTAGGCTCTGAATAGTTTAAAAACGCAGTTAATTATATTATAGTTTGAATGACAGGACAACATAGTTGTCAAAAATATTGCCAAGAAAGGCAAATCTGTAGTGAAAATAAGAATACAATCCTAAAAATGAGCACAAATTCATCCCTATTATCTTTTCTTCCTTTCTACTGGAATGAAGAGATGAATCAAAAGTGTCAACCTCTGTTTCCTTAAGTTGGCATTCATATTTATAGTAGTGAATTTAATTAACCTATCTCAAGATATGTAAGAGTAGCAGATACTCTCTTCTCTAAAGTCCTTAATAGCAGGAATAAGATCTCACAATATAAACCAAGGCAAAAATCACCCACTATAAAAAAGCATTCCTACAAACCACTGAATTACATGAATGACACACTGAGACTGAAGATAATGGGTCCATCTCTGCTTTCTACAATACGTAAGTATTTTAATAATCCTGGCAGCATCCCTGAGGATAAATTCCTTGCTGTCTGCCAGTGGCTAGCCTCTATCTTCTGTGAGACCAATAATTTATTTACACTGTATCTTAAAACAGCTTTACACATGAAATAACAGAGGGCTTTTCTTTGGTTGATTTTTCATTTGACAGTATTTTGTCTTTGTGTCCAAAAAAAAAACCCTAAGCTCAAAAACCTTTTTTTCTGAGTCTGTCTAGAGTCTGTTCAACTGTAGGGAGAGAAAGTAGCTCCTTCAAGGAAGATGATACACAGCCCAACTAATCTCCCCTGGCTGTTGTCAAGGCATTTATAAGGGTTTTTACAAGGGTTTCCTGTGCTACAGTTCCAGAGCCAGGGATGACTTGTCACCATTTAAAATTAGTGTTCTGATGAAAGATATCCTGTTCCCAGAGAACCAGCTATTCCCACCTGCGAATGCTCATAATGCAAGCCCAGAATTGACACATGGAGGAACCAATCATATTCTTTACTGCTACTGACAACTTGGTTATGCTTCAGGGATCTTCAAAGTAGACATGAATGCCAAACCTTTATAATAATTCCTGGGGTGGATATTTAAACATTCATATATATATTGTTCTAGTTGTGCAATATTTTCCCTAAGGCAGACATTTAAGGGAAGATTTAGTAAACCTATATAACTTGACTAAGTTATTCCTCCTTGGAGGAGTAAGAATTGTTAAAGACTGTTCAAAGAACTTTAATTACACATAAGATCATAAAATTTTATACTGGTAAGATAAAAAAAAAATTGTTTAGCTGTCAGATCTATAGAACTGTGACACAGTCCCCCCAGGGAAAGTAGTGGAAGTACCTTCAATTCAGACATGTTAAACTAATCTGGAAAAAATAATTGGTAGCACATCTGCTTTAGTAGGCATACAGAAATGATCATTTAGTAAGGAATTTTATTCTCTCATTTTTCAGATTAATAATAGTTTGGACAAGAACTACCTTATTAAATAAAAATAATAGGAAAAAAGTAAGAAAATAAATGAATGGAATCAATATTTAGTTGATAATTTACTTTAGGACAACCTCCCACATGTATTCAAATTCGAATCATGTGAACAAATCCCAAGTACAAGAAGCTCAACAAGAAGCTCAAAAACCTCTGAAAGAATAAAGCATTTTTCTCATTTTGGATATTGCATTGGACACTACCAGTAGACTTGTGTGGTTTTGTGCCTAATGTTTTCTTTATGTTACATCTCATTTAAAACATCAAGGTCAAGTGAAACTCGAGTTTATCTGAAATAAAAATTTTGAAAGACCACCAAAAAATCATGGTAGTCTCCATAGGTGACCTTTTATATCCTTTGCAAGAAAACCACCTATTTACGATACTTTTGGACCTTTCTGCTTTTAATTTCAAGGAGGAAAATAACCTGCACAATTCTTCCCCAACAACTTAAAGAGTCAATATTTCTAGATTGTTTTGGAGGACTCCAAAGAGATACGGTCAGAAATCAATGATCCTCAAGCACTACTGCATTTATATACCTGTCTTTGGAAAAACTATGCCTGCCCACAAATTAGCAGCAGGAGCAAGTTTTCCTCAAATGCGAGGTGTTTTCCAGGTAACCCTGTCTACTCACAATTTAGTGGCAGGTGCAAACTACTTGAGACTGCAGATTTTTCCACATAACTGAAGACAGACTCCTGACTAAAGAAGTGTTATTATAGACACAATTTGTAAATCACAACATAACTAACATAGGCAAGCCAACTTAATGCTTTGATGAATTAGAGGTAGAAACCTAGGACTTGAAAAGAAGAGGGATGAGAGAGTCAAGGTGTGTCATTACACATTCTCAGAGAGGCAAATTACGTATTCTCAGAGTCAAACCTTACAGACATAAGAAAACTTAAGTAGTTGATAGGTACAAATTACTGGTTAGAAAATCTACAGAGTCCATACCAAAAAAACTGATAAATCACAGTTGACAGGGATTAATTTCTTACAAATTATTTGATCTAACCATTCATTCATTAACTGGTACCACACAGTGTTGTGCTTACCATTTCTAGTGAAGGAAAAGGTGGAATGAAGAGAAAGTGAATCTGTTTGTATATTATTAGCAAGAAGAAACAAAAGGCAAGAAAAAACATTTAAAACAAGGGTTGCAAATGCTCTCATTAGTCTTACACAGGAAAGTGCAAAACAGGTTTTGACTCCGTATTTTACTTATGGAGTTATCAGGTGACAGGGATTTGACACCAATTCCAACAGAAACAAAGCAGCCTCTCAAAAAAACCTCCAACCACCTTCTACTCAATTTCAAGAGTCATCTTCTTTCCAGTCTTTCTTTTTTCCTACTGTATGGCAATCCAAAGAATTTTAGTTTTAACCAAAATACCAATAGCTGCTGAAATAAGAGAATGTGAATGCCTGCTATAGTCATATTAACATGTAAATGTATTACTCAATATATTACACCAACTACTTACCTCCACAACTCCACTTCTCTAATATGGTTACAATTACATTGTATTGCCATGGAGAATAACTGCGGTCCAAGCTTTCTTCTAATTTTGATTGCTGCTGAAGTTTCTCCTTTCATCTTTGTCCCAGAATGCCTTACTACTGAACAGAAATCCTAGCTCTTCTAAATGCCCAAACAGAAAATCAAAACCATAAACCTGGCAGTAAAAGAGAACATGCATTACAGTTTCCAATGTTACCAGAAGACTCGCAGTCTCATGGTGGTTTTATTATTTTCATTTTCTTGCAATAGTGTGTGAAATTAACAACCCCAAAACTTAACTGAGTGGTTGTTATGCAAAGAACCACACATTTAGATGTAGGATTCTACAAAATAGAAGTTTCTTCTGAATTTTGGTTTTCTTCTCTCTTAATTCCTGTTATTTCATTAAACTAGTGGATGAATGCAGAAGTATTCTTCCTGAAATGAGCTGTTTAATTCCCAAAGGGCTTTTCTCTTTTTATAAATGATATACAGCACCACCTAAAATAAGCAACCAGGGCAGTAACCAGAATGTCCTTGAAGTGTGATGCTCTATGCACAACCCTAGAAAGATTGGGGTTTTTTTGGAGGTTGCATATGTGAGACACCAACTGGTAAATGTGCGTCCTTGGTTCCTCACATCCAGAATCCCCTGTAACTTTTAATGGGATCTCATACGGAGTTAGGAATACACACAAGAATGCAATTTCTTGAAATTCCATTACAAGCTGAACCCATTGGTTTTGACTGATGAAGATACACAAAACCTTAAGGAAAGCAGTACTTAAGAACCACTTGAACTGCATCATGCACAGAAGCCCACAGTGATGGTACCATGCTTACAAAAAAGCAAAAGCACACACGGAATTTATAGGGACAAATCTGCAAGTCTCAGGGACAGACAGATTTCTCACATCTCAAAGCACACTTGTGCTCATGTGGATACACATGAATCACACCTCTGGCTCTCCAGCACTAGATCCTGACCCAGCATGTGACCACACTATCTCCTTGTGGGGAAATTACCACGCACACAGGCATTTTTGCCATCTCTTTGAAAAGATGAACAATCTTTCTAAACTATCTTGTCCACATTAAAAAAAATTAAAAATATGGTATCTCAGATGTGTGTGACTTTGGTAAGAACACAGGCAGGGTGATTTCCTGGCTTGATTCACACATAGCAGGAATCACATAAAATGCAAACTTACACAGTTTTTTCCAATATGACTCAAGATATATTTTCCTAAGTATGTGGCAATCAGTTGAAAATATTATTTGAACTCAAAAACTAAAAAACTGAAGGAGTGATCACACAGATATGAGCTTAGAGTGATGATCCATAAGGGGATGTAAAGGTAACATAAAAGTCTCAATTAAATGCTGGTTGATTAGATCAGCCAGAAAACTCTTGTTATAAATTTTCCTATTGGGAATTTTTGCTGAAGAATACAATGAACTCATTACAGGAACAAGGTGTACTCCTAAAGAGTGCCTAAAGAATAACTGCCTTTTTTGTTTTCAAAAAATTATTCTGACCAAGGGGAAGGAGACCTCCCCCTCAAAACAAAGAGGATGAGTACAAAGCTGGCCACCACCCACAGAATCTGGTTCACTTTTCACTTTAGTGAACTTCCGAGCACTTTTTGATACGGCTGTTCTCAGAGGATAAGTAGGCTCAGGAGACTTTTCACAATCTGGAGTAACACTTAAGGCATCAGGCAATGAAAGTCCCATGATAGTAAGCCTGAAAACCCAAAATTAACTGTCATCATGGAGAAGAGATTGTAGAAAAAAACCTGCCTTCATCAAGCTAGGGATAACTTAGGTCTTTTGAGTATTGTAACTTTCTAAGGATCACTAATAATCAACCCCAAAATTATCTCAGTTGCTTAGAGCACGGTGCTAATAATGCTCAGGTTTCAAGTTTGATCCCCATATGGCCATTCACTTCAGAGCTGGACTCAGTGATCCTTACAGGTTCCTTCCAACTTGGAATATTTTGGAAATCTGTAAATAAAGTTGCAAGAAAAAGATAAGGAAGATTACTGTGACTACCAGATTAAAGAGGTATCCAAATAGGACCCTGTGGATAAACCAGACCATGATAAAAAACATTCACCTAATAAAAAATATTTCTTCTTATCAGGGAAAAAATGGGCCCATTTAAGCATCTCAAGTCCCACAAAACTGGCTTGACTATCTTTCTGAAGCCTGTTCATTCAAAATTCTCCAGTCCCCACTACCCAATATTATGAGGGTTAGTCAATACAAGTCTTATACTAGATATATCAATTCCACATATAATCACCTTTTCTGTAGAGTGTAAAGATCTCATGCCTCCATTTCGTCCACAGAAATTGCCTGGGTATGTTCTTGGCGTTCTTGATATATAGAGGCTTAGACTCTTCCTAAGACTCAATTACCACATTGGAGAACAAGGTGAGATGGACCAGGTGGGACCAATTGCTTCAACCACAGCTGCCCTTTGGGTGTATCTGAACAAAGCATGTGCCTGCCTCATGAACATCATCAGCTCTAAGACTGAGACATTTGCCAGTGTACCTACTTGCCAATCACCTAGCTGTTGCAAAATATCAAGAAGGCTCTGAGCCAGCTCTGATGATCACAATTCTGAGGACAGCAACTCACTCCAGTGAACAGCCAAGAAATGCATCCAGGCCACCCTGTAGCCCTTGTACTGCAGACAAGGCCTTCTTCTGAGAAGTTCCAGAGAAAGCTGACGACTTCAACGAGTAGGAATTTGGAAGCAGTACTTCTGTACATGTGTCATGGGGCAATTTGAGGACAGTTCCAAAAAAAGAAATAAAAAAGCAGCTAGACTGATTCTCTATATCTGGCATGTGTGAGCAGTTATGTAGAAACTCACTGAAGTGATCTTAACTGTAGGACAGATGGTATTTGTGCTTTAGATCACTGAGGGGGAACCAGACCTGGCACTCTTTCCAATAAAGCGAGCATCTGCAATGGCGCTTCTTAGTGACTGAGCTGTGACTGCATGACAGAAGTGCTGTCTCAGGAAAAGAGAGAAGTGCTAACAGAGATCATGAAAACTTATTCTTATGTCAGAGATGAAGATGAGCTTCTAGCTATAGAAGATTGCTCTAATGAGTCCTAGCAGGTGAGGTGAGGGTTAAGTCTTGCTAACAGCCAAATGCCCACCTAGCTGCTCACTCCGTACCCTTTTTATCAAGATAGGGGGAGAAAATAGGATGAGAAAGCTTGTGTCTCAAGATAAAGATAGAGAGATTGCTTACCATTTACCATTGCAGGCAAAACATTCTTGACATGGGGCAAATTTGATTTATTGCCAATATAAATAGATTTGTGCAGTGAGAACCAACCAACAACAACAGAAAACCACTGATGCAACACTTGGTCTCTTTCTCTTCCCAGGCTCGACTTCACTCCTTCATTATAGACTCTGCTACTCATAGCCACTACTCCCCCAACAACACAGAGGCACGGAGGGTGAGCAATTATGGTCAGTCAATAACAGTTGCTTGTTGCCACGCTTCCCTCCTCCTAGTTCTCAGAATCACGGAATGATTTGTGTTGGAAGAGAGCTCTAAACACCATCTGTAATACAACCCCCTTGCCATCAGAAAGGGCTAGATCAGGCTGCTCAAATTTGAATACTTCCATGGATGGAGCATCCACAAGTTCTCTGCAATCTGTTCCAGTGTCTCAGCAACCTTATAAAAAAATCTTTCCATTCAAAAATGCACTTGCAGCTCACTGAATCATTTTGAAGTCACTACACCTTGTCTTCCACTACAGGCCCTGGCAAAATTTTTCTCTCCATCTTTTTTTAGAACTCCACCATAGGTACTGAGAGGCCACAGTATGGCCTCCCCAGAGTTTTCTCTTCTCCAGACTGAACAACCCCAACTCTTTCAGCCTTTCTTCCCTCTGATCATTTTTGCCTCCATCCTCTGGACACAGTCCAACAAATCCACATCTTTCTTGCACTGAGGATTCCAAGGCTGGATGCAGTATTTCAGGTGAGGATTCATGAGAGCTGAGTAGAGGGGAAGAATCCCCTCCCTGGACCTGCTGCCTGTGCTTTTTTACACAGCTGCAAATGACTCTCTGAGCCGCAAATGCAAATGCATAGAATCATTCAATGGTTCGGGTTCGAAGGGACATTTAAAGACCACATAGCCCAACTCCCTTTAAAAAAAGTATTTTAAGGCTACTTCCACTTTCACGGAAGCAGAAATAATTGATAAATAATTTCTCACATTTTACTTTATCAGTCCCTATTCTCATCTCACCATGCATTATAAAACATCCACTGGGCAACTCTATCACATGTGCACTATTACATGAAGGCCAGGCTGGACTGACTCTCTGCCACAACGAATGGTGGTCAAAGCCATTTGTGTTCTGTTTAGAGTAAAGCCATCTGCTCATATTAATCCTACCTCATAACCAGCAGAAAGACTAAGGTGATCTTCCCTGTTTTGTTGTATTCTCTGTTCCCTCCATCCAGGCTCCAGTAGTCTATTTGTCCTTTTGATTTCCTCTCTTTGCCGGTCAGCATAGGTGATCTGGTTACCAGTAGTTAACAATTCAGTGCTTAGATCTAACTGTTGTGTAATGAAAGGTTTTTGTGTGTGCATGGAGTAAGTGTGCTTTTCTCCCTCCTTTTCCTTTTTAAATTGATATGAAATTACATTCTGTGATTCGATATATAAAATATATATATATATATATATATATATATATATATATATATATATATATATATATATATATATTTTATATATCAAATCACAGAATGTAATTTCATATATATATAAAATTGTGAAAGTCAAATACTTGAAAGACATTAGAGAAGAACAGCTTACGATTCCTTAGGCAACATTAATTTTGCTTTTTTTCCTAATTATACCACTGCAACACATTCTTTAATTACATGACTATGGGTTAAAACTCAGTTAAATAATAGGCTCATAAGGGGTCAAGTGATCATAAATGCATTATTCCTTAACTTTTGGCCATTTGATTTCGGCATCTGAATGCAGTTTTTTAACTCATTTTTGCATTTAATGAGATTAGTTGAGAGCCCTTCAGAAATACTACTTTTACCCACATAACCAACAAACTAGAGATCACAGATGAACATTCTCCTCCATACCTGGTCTTCTAATCTGCTTGTCATAGATGAAGGAAGACTTTCAATCCATGGCTCAACAAGAACAAGTCCAAAATGATGTCAGTAGATTTGGGGAATTAAAAAAACCAGCTAGCTAGAGTATTCTATTCTGTCATAGCTCCCACTCAGTAAGGCAAAGGCTCTAGTATTACTGTTAACTAAGGTGCTTTGCTGGTATCTCAACTACTCCTGTGAATTTGAGGAGCAGTAAGAACAAGGTCTTCTTCTTGAAACTCGTGCTTGGCAAGAATGTACTTTCCTTTTAGATGCGGGTCACGTTACAACCACTCTTCTAACATGAAAAATACCCTAAACTGAAAATTGTATTACACCTCTACTAATCAAACCTCTCTGTTATCATACTATACTGCTGTCCACCCACTAAGTAACAGTTCTCACAAGTACATTCCAGATGCCAGGTGAAGTTCACTGCAATAATTTTCAATTTAAAACTGTATGATAGTGTCTTGAATTGGTCATCTGGAAAATCCTTTCACCACCACATGCTATAAGAGCAATAGCCAGCAGCAGAGGCATTTCAGATAGCAATTCACTGATTAAAACTGTCAGGTAATTTTTCAATGAATGTGTCTCAGCTCTGAAATTCATTTCTCTTTAACCTATGGTCTAGCAGCTTATGCTTGCTGACTTCCATAACATGGGATATGGAACTGCAGAAGAAAATCACCGTTGTATTTGGTGGCAGGACACTATGAGGACCACAGGGTACTACTGTTCTTTTAAGTGTTCTATTTTGGGAAGCAGCAACGAGATGAGATGTACGCAGGAAGAAATTAATTGAAATCAAGCTAAATTAATAAACTGCTCAGCAGGGTTTGGAAAATATGTTTTCTAACGAATCTGTGCTAATTCTAGGGTAGCATAGAAATCTGTAAAAAGGGTGGGTGCAGGGAGCACACTTTGATGCTGGAAGCAATCCAGCCACTCCACGCACATGACTGCTGAACCTCTGAAACTTCACAGCGCTCATCCTCCATAAGCTACTGTTGCTATAGCAACAGCTCTTTAAAACATGGAAAACAGGTCAGGTAGTTTCAAACTAACCACTGTTTCCAATGTCACTATTTCCCCTGTAGTTTTGAACTAGCCCGCCTCTGAGATGATCACTGGGCTGTTGCTATAGAGTCATCAGCCCACAGAGAGAAGAAAACAAGGCTCTTGAGTTTCACACGGATGTGTAAGTAACATGGAGTTTGGCCTCCCTCCACCTACCACTCTTCCCCCTAAATGCGTTAGAAATCCCCTTCAGAGCTATCAGCTCTTTTCCATCTATTTTCCTCTGCAAATACTCTTTACTCTGAAAACTGTTTGGGACTTAAGATCTTTAGTTTTCTTTTTTAAATAAAAATGCACTGCAAAATTTTAGATTTAAATCCTGCTAACTGCTGAGTGTAAGCAAAAGGTGCATTATTTGGCCATAACATCATTCCTTCAAAAGGCTGTAACAGTACCATTCAAAACTTCATGTAAGGAAGAACAACCATTTCAAACTAGGCCTTTAAACCCCATGACAAGGAAGTTAACCAGGTCAAGAGACAACAAATGAAACAGTTGAGCAAATACGTATCAAGCTGCACTACAACCAACACACACCCACCAATTCCTTCTAAAGTAGCACTGAAGGTGGACTGCACACAGCTGCTCACATCTTGCCAAATTTTAAGCCAAAGAAGAAATATAAAAGGACAAGTCTTCATTCTGTTTATTTTAATGTCTGTGTTACTTGAACCTGCCTGAATGCAGGTGTACTTACACAGGTCTCTTCATCTTGCCTCACAGTTGTAGTCTAATAGTTAATAAAAACTCTTTAGACAAAAATAGTGATGAAATTCACAACTTTGCAAAAACGAAACAAGAAGCCCATTTCATCCTATATACATGTATCACAAGCACCACGGAAATACCACATTTCTATCTCTATGACCATTATCAACATAACAGTTCTAATCTTTAGGTGGTTAGCCATCTCTGTAGAATACATGTTCTTCTTGTGTGTGGATGGCATTTATAACATGTGAATTTAGAACCTTAATCTTTAAGTAACCCAAATGTTTGCACTTTAGAAAGAAAGCCTCCTCTTCCATTCACATACTTCTTCGAGTAATTCCCTATGCCAAAAAGCACAATCTTCAAAGAGGACACAACAAAATAAAAGAGGCAGTCATTTCAGGACAGGTCATTTTTACCAACAGAACTTTTTGCATCTAAGTAACTTTTTAGGGTAATGTGAAAGTTTGGCCTGTGTCTTTGAAGAACACTTTCCCCCCCATTCTTACTTGAAAGAATAATATTCAAATATAAAAACCAGCTACATATACTGGACTGTATTGTCACCATGAGGGGGAAAAATTCAAACATGTTTTTAGAAGGTTCCACTTATTCACATCTACAAGCACTACAGCATGGTCATACAGCATCATATGGTCAAGGCTGCACAGGTTGCAAAGTTCCTGCTTCTCAGCTGCAGACCTAACCTTGCCCATGACCCTAGTCTGCTGCAATGCAAAGTAAGTTAAATTTTTGAAAATGGTTTAAGGTAACTTGTTTTAGTTCTCATGACAGCACACTAAATATTGTCATGGAAATGAAGTCAAGGTTCTCAGCTGAGCATCAAGCAGCTTTTTGGAAGAGCTATAACCATGCTACTATACCTTCAGAGCTGTCCCACTGAACAATTTTGTCAACAATCTAAATTATCTGATTACTATTCTTATATCTGTACAACTCCTAATGTCAAACACAAATGTAAGTAATACCATGATCATTAAATAGATACCAGAGAAGTGTTAATTCTTTCAAGTGTTTCTTTCTTAGGAATGAGGTGAACTTGCCCTAAACTAAGGAATGCCAAGAGAAACAGTCTAAGTTGTGAAATTTCTAACCCAAAATCTAAATGCAGTTTCACATTTAGGCACAAAAATGAAAGTAACTTCTTTAACAGTCTGAGCAGTGAAACCTAACACTGACATCAGTAGGAGTTTTGCCACTGACTTTAGCAAGTATGAGATTAAGTCTTTATGGAGAGTTTGCCAATAACTCCAACTTTGTATAGTGGACTTACAAAAATACACGCTTATATTTATTTTTAAAATTTTACTCATATAAAAATATAAAGTAGGTATAAAAACTTGTCAAATTAATTCTTTTGCTTTGTTGGATTTGTCGTGTGTGCATGTGTACCCTCCAAATAGGTTTTTTTAAAATCTTTTTAAGTACTGGTATATGTCCATGAGGGACATGTCCAGGCATAAATAACAACACCAATGAATGAAAAGTCAAGTTTCCAAACAGTTAGATACAAATTTACACTGCACACATCTCACCATTTTCACCAAAAATAAAATGACTAGTTCACAGCAATGCTACAACTCTCAATAAACAAAAGTAAATGTGGATTATAATGCATGTTTACTCACAAATCTAATGTAAAAGAATAACATTTGGGTAATTTTAATCTATATTTTTCATACATTACTAAAATACAAGTAAATGACAATAATAAGTTATTCAGAAACTACAGAAATACAAATTTTGCTCTCAAGTTTCATAGGAGTTCCCTTTATCTCTGAGTTATGAAAGTTATAAGAAAAGAAATAAAATTTACATGTAAGGCAAAGTATTTTGGAAAATCCCCGGACTTGGTCTATGTGTACTAAGTCAAATCTAATCATATATCTGAAGATATTAATTCAAAATAAAAAATAACTCCAAGTATTTGAGCCCACTGCTTGAAGTCAATGCCTTAGTGCAGAAGTGTCTTCAAGTTCTACAAGATATTTGCAAACTAAAACCACTGATTTTTTTCCGTTCCCTATAAAGCTCAATAGTATTAAATGTCAACCATTTAATTTCCAGCATTTTGTTGACGAAATATTGTTAACATCTATGCTTAATATAGAGTCTACACATGGTACTCATTGGCCGCCGATCAAAACATGAGGCACAGAAATCTAATACAAGCATTGTGATTATTCAGAGTCAGCCACACAGTCACTAAGCTTATCCAATTTTTTTTTTCTGTTAAACTGCTAGGATCCTATCTGACAAGATCCCATTTGAGTCCAAAAAAAAAAAGGGGTGTGGGGGGGATGGTTCAAACCACTCTAAACTGATAAAAACATCTCATTCTTTACCAAACTCATGATGAGGAAATCCTCCTTGAAACCAAGAAGCTCTAAAAATTAACTTAAAACAATCTTCCAGTCACCCACTCTCCCGAGGCAGGTTGTATTTTTACTCCTTTTCATTAGCCTTAATTACCATAGCAAAGAGCAGAAGAGCAGATTTTGTTTCCTGGTGGTAAATTTGCATGATCCTGACATAGAGATAATTTCAAAGAATTCAGCTGAAACCCTGAGCTGGAACAAGCACTCCTTGGTGTGAACATTCAGTGTGGAGATCAGACATTACACGCAAAGGTGTCCGTACACTGTCTTGACACTGACAGTGATTCATGGAACATGAAAACTCCTTGGATTAAATACCCTCCCTGTTTGCATTTTTGTAATGATAAGGGCAAACAGAATAGAGACCTGAATCTGAATTGGTCTGATGGACAAAAAAGAGAACATTTAAAACTTGTCCAGCCACAAGTGTTTTTTTACAAGTTTTTCAAAGCTCCTTCTCAACTGCATTACTGAGCTATTACACAATGATCCTAAAGAGGTGTATTAGTACAGACAACTGGTTACTAAGGTAACAAGACGTTACTTTAAACCAGCAGCACTGTCCCAGCTCATCAGCTTCACACACGTCTTTCCTTTGTTCTTTTAGAATTATGCACAAATTACAGATTTGCTGTATAACCAAATATACATCCTAGAGATATGCTTCAGTTTCTCAGCTCATTTTCCTCATTCAAGCTAATGAGGTAAAAAAAAAAAAAAAAAGCATTAATGCATTTGAACTCTTTGGTGTGAAGTAGTTTTATTCTTAACTCTATATTAAGATTTTGAAAGTAAGTTTTAAAATGTTTTCTCATTAGAAACTATGCTAGAATTAAAAAACACACTGCACATTGAAATTATTTGATGTGATAAAGTAAGATGGCAGGGATCCTTTAAAGTTTTGGAAGGGAAAACCTGGTTAAGTCTTACTGACTGAATCTTGGCTGAAATTTTCCAGAGGCAGACTCATGTTTGGAAATAATGGTTGACTCCTAATTGCAAAAATGATTAAGGTTACTCAAGCTCTAGTTCCTCCAAAACACTGATTCTCCTAATAAACAAATTTGGTATGTCACTATTTTTGAGAGCTCAAGCTTGTAAAACCTAAATGCTCGCAACATCTTTTATGATTACAAACATCAGGCATCAGCAGTAGCTTAAAAGCCATAGAAAAGAAGGCCATCGGAAACATTTACAGGAGCAGGTCACCTATAACAATCCTCTGCTCCAAGTGGGATTAACTCCACCAAAACAGTTCCTGATGTGTTTATCTAACCAGGTCTTCAACACTTACAACAATGGCAACTCCTGCAATCCTCTGAGGAAATCTGCTATTTTATGTAGTTATCCATTCTTCTTACTATCTAACTTCAAATATATTGCTGCAAATTCAAGTCTGACCTCTTGCCTTGTCTTCAGAGAATATGTTAATGATAAATAAAAGCCTTTTGTTGCATTTAGCATGTAAAAATGCAAAAAGCTTTTTTTTTTTTTTTTTCCCTAGAAGGGCGTTTTCTGTGCTCTTTTAAGATACAAAAATTTATCTAATCTTTGTCAGGCAGCACGATTCCCTTTCCAAAGCTGCTGAAGTACAGCACTGGCACTTTGTTATGCTTGACTCAGTAGCCAGAGTAACAGCCTTATAATCATCCTAGAATTTAAGATAAACAGAAAGTATTCACTCTGTTTATAGCCTAAAAAATTACTAGGGTGGATTTTCAATTATTTACTTATATAGTAATAGGAGAAGGGACATATTCGAAGAGAAAGGATGCTGTACTCTATACCAGTTGGAGGAACACACTGCTCAGGCATTGTATTTTCCCCTGTCTGCATGAAAAATTATTCTCCTTTTGCTATTAGAATATACAAACAGAATTTAGTTAAATCAGTCAGTATTTGACTTACCGAGTTTAAAAGGAAGCATAATACGTTGTTCTGTTATCTTTGCCTATAAAATCTCAGCAACCAATACTGCACATCTGGTTTACATGTCAGGCTTGTAAAAACTCCCCTCCTGAACAGCTGCCTGATAAGCCTAACAAACCACGGCCACGACCTGCAAATCATCCACTGTGGACTCCTAATACAAATACCTCTCCCATTGACTTACCCACACGCATACCTTTCATTTTTGATAAATAAGACACAAGACAATAGAAGTTTCTCTAACAGTCACCTACTTTAAAAGGTACAGAAAATCTCCACTGCTGAGGTTCACACTGTCCTCACAAAATGACCTAGATAAAGCATGTAATTTTCACTAAATTCACTTTACAGTCTCTCCCCTTTTAGCCATGCCTGAACTGAATAGAACGAAATTCTGCATGGAAACTATCAGCACCAATAAAACCTTTATCTCATATGTGTATGGCCCAAACAAATGCAGAAATCTAAGTTTCATATTTGCTTAGTAAGAAAAGCATTCTCCCTGTCAGCATCTGGAAATGCTTCATGATATTCAACAAGTAATTAAAAACAATGCAAAATGAATCTATATTAACATTTCATTTAAAATTTTCAAATCTTAGAAGAGAATCAGAAATTACTGAAAATAGATGAAATATGTTAATTCCCATTAATCAGAAAGAGAACTACTCCAAACAAAGTCATCGACTTGTTAAATAAAGTCAGCATAATCCCAGCCAAGATTTTAGACAAAGACATATTTCCAATGAAGTTAGCACAGCTCAGCTTGATCAGTGAAGTTTTAATTTAATTCTAGATGGTCTTCAGTCATTTTATGCTATTTAATTTTTTACAGAATCAATTGTTACATTATACATTTGTAAAGGTTAACTGAAGCCCCAGAATCTGCAGTACTATTATTCCAAAATTATTATATTCTAATGTATTTGTTCCTTTGGAAACCCAGGGAAATATTCTGCCTATAGTAACAGATGGCTTTTTAATTTTTTTGTTGCTATTCCAGAATCTTTAAGTCACCCAAAATGCATGTACTTAAACATGATACTGCAGTTATTATGCAAAACATGATCTACATGTGCACTGTTTAATATTTAACAATCTGGATACCATTCCAGTTTGGAAATAATTCTACTAGAGACAGAAATCATTATCCCAGCAATGCTATAATAAACAGATTTGCCTCTTTACATTTTGTGTCTCACAATAAAAAGTTAATGACTAATTTAAAATGAAATAACATATTCAATTAGCGCAAATGAAGTTTAGCAACTCATTCTGACTAATGTTAATTCAGACGTTATCATCAATTAGGTTCATGTAAATCCTTTGTTAATATCATGTCCCACTCTAACACTCATTACTAAGGGGCAGAAGGATTTACAGGGCAATTTTACATCTTAATGAGATCTAAAATGTCATGATACAGTAAAAATGTAAGCAGCAGATTATTTCAAACATGTACACACTGCACATCAATCTAGCAAGCTAAGATTTATCTGGGTATCCACATGTAACAAAAATATTGAGCACTTCTTGCTCAGAATAAAAAGTTCACCTTTTCTGGGTGAAAACTAATTTCTGTTATAAATGTTATACAGCATAAAATCTTCAACTGTGAAAGACAATAAAAAATTTAAGCAAGCTGCTTTAACAACACCCTGCAGTCACACTACTCATTTAATACACAGCTCTCTCGAGCATGTACCTATTTCACGGGAAAACATTCCCCATGGAAAGAACAAAGCTATCATAACAGCAACATGGTCATAGGAATACATTTTATCTACAAAAAACAACTGTTCTAAAAGGACTGGCCAGTCAGATGGGTGAAACAAACACATCATTTGCTCTCACTCTGATACAAACTGCTGATTTCTGAGCTAGAACAAAAAGTCAGCCCATTAAACAGTTAAGCCTCCGTACAGAAAGCTGCTTATACCGTGCATCATTAATATTCCTAGGAATCTCATACCCATACATTACAGAACTTTCCTGCATTTTTCACTTATTCTATGACATTATGCCACTGTTCCTCACAATGAGTAGTATCTTGTTGATTACACTTACTGGCATCAAGGTTTGCAGTGCTTAAAGCATCACTTAACCCCAAGTAAAACTGAGAGAATAAAGATTTAAAATGCTGCTTTAATTATGCCATATGCCACATGCCATGCCTCTTTAAAAGAATTAAAATGTATAAGAGAATTGACTATAGACTGGTAGAATTCATTGAAAACTAAATTCTACAATGATCCTTGAGTGTGAGATACACATTAACAATTTAATATAAAAGCTGAAGTTTGCATAAACATTAGTTTGGGTTTTTTGAAAGAGCTATATATCAAATCAGCTTCAACAGCTGCACTTCAAAGGATGAAATGGAAAAAGCAAAACAAAACTTTACAAGTACTTCCTCAGAAATACATTTCCCTAAGATTCACTGATATCAAAGACTCATACTTTTCAGCTTGAGAATTAATCATGAGACATCAAAAACAGCAGAATTACAGAAAACAAAGATTAAAACCAGCAATTCTATACAAATTCCTACTCACAGAAAAGAAAACATTCACAAGTGCTTGAGGCTGAATGTTTCTTTTTGGTCATGCTTTCTTTTTAAAAAGCAAGAAGAAATGTAGTATAAAAATTCTGAACACCTATTTTACATGAAAAACAGCACTTTAAGTCCAGAAGGAAATATAACAGGGTAAATTTGGAATAATGCAATATTCAAGATGAGTATAAAGTAACAGAATTCAGTCTAGTTAAAGTCGTTTGCAATATACCTGATTCAAAGCAATGTAAAAATTGAAGGTCTGTGGTGACAATTTTTTCTTATCGATTCCTGGAACGTGACATCAATAACCAGCACAGACTGATCACAGAACTGAAGGCCCACAGGACCAAAAATCAGAGACAGACCTTAAATTCTCATATGACATTAGTGAAAAAGAATTAAGATCAGATTTTGAATTTCAAAACACACGTACCTCAACAGAGAAAAAAACCAAACCATAAATATGTACTTACAGAACAAATAATGCTGCGAAAACGACTTCTTTTAAAGCTTAGCTTGATGACCAAAGCATGTTATTTTCTTGGAAAAGTCTTCTAGTTATATTTGTGTTGGCAAGTAGTTTTTAAAACATTTACATCAAGGCTGAAAACTATGCTCACACCAAAACTTTCAAACCAGCCCTAGCACTAAGTTCATTTGCCTTATTTTATATATTTATTTATCCACATTATGAGAACCATTTCCTACATAATTTATTTACATTATCTATAAACAGCAAGTATGTAAGACTAACTGCTCTATGCACATTACATGTATTTTTACATTGCAACAAATAAAAGAACTGTGTTTTATCAGACAGTACAATAGATTAAGAATAGGATAAAATATCACTGTGACCTAAAGCAAATATACTATTTGGCCACAGGAATTAGCTCCCAGTTCTGCAAGTTTCACCTTATAATATATAGAAATCAGCAAACTAATTAGTTGCAGGAATTTATAAGTTTGTTTTCACTTTCTTTTGCCTTCTCTTTCCCACCTCAATGGCATTTCTGCTTCCTAGTCCATGCTTTAATAGACATATACACAAATTTCTAGGGTTTTCCGTTCAATACACTTAAATATTTCTTCTTAGCATAACCCTATCATTCACCTTGGCTCACAAGTGAACTGTTCACTGCCTGCCAGAACTGCCATGGTGTGTTTGGCTTACAAGGGTAAGAAATAATGGTATCATTCAGCAAATTAGTTTGGTGACTTCTGGCTTACAGAGCACCCTTCGTTTTCTACACAGAAAGCTATAGTACTATTAGAATATACTAGTATTAAGTGGAATTTTGATAATTTATATTTTAGTTCTAGTGTATCAATCCTTTCTTTAAATAAGATTATTACTGCCATCATTTACAGTTTGGATAGCTTTTTAGATCCCATTAAGGCTAATTCCAAACAAAACAGCATGGAATTATTTGGTTCAAAAAGTTTCCATCATTTATCCCTTTCATGAATCATTTAAAGACTTCATGTCAGCAACTGAAAACATTCATGTCAATCTCACAAAGAACAGACAATATATTATGCATGCTGCCCACTGATTTATCTTTGAGAAAGTCTCTTGCAGGCCACTTGCCAATACTGCCACTCACTGTCAAAAATATAAATCGAAGTGCTTCTAGAGTATATAAGTAAATAATAATTGTGGTTCAAATCAGCAGTTAAAACCCATATCCTGTGCAACATCAGCTGGTACCAGATGCTTTAGAGAAATGTATTATTGAGTGGACTACTCTGAAGCGGTACATCCCCTACTGAAGCACCTTCCTAAACTCTTTCTTAGGATGGCTTATCACTTCTTCAAGTTTAAAACAAAATACCATCACAGACACAGAGTCTATACAAATAGTTACTCACTTTTGAAAAAACCCTATTTTGTTTTCAATCAGAATAATTTTGTAGCAACAAGCCTCCCAACAACTGTCTTTTCAAGAGACCAAGGACAAACTGCACAAACATAAATTCCATGAGATTCAGGAACAAATTGCCCAGACAAGTTGTGGATGTCGCATTATTGGAAGTTTTCAAGGTTACAGCTTTAAACAGCTAGTGAAAGATGACCCTCTCCACGGCAGGAAAGCTGGACTAGATGACCCCTTAAGGTTTCCTCCTTTAGAAGGAACCATTCTAGGATTCTGAAGTCTGTACTTGCCAGTCGAACACCACTAGGAAGGTTTGTCTACAAATCTGAGCAGTTCTGCTTCTGAAGATCAGAACTCCTCAGATTTTGTTCTAAGACAAATTCCTATTTCAAGAAGGCAACTTCATTGTACAAGCAATTTCAACAAATTCCACACAATTATCCATGTATGAATTATCAATGAGTAAGTAGTTACAGAATTAGCATCTCAGCATTTACAAAAAGAATAATTTTTGCCTGCATTTCTTCACAAGAAATGGAAAAGATAGAATGAATTTTAAATTGTTCTAAAGGCAGTTTTTATTGCCACTATAATAACCCCACTGAAACAATGGCCAGTTATTTTCCAATGAATAGTGCAACTAACTATTTTGTTAATCATCAGGATGATGATTACTGCATTTGATGGAAAAAAAACCCAGAACAAAAAGCTAAAAAAAATCCACCCAAACCAAAACCCAACTAAATCAAAACTCTCCAGCAGCAACAGCTTGTACTATGCTATTTAACTGGCTTTACCTTAGTAGTTTAAATTTAAGAGTCAGCTTTAAGTAGAAATGCAGTAAGTGAAAACTGGAAAGTAAATTCCCCACCTACAGCTGTCATCTAAAATTAAACACAACATTTCTCTTGAAATCTCAAGAGTGTTTCAAAAAGGCATCATGTGATCATATTTAGCTACTTCATTGTAGTTAAGAACATTTCATCCACAACAGATAAACAAAGATTTCACTGAAACATGTTAAAAAATTAGCCAAGGTGAAACCAGGCATAATTACTTAAAAGTCTCTAATCAGTAATTACATACTTCATTTTAAGTGCAACCTGTATGTAAGGGACATTTTCTTTTTGACCCTGTTACAATTTGCAACATAGGCAAAATGAAATAAGCTACACATATCTTGGAGGGTAAAAACTCCATCCTGAAATAGATGAAATTGTGTTAGGTAGAATAATTCTATGTAAAGAGATGTGTGCTATTGGAATAGTACCAAGAAATGACTTGTGCAAAGTAGGTGGTCTTAAACATCTCCAAGGAGATTGACTAAATGGCTCCAAGCCAGTTTAAAATGCTAATCATTTTATTGAGATAGCCAGCAAACATGACAACAATATTCCATGTCTGTAGCAATTTTTTTTAACAGAATTGGGTTAAATTTTGAAGTTGTTATAGCACATAAATTTTAAGGAATCAAAAACATTAAAAAAAAAGTAATTACAAGGCAGTATAATGTCACACGCCACTTGTCATTAAAAAGGTCCTGTGTTAATCAGGTGTACTTACTTCAACAACCAGGATGAGGCACACAGATTAGATATTTGGACAGTATTCTTGAAAGTTTACTTATTTTATTAGTATTAATATATTATAGAAAGGGATTAACTATTTTTGGCACATATAAAATAAACTGCATGCAAGACAATAAACATTAAAAAAGTACTTACAAAATCAAAGTCTCCATCTTGAGGGACTTTCCAGTTATCAGGGAAAACGTTTTTGGATATGTGGTAAGGCTCATGCATGTTCTGATTACAGTTTTCAGGGCTTTTATTCTTGGAATCTTGTTTATCAAAGTAGTCCATGAAAGAAGGTCTTTGAACTTGTGGTGAAGTAGCATTTCCTTAGTTGAAAGAAAACAAAAAAAAAAAAGGTAAAAAACTATCCAAAGATTAAAGAATTAATGCACTATAAACTAAACCTCACTAATTAATTTTCCTGGGGTTTGCAGAAACTAATACAGTCATCTGTATGTGATGCAAGCTTCTGTCCCCTGAGGATCTTTGGCATAAAAGCTCATAGCCAAAGTATGATATTTTTGTAGCAAGATACAACGTGGAGAAATGTTCAAGACATTTCAGAGTTGCACACACAAATAACATCAGAAGTTACTTCATGCAATATCAATTTGTTGTTATAGAGACTGAATAACATGAGGTGCTAAGCACCCCTTCGGGCGCTGAATGCCCCTAACTTCAAGGCCTGGTCCACAGGCACTTGTAGGAAAGGAACAGTGTTTCACTAAAGGTGGGATTTAATGATTATTTAGAAAAAGAACTTGCAAAATACAGCTACACAAATTGTGTCTGGATGCTGCTTAATTTAACTCATTACCAATGAAGATTCCCAGAAAATTACAGGACCACCCTCTACAGAGGGTTGCAAAGCACCCTGTCTCCATATCCTGGGGGATTTCTGTCATCATAAAATAGCTGCAAAAGCTTTAGGAAGCAGACTGAGATCAGCATGAACTTCTGCTCTTTTATCCTGTTCAAAAAATTAAAGGTAAAAAAAATCTTCTGGACTAAATGATTAAAATTTGCTTTCGTTTATGGGATTTCAAAGCACATTCATTACTAAATAGCACAATAAATAAAAATAACAGTCACCTCAGAGATCATGTTCTGCAAAGCACTGACACATGAATGTACTTGCTGGAAGTGTAACACATTTGACATGAAGATATATGAAATATTTTTCCACAAATAAAATACGAAATAGGATGAGGGATAAGTAACTAAGATGAGAAGAAAACTTAACACCAAAAATGAGACAAAACTGTGCATTTAAATTACAAGCATAACAAAGTAATAGGAATTTTTATTTGATATACTTGTTTTAACAAGTGAAAATGTAAACTCAAAATATAATTTGAGCTTGTGTTTAACATGATTACTAGGACTTGCCTCTCTCCTTATCTGGTTTTACATTTGTTTTTACTCATTCACTATGTGGGTTTTCCCCCATCTTTCACTTCTTATTTCATCACCTCTTCCCATCTCCTTTGTCTAAAGATTTTCTAATTCATTCTAATTTTGTTGCATGACTAACAGCAGCCTATTTTTTTCATTAATGTTTATTTTTGTACTGCCATCTTTTCACAGAATCATCAAGGCCAGAAGAGACATTCAAGACCATCTAATCTGACCACCGACCTAGAAACACCATAATCACCACCACCACCACCACACGGCAAGTGTCACATCCAGACACCTCCTGACATTTCCAGACATTCCAGAGATGTTGCCCCCTCCACCTCCCTGGGCAGCCCATTCCAAGGCTTGCTCACTTTTTCTGTGGGAAAAAAAAAAAAATTTGAGTATCTAATCTGAACCTCCCCTGCCAAAATCTAAGGCCATTTTCTCTCATCCTTTCACTTGAGACATGGCAGACGAGACCAACCCCATTGGCTACAACCTCCTTTCAGGTCATTGTGGAGAGCAAAACGGTCACCCCTGAGCCTCCTTTTCTCCAGGCTAAACACCCCCAGCTCCTCATGGGACTTGTGCTCCAGACCCTTCACCAGCTCCACTGCCCTTCTCTGGACACACTCCAGCACCTCAATGTCCTTCTTGAAATGAAGGGCATAAAAGTGACCACAGGATTCAAGGTGTGGCCTCCCCAGGGCACAGTAGAGGGGGACAAGCACAGCCCTGGACTTGCTGGCCACACTATTCTTGACAGAAGCAAAGACTGCATGTTGATTTACTGCTTCTTCTCTTTCTGCTGTTCCTAAATTTTTCTGTTCTAGTAAGATTTCTTCTGGCATTTTTTAATGTGTGCTTCTACTGTCATGCTCTAAGCTTTAGTGAATTTGACATCAGCTGCTCTTCTTCAATTCCACAGTGATCCCTTCAACCAAACTGCTATTTCCAAACACACCTTCTTTTCCTCACATATTTAGCCGATTTTTCTCTCAGTTTTTGCAACATTTTTTCATGTTTTTTTCTAATCCCAGATCTCTACTCACCATATTTTAATTAATAACAACCGTGAACTAACAACTCAGTGAATTAAACTCCAGGATGAATTTAACTGACCAGAGTGCAGACACTCTTCTCCAGAATCTCCCAAGTTTACCCCACTAAACTCAAGATCACTTGAAAGATGTTTCTTGATCTCCTGAACCTGGGACTGAGGAAGGGATGAGAAGTAAACAGCAGGAATGCCAAGTAACTACAGAAAAGAGCACTGAAGAGCAAAAACTATAGTCATTGAATGTGTTGACTTGGAAAGGACCTTTAAAAACCATCTAATTCCAACTCCCCTTCCATGGGCAGAGTCTCATCCACTAGACCAAGGTTCTCAAAGTCCCATCCAACCTGGCCTTGAACACTTCCAGGGATGGGACATCCACAGCTTCTCTGAGGGAATTGTTCCAATATTTTAACACCCTCATAGTAGATAATTTCTTCCCAATATCTATTCTAAACCTGCCCTCTTTCAGTCTAAAGCCCTTACACTTGTCCTATCACTACAGGCCATTGCCAAAAGTCCCCCTCCAGCTCTCCAGTAGGCTCCCTGCTCGGTACAGCAAGGTCCTACAGAGTCTCCCTGGAACATTCTCTTCTCCTGAATGAAGCTGAACAGCCCCAACTGCCTCAGCCAGTCTTCGTATCAGAGGTGCCCCACCCCTCTGATCACTTTCATGGTCCTCCCCTGGATTTGCTCCAACAGCTCCATGTCCTGCTTGTTTTGGAGGTCCTAGGGCTGAAGACTGTATTACAGGTGGGGTCTTGTAAGAGCTGAGTAGAGCAGAAGAAAAATGGAAGAATCTAAATTTCAGAAAAAACACATATTTAGAAAGCAGATTCAAGAAAAGATAGTAGTATGAAGGAGGTAGAATTAAAAACAGAAATACAATGCATTTTCTTAGTACAAACTGTTCATTACTTGGTGATCGCTGCCCAAAACCCCTGAAACTGTTTGTACCAAGAAGATAGGACACCACATTGCTGGCCTTTCACAACCAATTTTTTCTTCTGCTGAGATGGCTGTACTTAAGTTTCATCTCTGAGACACAGTTATAAACAAAAAGATTGCCAGTGTCTCTGTTCAAAATGCTAAATACCAAAATGCTGGCCCATTACAGGTAAGGCAATCTCCGTCCTCTCCCATATAAGGCAATACTAAAGATTTTCCAAGCACTGCTTGTAAGTTTTAAAACTATTTACAAATATCATCCTTATACATGTAATAGAAGACTACCTACACACATAAAACAAACCAAACCCCCCTGAATTCCTTGCTACAAAATGCATATTATGGAAATTGGGTCAAAAGGACTGAAATTACTCCAAGGTAAGCAAAGAACATTTATTTTTTACTTGGAGAATGTCTTTTATTTGTTTTGCTAAATAAGAATTCAGAACTCACTTCTGATTCCAATTGAGCATACAGTCAGTTAACCCAATTAAAAGAGCAAGCTGCTTACCTTCACCAAAAATATAAAAACTCACACACAAAACCAGACATATGACTGCAAAATGATGGGACCACAAGTGTTTTGACTTTTTTTTTGTTCCTTCCTCCAATGTAAAAAAAATCCCAAAGAATTGATTTAGAAATTTATTTTTAAGATTTTATTTTTATAAATAAATGAATGAAAAAAGAGACACTATTTCAGACTCTAG
Source organism: Chamaea fasciata (assembly GCF_029207755.1). NCBI lineage: Eukaryota > Metazoa > Chordata > Aves > Passeriformes > Sylviidae > Chamaea > Chamaea fasciata. Next base: position 22,365,203 of record NW_027094086.1, on the reverse strand, counting down.
CTAACCTAACAGGTTCAGTTGGTGTTTCATAGGAATAGGTTGACATCTGCCAGTTTAAAGGCCGTTTGAAAGCTCCTCTCTCTTTTGTATCTATTTTATAAAACTCTCAGGACCTTTACGTCAGAGCAAACTGATATAAGTTGCACCTTTTTTAATTTTTTTTTTCCAAAATAAGATCATTTTGGTCTGAAAGTACTTTTTAAAACTTTCATGAGCAACAAAGTAATGTTATCCTCTCAACCATCTTTCACGAAACAAGAAAATCAGAAGTCTAACACATAAGGATTCCCTTAGGGACAACTAATTCACTCATCTATTCAGTAAGCTACATTTGCCACAAAAAAACTACAGCAGTCAATATCACTCCACATGTGCACTGAAAACCTATTGTGCAATAGCCTGTTCCATTCTAGAAGGATCTTGGATTTTCAGTTCTTCTAATTATTTGCTTTTCAATAAGCAATGATCACGTTAAAGAATGCTTTCCACAGTTTCAGTATTTAAGAATATCTGTCTCCTATCATCCCTACAACTTGCCTACTGCAAAGACAGCTTGAGGCAAAAGGCCCTAATAAACCAACAGTCAGAAATTGCTGGCAAGCCATAAAACACAGAGAGCACCACTGATGCTGAAAACACAATCCCCCGATAGGAACACAGGCAATAGGGATGCCCCCGAAAAATTACGTAAGCAAGTTTCTTCCAAAAGGTATGCTGAATAAAATGAATGAGCAAGGACATAACACCAACTCTATGACATTGTTTCAAAATCGTATCACAAATAAAATAAATAATTCTCAACACACATTTCAAAGTAAGGAGGAATGCACACTCCATTCTAATGCATGTTTTGGTAAAATTCACCTGATGTCATCTACCATAAAAAATTACTTTGCAGAGAAGCATTTCCAACAGAAAAGTATTCTATTAATATCAAATTGATTTTAAACTAGTTTAAAAGTTCTGCTGTTGGTTAACAAGTAAGATCAGCAGATGAGGGTGACCATCTCCCACACAAGGGAGACTCACACTACAATTTCCTGGGAGGGCATGGGTGTTGGTATTTTTTTTTTGTTTGGCATTTTGGAGTGGAGGGTTTAACATGTCGTGTGGAAAATCTGTAGGTCTTTCTCTCATTCTGTGACTACCAGGACACTGGAACTCTTCTGCAGCTGCATATCTACAGAGGAAAGCTTTCTTCCTTTTGCCATGAGCTTCCACCGCCTTCCACATTCTGTGGATCTCCATCTACCACTCAACTGAAGAACATTTTCAGTTGTTTGGCGAAGTGAGGGATCTGGCTCTCCTGTCTGAAGTGCTTCTGTGAACATCCTGTCAGTATTTTTTATTCCCTCAAAATACACTGCTTTGTCACTAAGAGTCAGAAGCAGTAAAGCAATCAGCTTTCAGCCTTCTTTAGACCTGTATCTACCTATGTGCTCTCACCCCCGCTGAAAAGCTTATATACCAGAGCTTATACATCACACACTACTTAGGCTTTGTATTCCACACATTCCTACCACTACTCTCTTCCCCCACAAGGTGCCCTCCAACACAGCGGCAGCAATTCTGGGAAATGGGAGACAGAAGCCTACAATTTTGACCTCAGACTCCAGGCAAATGCATCTAACAGTGAACTACCACATAAAAAGCTGCCACAGACACCTCCTTCACCCATCTTTTAAGCAGGAATTGTGACTGTATTTTACAAGTGGGAAAGTTCTACTGCTAACAAATGCCTATTAAGCAACCACCTCAGATAATTAGAGGTCAGGTTTCCTTCTGGGAATCACAGGGAAGCAGCAGAAGAAACTGTATCACCTACTTAAGCCAGAGCAGCTGGGAGTCTACCTCAGGACAGATCGAAATGTTTGACTACTGAGAGCAGTGTATCTAAGTGGTTACTGAGTTCACAGTTTTTGTACCACAGGGACTTATACACCCAAGCTCAGCTTCAGGCCTCATTCAGTCTCTCCTTTGTTACATGACACACCTATTTACCAGAAATAATGGCAACTAGCATTTAAATGGAAATGGAAAATCCACATAATTTTCAACTAGTTGAAGCTTTCAGAGACTTTTTGAAGGACTATGAATCCAAGTTACAATTTTTAATGGGGAAAAGTTTCCAGCACAAAACATTCCTTTGCCTCTTGAGAATAAGACTTGTAAAATTGGTCTAATAATTTTTGGGGTTTTTTCCCCCACTCCCAGGAAAAAAGAAAAAATATTCAATGATACTACTATTATAATCATGGAATATGCTGAATTGGACAGGACTCATCAGGATCATCAGGTCCAGCTCCTGGCCCTGTACAGGACACTCCAAGAATCACACCATGTGCCTGAGAGCATTGCTCAAACACTTCCCATTAGTCCATTCCAGCCAAATTACACTTTATTTCTGTTTTTAGCCAAACAAAGAGAGTCCACATTAAACTACATCCTGCAACAGCTCTCAAAAGCAGGATAGCCAACACTATTAAAAAAAAAAAAAATCCCATTTTTAAAATATACTACTACTAGTGACGTAAATGAACAACGTTATTACCAGTGACAGAAAATGGCTTGAGAACCAACACAGACCTGTAAACATATATCACTTCTTTATCTACACATATACAGGAGTGAAGCACTAATACAGCTATATGTGAACTAAGCTAACCATCTTACTGGTCTGAAAGTACTTTTCAGTACTGTGCTGATGGGGGCAGGGTAAACATCCTTGACTGAAACTACATCCATGAAGTATCAATGTCCAGGCTACAGCCCCACTGAAACCAGCTCATAATTACGTTTCCTTACAAAATCCCTAGTGGACTTAGGTCATAAGTTGTTATAAAACATGTGGCACAAGCTTTTGCTTTTCAGCTGAAAAACCAGCTGTACTATTTAGGCCTTTCTTAAGAGTTTTGAAGCACCACTCTAGAGCTATTGCAGCATATACCTCATATCACAGAGGAGACTGACTTACAGTATCAAACAACCTCTTACCCTGGATGCTGAAATCACTAAAAGATAATGAATAAACCAACTCATGAATTCTTCTATCAACATGTGGGTTCTACAGCATGGTGCATGTCCCACTGTAATCAAAAATACCATTATAAAATAAGACAAGAAAGTTGAGCAGGTAAGTACTGGAACCAAACCTGTTGCCTGACAGCTGAAGGATTAAACTACCACTTGCCTCAGTCTACCTCCAGTTTGCCAAGTTCGCTGGCGTTACACTGCTCAAGACAGCCATCTCTGGAAGGGGGAGGACAGGGAAGGAAATCTGCTGTCCCAAAGATTATATTCGTATATTCTCATTTTGATTACTTTTCTACCTTCTAGTGGTCAAATGCCAGCTCATGAGTTCTCTGTCCTCTTCCTTTAGTACATTCGTTACCACCCACAAGCTATATAAAAGCTTCACTGAAGTCTGAAGCAAAAGAAACCCAGGATAAACCCAAACTGCACTAAGAAACAACTTGTCTTCCAGCCCAAAGCAGATGGCAAATATGAATTTAATAGGGCAAAAAAGAGAAGCAGAGAACATAACTGAAAATGAGGGAAAGAGAACAACCACAAGTACTCTTGGTGCACCAGAAAGCCCTACCACTAAGCCTTGCTGGAAAACCACAAGGGGAATGTGAGGAAGCTGGTCTGAACACTAGTCTCTCCACTGACATATGAAAAGGCTTCTACACAAAAATAAGTAACACCCAGGCAACTGAATAGAAGAAGAATATATCCATCATTCTCCCTCTTTCCTCTACTCCACATTAAACCTCCGAAAGTGAAGCTCCTCCCAACTCTCCCACGTTCTTCATTTTCTTTCCTCCTTCCAGGTACATACCACAGAGTCTCTGTTCAGAGCATGCACTGGCATACCAAGCAAGACAGGAAAAATGTTGTTTATTACTAGACTGTAAAATGTATGTTGGGGCAGGAGGACAGGCCTCTTTTTGTTCCAAATCCCAATTTTATCTGGGCACAATTCCCTATTTGTGAAAAAAATATGGTTTTAGTTATTTTCTGTCATGGCTCCCAGAGGCCTCCAAGCATGGGTACTTATAAATAAAAACATATTATTGTTTCTTATTTTGTCCTTGAGCAGGGAAACAAAAGAGAGAAGGAAACAAAACATGAAACTAAACACAACAGCAATTAAATAAGAACTTTGTCATAAATATTTTGTGTCTCTAGGAAGGAAATGAAAACTCTCTTCCCTAGTTTACAAAGTTTTTTTCTCCAAGCTTCTTGCTTGCAATGTTCTATTATTCAGCAGTATGAAAGAGCACTTTCAAGATACTCATTCTGATTTATTATAATCAATTCATGCAAACATCCAGAAAGTGCCTACTTTGCCTATAAAAGGACATTGGAAAAAGCAACCAAACTCCAAAATCTTGTGTCTTTGTCAAGTACAAAAAAGCACAAAATCTGTGGCTGCCTTTCACAGACAGCAAGGATTTTTTATTTCCCTTCCTGGTGACATTCATTTAGGAAACTTGCTATTGCTCCTGCTTGAGCAAACAACACAACAATCACAGAGCCAGAGGACCTGCTATAGTGGACACAATTTATAATTATTTTTAGCTGAGAGATGTGGAGATCCCGTGCTTGAATTATTTCTAGTTTGTAATGTAAAAAATACAAATAATGGGTGTCTAATGCAAAAACCAAAATATTTTAGCAAGTAAGTGCTGAAACCAAACCTGTGGCCTGACAGCTGAATGATTAAACCATCGCTTGAAATGAGGCAAACTACCTCCAGTCTGCTGGCTTTGCTTTGCTCCAGTTACAGGCCTCAAGACAGAAATCTACGGGAGAGGAGGGAGGGGAAGGAAACCTGTCACTTTTCCCAAGATTATTCTTGTTTGAGAAGAAAGAAGAATGGGATTAAGACATATACTGATCAAATGTCAAGGTGCAGAAAGGCAGCTCCCTAACTACAGACTGTAACTGTATTTTTCAACTAAAAATTGAAAGTAACAGTACATTTTAAAAGCAATGTCCCCAGCAGACAAATAAGACACAGACTAAGAGATTGCAATGCAAACCCAATGTCACTCTTCTGATCTGTTTGGCATAGTAACAGGTATTTCCTCTCAGCACATATTAAACCTACAAGGATAGCGTGGTGTCATTTGGTAAACTACGTATACTTACTTATGAAGACTGATTTGTCAAGCTGCATAAAAACTGCACTAAACCCTAATTCATAATACTTCCACCCAAAAATTTTACTCCAAATTTTTTCATACTATCTTTCCCTTTTTTTTTTTTTTTTAATCACACAGCTGAGAACTCTAAGGAAAAACAAAATAAAATCCAAAACAAGCCACAAAAAAGCCAAACAAGCGAAATCTACAAAACTCTTTTTTCCTTCCAATTTCCAGTACACAGATAAAAGTTTCTGCTTTGCACTTTCAGCTAATCTTGACCAAATTACATCAGGTATCTATATGCAAACACAAATGCAGCTTTGTACTTCCTATGAAACACTACAAAGTTATTTATCTGGCACTGATTTCCATTCTTGAGATATTAGCTCTCTATATTACACACACACACAACTCCCCACATCCCCTTCCCCGCAACTGCCTGGATTTAAACATTACATTGTGCCTCATGAGATCAGGCAGCTACAGCCTGAGTCAGAGTCATCTATTGATGCTGCCTATTAAAGCAAATAATTCTGTTAAAATTCGTGGGCCTCAATCTGCAGTAGTCTTCAGCCAAACACTGAACATCTCAGCAAAGTCAGTATGTAAATTAACTATTTTTAAAATGTGTATTTATGGATATTTCAGTTAACTATTTTTAAAATGGATAGTTCAGTGTTAAGTTATATTTTTATAACATAAAATATATATTATATATATTCTCATTTTATATATAAATATATAAAAACATTCACAATTTTTTTTCTCTTTGTTATGTACTCCCTCACATACTGTCAAAACCAATTAGAACTTTTTAGTTTGGTTTCAACAATCTTTTGATTATTGCCTGAAATCAACCATTGTTGAATTATATTCCAAAACATGTCCAGATAATTATTTGCTTAAAAAATACAGATCTGCTAAGTGGTCATGAGTTACAAAACAATTTTGCAGCAGAATATATTACTGACTGCTGACGCCAAAGAGAGCCGTGATATATTCCCAGGACCACTAACATCGAAGAAGCAGCTTCTCACATAATCCCATCAGTTTAGCTCCAAGGAACTGGTCCAAAATATATGTGGGACAGGAGACAAAGAGACAAGCAGTACAAGGGACAATTCACAGAAGGACAATTTGAGATTCCTCTAGAGAAACTTAGCAAAGCACCAAAATCAGGCTTCTGCTTTGAATCTCCCACTACAGTCAACTTTTTCTCTACAAATTATAGAGTGCTTAGAGACACAAATACCCCTCTCCCTGTTTTAACCACAGAACTTGACACTTAAAAGCCTTTCATGATATAACATCGTCATGTGGCACAAGAAAACATGTAATTAGAAGAAAGCAAATTAATAACATACGTTTCATGGTCCCATCTTCCTCTTCATCGTCATCACTGTTTATTACCATGGTCCCCAAGTCTGATTCTAACATGGTGCTGTTGTGTTCAATCATTGTCTGAGCGCCTTCACTCATCGTACTGGTGGCTCTCATGGTACCAGCACTCTCTGAATTGGTCTTCACCATGGTGTGAGAGTCCAACTCATCTTCATCCTGGGGGGAAACATTTGCCAGAACACAGCAGATCATTAAAACAAAACAAAGGTAAGATGCAATCATTTATTGATTAGTTCTTTATCTTTATGTGACCTAGTTGCACTGCTGGACTCCCAGGTTTAAAACTTTAAAAGAAATCACAAAATAAAAAATCTTCCATATAAAGAAAAATAAAAACTCTTCTTTCTCTCACGGATGCATAGCAGGGTAAGTAGAACATGGCCCACACACTCACTTTGCATTAACATTCAGTTTTGAGTTATCTCTGTGATTTTCATGACCCACTTTATCTCTCTGGGTTCCAAAAATCGCTAACACAACTTACAGAAAGAGATTTTGCTGTTTTGCAAGGGACTGTCACCAAGGGTGCTGATTGCCCTCAACTTAGGATCATGCCCAGCATCTGACATTACATAGAGAACCCAATGACAGGCTCATGCTCAATTTAGCTATTAAACAATCTTCAACAGAATTTTTAAAGTCCCCCTCAGACACAAAAAGTCAACTTGACCTACTTCAAGTGTTTACTTCCATTATAAAACCTTTGTTAAAAACATGAGTAAATAACTTGTTAATACTACACATAAAAATAGCCCTTGAGCACATACTTACCCACTAAGCGTGGGGGAGATAATATCAAGGAGATAGACAGTAGCATTTTGAATTGGTAACAGTAACGGGCCAGGAATTTGAAACAGAGTAATAATGACAATCCAGTTAATGAAATGTGAAATTCGTATGGAATACCAATATTTCAAAACACTAATGGGAAATCCCACTGGTTTCCAAAATCTGATTACGATTAAACACACGACACCACAGCATTTCAGGAGTGACGTCATGGACTGTGCCTATACACATTCTCTACATAAGTAAAATCGATTACTCAAAGAAAAAAAAAAATAGGCATTCTTATTTGTTGATTAAATGTAAGCCATAATATCCATCACTGTGAAGTTACTCTATGTCAAATTGATGTATTTTAAATACAAATGCTACTTTCACCAGTTCTATAACCATATATGCATCCATTTCCTCTCCTGTGTCAAAACTTCGTTAGGGTTCCTTGATAAACCAATTTTATCCCTGATTAGCAACATAATTTAGCTACATAGTTTGGAATACTATTAGATAACCCTTGAATTTTTTTTTTTTAACTTGGCCCTTACAAATAACATGTTGTTGCTACATAGAATCATGGATTTCTTTAAGTTGGAAAACACCCCTAAAATCATCAATCCAAGTGTTAATCTGGCACTGCCAAGTCCACCACTAAATCATGGCCCTAAATGCCACATCTACAAGAATTTTAGACACATTCAGGGTAATATCTAACATTAAAACATGTCTTCACCCACTAACAAATTTCCCCGTTTTCCCAAATCTTTGCATTGCTTTACAGATTTTAAATGTTAAACTACAAAGAGACTTGTAAGTGGAGGGGCTGAGGGGCACAGACACAGAATGGGACCAGAAAAAGTAAAGCCCAAACTCAAACCCCTGCAAGGTCTGACACTTTCTGTTTCTCACTGAACTCATTCCCTGGCACAGTAGACAATTTACCTCTTGCATAGACACATATGCATGAGATACATGGCCTGAGTGCCTGCCTCAATATGGGCTGGTCTAGGTAGATACAGAAAATTGAGTTCAGTAATACAAGCTTCCGAAAATTATTCTATTACATTTCAACTAAGAGATACAGAAACAGATTTCATTCTGATACAGAAAGCTTGGCTAACAGCATATCATAATAAAACCAGGACACAGACCTAAACAGATTTAAATTAAAATTCCAGAAGTCAAAAGAATAATTATTTTCCAGATTATAATCTGCAAAAATACTTGAGTTCTTCATTTGCATTATTTCAGGGGGTTTTTTTTATTTGTATTGTATTAAGTAGCCTACCCTTAAAAAATTGCAATAGTCCCAAAGATGCAGACAGCTTACAGCTACAGCACTAGGCAACTGTGCCTAGTAAAAAAATGAGAATATTTTGGTACTGCTCCTCCTGGTGGCAACTTTAATTTTCTTTACTTTCTACTACCAAATGTTACCGTTAACTCCAGTGTTTTCTGTGAATTGCATATTTCCCCTTCTAAAAAGGGTACTCAGCAAAAACAAGCAGTTTTGCATCGCATTTTAAAAGTGCCAGAACAGTTAAACTACAAGTATTTCTTTCAGTACTGCAATACAACATAAAACTGACTCACAACATACTGATGTCTCACCTATTAATTACTACAAATTTGGCAGGCAAATCTCTGAGTTTAAGTTACATTCAATTTACAGACTAGGTTGACTAATATTAATATCCACTTGCAGCGCATATGGCCCTAAACTTACCTAAGCTGAAATAAGAAATTAAACAAACACTTTCCTGGAATGCAAAACGTTTATTGTAGAAGTCAGTGGGGAAAAAAGTGATGGCTAACAATATGACCAAGTATGAAACAGAATCCTACCATTTTCCTAAGTTCTACTTTATTGAAAAAATGATCTTTTATTTTTTCAGTCAAATCACCTATCTGGACTTGGTCCAAAGAATAGCATTTCATTTTCCAGTCTAAGAGTGCCAAAAGCCTTCATCTTAGTATTGTCTCTCAGCAAAGAGAACAGTTATCTTTTAGCACCTAGGAGACTAAGGACTAAAAAAGCTCACCTTAGTACTAGAAGAACAGTTGTCCCAGAAAGGAAAGTACACAACAATTTTGATGAATGGTGTTTTCCTGATATCAGAAACGAGGTACTGAGACAGAACAATAGAAAACTTCTTTGTGGCCTGTGTATGCCTCAGAATAATTAATTTTGTACCTAACACAGATTGCTTCCAGAACTGTAATTTGTATTTCTCACAAATATGAGATTTAGCTAATATGGCAGTAGACTACACTGGTTCTGAAAAGGTAGCTTTATAAAAGTATGCAGTAGATCCAAGTAATGGAAGTGCACATTTACATGAGAGATGAAAGTGATTCCTTCATACAAATTCTGATTCATGCTTTACAGTACATAAATATTGGTGTAGAACTTGTGATCTGTTGTTTAAAAAGGTAAACACACTGATTAAATGAAAACAAACACAATCTCAATTTTAACCAGGAAAAATAAGAGAAGTATTAAAGCTGAAGTGTCATGTTCTCATACTGTTTATGAAAACAGATCCAAGAAACAAACAATAAAAACAACTAACTCTGGAGTTAAACTGTCTGCTGTTCTCCTGTGTACAAGTAATAAGCAACCAAACTTGTATTTGGAAGGGGTTTCAGTTACACCACTATACAGCAACTGAAGGTGCACACAAGCTAGAACTCTAAAATCTCCTGATATGCTACAGAAATTATAAGAGACTATAGAAACTCAGAATAACATCATAATGTAAAGTACAAGTAAAGTATCAGCAATAACCTGCAATCCTATAAGACTCACTCTCTCTGGATCTCCTTACTTACCAGTATGTTGTTATTATTTAAAAAATCAACCCTTAAAGCATAAAAATGCAATCATAGAGGTTAGATTATCAGGATAGAAAACTCAAAAATACTTCAGCAGAAACCACACCCAAGACTTCATGATATACTTGTGAAATAAAAGATCTCATCACATATGAAGTTTTCTCAGAGAAGCTGGCCTTGCAGAGCATACCTAAGTCTACATCATTACAGAAGTGAACGAACCGAGGTGATAAAGATGAATTGATTTTTCTGTTGCCTTTTAAACATCAGTAGGGATAAAGAGTGATAAAAAACTAAACAAGAGAAGCAAATATGGCAGCAGTTACCTTTAAAATCTTTCTGCTTGTGGTTTGGCATGTAAAAAGAACACTAGAGGGCAGCAAAGACGGCCAACTCGGCTGCAAGGCATTAAAGGAAGATTTATCTACATGCTGGCAAAATTTAGTATCCTGTAAAATAATTTCATTTACTATTAACACCTCATCATCACCTTTGAAAAATGTAGCTGTAGTCACAGCTATCTTTTTTTAAAGCACTGTAGTAGCTACATAAACTCATAATATAGATTGGTCAAGCACAAGGATTTTGTAAAAGCTCCTAATGAACACAGTCAAACTTCAGCCTGAGTACATGATTAATACTGAGCACACAAAGCTTAGACCCATCACTAAAACAGATAAAAACTTAAGTTTCAGCACACAGCCAAATCCCATCACATTCAACAGACATCAGTCAGAAAACAGCCCTTAATCTTGTTTTCTACCTCCAGGTAATGACACCTTGCTGCGTGCTTGTACCTCCTCATGTTTGTTCTTCCTATAACCAGTTTCTGGCTCCACACTGCTGTGGATTTTAACAATATGCTATATTTCTAACTTCAGGACACTTAAAGGACTGCAATCAAATTTAATTAATACATATGTCAAGTGTTCTTTGGCATGAAGAAAAAATGGCAGGGAAAGAGAAAGTTTTAACACGTTCAATACTTCATATATGTATATTTATAGACAAATATAGCTATAACATATACATGAAAACACATGAAAGAAACATGAAAGCAAATACAAAAACCTTCCAAAAAGTCCAGCATAGTGTATCAAATTTAAAATACAGAAGGACTCATCTGATTCACTGGTTTCTTTACAACAACACTTTAAATATTGTAAAAATATAAAGGAAAAATTACAGCAATTCTTAGAGTCTCAAAGTGTAGAAGCCAACTTTTCATAACTAATATAGGATTAACCAAATAACCTTTTGTATGAATGAATAAATTATCCTACATATAGGAACAACTGATTATCAACAGTTGGCTTTAGTGTTGATAGCGGTCAACCACTAAGTGCCCAAGCAAAAAAAGGGGATTACTATTGAAGTAGTAATTTCTTGATTTAATACTCAAAAAGACTTAAACATTTCTTACGTCATAGAGACATTAAAATGTAAAAGAAAACATATAGACAGCAGCTTGTTACCTCATTCCTTTAAAGGTCCACAGAAACAAATATTTAGACATGTTTTCTGTAAGGTGCCAGGCAACAAGTTCCTTTACATTCCCCTAATACAGCTGCCCAGCCCCAGCATCGACTTCACATCACACTTCCAAAAATGCGCGAGAAGAGACTGGTCATGTCTCATAATGCCTAAACTAACATTTAAACTTTGATATTGGGATTAACCTTCTGTAGAACACAACACTCGCGATTTCTGCTTAATTAAAAAAACATGTACAACAACCTCAGCACCTATCAAAACATGTCAGTTTGTCAGAAGGCATTCTCATCACATGAGCAGCTCTCATAACAGGCATAAAATCAATTCTGAGCACACTATTTATAATGATATAATATCTCTCAGGAAGGATACAGACATGAAGACGGTATTCAACCTGGGCATTTATTTACAGCTCTACAATACAAAGTTTTGAACAGCAAAAAGCATTTACATTACAACTGACAACTATTCGTGCTATAAATTGTTCATAGATGGTGGTGAAAAAGAAAAATAAGAATCAATTTTGGGGATGTGACTCGTCTTCACTTGAATGACAACTACCTGAATTAACCCTGAAAATTAAGTACATAATTGTAAAGACTTTGTATCTGATTATTTCTCCAAATCCACACACTCCATTCTACTTCCAGTTATGCAAGTCACTTTTGAGTGCCCATTATTATTCAATATATGACTTTAAGAAGGTACTAAAGCACAAAAACTTATTCAAATGTAACTGCTAGGGTTAAACAGGTTTCCAAACATAAGAAACGTCACAGTTAGAACATTCTACACCTTTCCTCTTGATGGGTCTCAAATCAGGTACTAGTGAGTAACAAGCAGAACTGCTTGCAATTTACATAGGAAATTCTTGGGGGGTTACATCAATAAATTCAAGCCCCTGCCAGGTTAAATGAAACCATTCTTTTTCAATAGTATATGGACTCAATTCGCTGCCCATGAGACCTTTAACATCAATAGATCCCACTTAACACTAACACCAATATTTGCTCTTGCTTTTAGATGTTGTTAAATAATGCGTTTCTCAAAGTTCAAGTCTGTTTTTGCATTTCTACACTGAGGACTTCACAGCAGTATGATTGGGAAAGAATACATTTTTGAGGTGTTATTTTTCAAAACTGAAGTGCCAGTTGGCTATTACTTTGCAACTGAACAATAATTCCAATTTTACACACAATCTAAAAAGCATTTATAGACACTAAAATATGAATAAATATACACATTACTTACTGTCACTACTAATACTTAAGGTAACACAGGGACTGTCATTAGCTCTTTCTAGGGTTGTTGCCATCACTGCAGACTTATCAAGACCTATATTATCATTTGAATTATAGGATCATGTAGTCATGCAAACTACATACAAGCAGTCCTGTACTTCTTACAGGGTTCTGTAAAACTGATACATAAGGAGAAAGAACGTGTAAGGGTTATTTACCTTTATCCCTGAATGCTGGACTGCTGACATCATCTGCTACCAAACTGGCACTCATATTATCCCTTATGCTTATCCATTATGCTTTCCCTTTCCAAAAGGAAAATAATAAGCATTCAAAAGTGCAGAAAGCATTGGTTTACTCTTTTTCTGGCAGTTTCACAAACAAGCTCCAAATTAAGTGAAAGACACAACCTTTGAGCTTATTGTCAAATTATACATGATTTTGAAGCGAAGTGTGGGCTTGGGGGATTGTTTCTTTTTCTAAAACGACAAACACAAATATTGCAATGTTTTCATTTTATTCTTCCAGATTTTTACCCTGGTTTCCTCTAATAACTTATGGGTCCATTGATTAATCTCTGCCTGGTATGCTTAAAAAACTAAAATCAGAATACCACTTAGTTCAGGCTTCACTTACACCTAACATGTTCGTAAGTTTTCTACTGAGCAGTTTATGAGCAACATGCATTCAAGGAACACCTCAGGGATAATGTCTTTAATTGAAAAGAAAATAGCAACAGTTTCAAAGAATCACACAATGTTTTGGATTGGAAGGGACCTTAAAGACCCTAGTTCCAACTCCCCCGCCACGCGCAGGGACACCCTCACCTCGACCAGATTGCTGAAGTCCCATCCAACCTGACCTACAACTCTTTAGGAACAGGGCATCCACAGCTTCTCTGGGCAACCTTTTCTAGTGTTACACACCCTCTCGTTGTATTTAATCTCAATCTACCTTCTTTCAGTTAAAAGCCAAAACCCCTATATTATGTGCCCTTGGAAAAAGTCCTTCTGCAGCTTTCTTGTAGGCCCCTCTAGGCACTGCTGCAAGTTTACATCGCTGTTTCCTAGTTTGCATGAGTTTGCCCTTCTGGCTGATCAGCAACTGGACAAGATTCTGGTGTTACCTCCCTCTCAAATGAATCTGGAATTTCTTATAATGATGTACTGCACTGCAACTGTTGTAAGACATAGGAAGTCTGTATTATCACCAAACAAGTATTAAAGCCAGTCCAGAACAAAATTTTTTCTGCACTGTGACACACAAAAGATATTCATGGGTCACTCCAAAAACTGTTTTTGTCAACAAGGAAATCCCTCCTCACCTCACCATCAATATTCTTAATTTCAATCACTTGTAGCCTTGCTTTTTCTATTAAAGCTAAGTATTTCAAACTTTTTTTACTCAAGGCTTACCAAGCAATACCAAATGATTTGACATACATTTACTGATAGCAAAAGCCACACGTACTACTAAATACCACCAGTTTTAACAACTGTTAAATATTTCATCCTAACTACTAATAATCTTATCACAGATTATTTTCTTGAATCACAAAACTGTATCAAAACTTAGGGAATTAAAAAAATCTCACTGGCACAAAAAAAATACACAAAATTATTTTTTATAGTAGGTACAAAAATTTTCCTTGATCTTTTTGTAACAAGGAACTTTTGAAAATGTTTAGTTCTTCAATAAAAACCTCACAGCAAAAACATCTGGACATCCCTTTGTCCATTACAAGATATACTTGTATGTCTCTTAATAGCCCCTGTAAAAATAATTTGGTATTATTTATTAATTAGTTAAACAATTACAGCCTGGAAGTCAGCATCCACAGTGAAAAATAAAAAGGAGTACACAACATCACACAACAAAGGATGATAAAAGCATTCTGAAAGAACATATTGATGAAGTTCTTACCCAGACTCTCTCATCCTTCTCTTTTTTGTCATCTTAAAGTCCCATCTAGTGATCCCTTCACTCCAGGGAATACCATAAATCTTCATTTTCCAGTTTCTCTCCCTCTGTCCTTCACTGTGCTGAAGTCATGCTCTTCTAATTTTCTACTACCTTTCTTTTCTGAACTAGTCTCATTCACAAGCCCACTTTCATGGCTTTCTCCTATTCTGTCACTCTTCAGTACTGAGAAGTCAGCTCTGCCTCAAATTTGCCTCTTTCTTTACTCACCTGGGAAGTTTTCAAACTTTTCCTCTTTTCTCACATCCTGTGCAACGACAAGCAGGGCTGCCTCTAGCCCTCTGCTGGCCTTTAGAACCCCCCCTACACCATGATCACAAAAAAATTGAGCAAGGTATGCAAATGCTGAGCTGCCAACTGCTCTGACCTTCTGCCTTATACTGAAGAGCAACTTCTGCAAGCAGAGGTTGACTTCTGGTTCTGGGTTTGTTGATGCTCACACACTGGTATATGTGTGCCTGTAAAATTCTATCAGTGTAAGTAAAAAAAATGAAACACTCAGCATTTCCATATACTACAATGGCACTCATTTTTAAGAGCAAAGCAACCTTTTAACAAAAGCAGCTAATTAGACAAATAGGCACTGCATTAGATAAAGTTGCCAGGAGATGCAGGGAGGTGAGCAATCCTTTCCTGCTGCTCCACACTGCTAAGGCCACCACACCTGGAGTGCTGGGTCCACTTCTGGGCTCCTCAGTATAAGAGACATGGACACACCTGAGAGACTTAACAAAGGACCACAAAGATCATCAAGGGACTGGAACATCTCTCCCAGGAGGAAAGGCTGAGAGCTGCAACTGCTCAACCTAGAGAACACAAAGTCCATAGGGGACCTTATCAGTATGTGTAAATATCTGAAGGGCAGGTGCAAAGAGGGTGAAGTCAGGCTCTTTTCAGCAGTGCCCAGTGACAGGAGCAGAGGCAACAGGCATATAATAATGTGAAGGAGGTTTCCTGTGAACGTCAGGAAACATCTTTTGTATCATGAGGGTGACCGAGCGTTGCCATGAACTACACAGGGAGGTTGTGGAGTTTCCTTCCTTGGAGATATTCAAAAGCCGTCTGGCTATGGGCCCAGGCAGCCAAACCTCAGTGGCCCGGCTTAAGTAGCAGAGCTGGATAAAACATCTGCAGGTATCTGCAAATCTCAACCACTCTGTGATTCTGTTTTCTCAGCCCTGTCTACCAAAGATACTCCTGTTATTTTCAGAGTTGAGGCACTTACCTTCTATAAATAGTGACAAGCAGACTCTTGCTGTCTTTTTTACTCATAACTTGTTCCCTTACTGCACCACAAGAGCTCATGGCAGAATTCCCAACTACTACAACAGTAAGACAAATAACAGATTGCTGCCCCAATCCTGGATTTGAGGTTCTCTTATACTGAACACTAAATGAGGGGAAGTATAGAGGGAAGGAGTGTGGGGGGTGGCAGAGTGGGGAGTGCAGTGTTATGTTCTGACTTCCGTACCCATGCAAGAACCATGAGGAGTTGCTAAATAGTGCCTCAGTTGAGGTGAACCAAACTTGTGTTACACCCTTCCATGCAGAAGTGGGAGAGGGAGGTGTACACCACATCCTTAGCTGGCACGAACTGTGCCTGCCAATATGATCTGAACCTCAGACTAAGTAATCAGATGTCATGCCTAATTCTGGGTTAATGCAAAAGACATCAACATTGCCCAAGCATTTAATACCTCCAGTTCAGAAGGCAACAGTACTGATGAAAGCAAGCTAGTAAAGATATCAGATTTTTATGTCAGTAATAAATCAGTCTCTTCAAAAATCAACTAGTCAGTAAGTCAAGTCACAAATATCAACTCTGCATGCCAAGTCACAGAGGAAAATTTCCTAATGTAAAAAACATAATCTCAGCCTTCCCTGCCTTTCTATTACTAAGTAAATACAATTCAGAGTAAACCACCTTCATAAAAACAAGCTATCAATATTTTTAGAATACACTCTTAGAACAGAAAAAAATCCACCCAACCACACCGATTGTTGGAGAGTCAGAAGATTGCACAGAATCTGCTTGAAAAGTTTTCCTGTACCTAGATTATCACATAGCACTCTGTAACAAGGATTCTACAATTTGCTATAGGACAAACTTCATTTACTGCACTGCTTTTTTCGATTTGTTCAGAGCTGTTAACATTCCAGTCTCCAGCTTCTCTTTCTGCTTTTTCTGAATGACCCTGAATGACTACACATTTTATGTCTGGCAATACAGTTCTTTGAAGCACATTCTGCTGCATTGGAAAAAACTTAACTGAAATGAATTATGTAGGGAAGAGTAATAATGCCAGAAAGACAGATTTATTCTTAACACTGCCAAACTATTCTAATTGCAACCTACTTATTACACAATCTGCTTCTCTCCTCAAACACATGCTTGACAATGACACCTGAAGAATGAAGTCCCATCACCATTTTCATGCTACTTGGTTCAAACCACACTGCAATCACTGCTTAGTGAGTGTCATAATTAACTATTCTGTGCATTAGACACAACCAAAAAACCCCAAACAAACACCAAGCAAAACGCCCTGAACTAAAAATTAAACCACTTGTCAAGAAGTCCACCTGTGATAGTAGAACCTTAAACAATTTTGGGGGTTTTAATATCAGTCTAAATAGCTGAAGTTGACATGGTTTCTTTTCCCACTTCCTAGAAAAGCTTTTTACTAAGGCATTTCATGGAATAGTGGTGAAAGCTGGCTTATACAGCATTACTCATAATTAAGAATGGAATAATCAGCATTCGTAGGCTTAAAACCACACAGAAAACTGGTAAAAAAAAGTATTTGAACACAACTACAGGAAGCAGGGGAAAATCAGCAAGTTATCCCTAAAGTATAGGTGGTTATAGGAAAAATGGGTACACACCGAATTTTCTTCCTCCTCTTCCAGTTCTCTCTGCTGCTCCTCATGTCGCTTTGCCTTTATCTCCATAGCTTCGGTGATTAGGTCCCTTAAAATTGAAACTGGCTTAGCATTCTTAATAAATGTATGCTAGGGGAAAAAAATCATTAAAATATGTAATATCATTATAACAGTTGTGCTTCAGATTTAATTACAAGTCCTATTCAACACCACAGATTTCAGTGACAAACAAGATCAAACATTACACAAAAACCAAGATCTACACCAACACAACACATAGTGAATTTCAGCTGCTTCATAACTAAAATTTTCCTTTAAATATCTTTAATAACTGCAAGCCTTGAGAAATGTAATCACTCAATAACTGTTTTATGATTGAGGATACAATTTTCCAAAGAAATCATGCAGTATGTTGTAAATAGAGTGGTGATGATAGAAAACCAAACTTTTTCAGATATTCAATTTCATAATTTAATTAATCTTAACAAGTTGAGATTTGTTAAATTATTAGTGGCTCTAACCAGAGCACTTGTGGGTACTTACTTCAACAAAACTATACTTCAAAGTCATAAAATATTTCTTGATCTATGATGCTAAAACATGGAACCAGTAAAAAAAAAACCTTACTTTTTGCAAAAAGTTTAATTTTTAATTCAAGGTCATTTAAAACATTACTTCTTCATTTAAGACAACATACATTATATCATTTGCACATTTTGCTGCCTAATAAACACCTGCTGTTGGAAAAAATCTGATTTTTGCATCATTATATGCAAGTACAATTTAGGCAAAATGTAACTAAGCACCTGAGAAAAATATTATTAAATATTTAAAAACTGTTCCATGAAGAACGTAATTGATGAAGCCTCATGCCCTATATCTATTATCTATCTTCTCCCCTGATATATTAATTCAATTTCTCTCTTTTTCATTCCATGACCTCTCCTCACAACCAGTACTTTCATTTCTACTCAAACATTTTCACAGCACCTTCAGCTCCATCACAAACACTCCAAATTCCAGCTGGGGAAAAAGACAACACAGACCCCTGATAAACAAACACAGTATTTGGTTTTCTGGTCAGTAAGCATGGGAAAGAATCTGCAATGAATACTGAAGCTTTTTTTTGTCTGTTTCTCCTTACCTGTCCACATTATTGCAAGTCTCCTCTATCCAGCTGTCTGTATTCAGCTAACCATACAAACTTCAAATCTTGGAGGGACCAATTACTGGTTCATACATCACACTTCAACACAACTTCAAATTTTTACTTACCTTGTGGTCTACGTGTTGGTGTTTTGCAATGTATAAAATTAAATATTCATAGAATGATCTACAAATTTGACAGATCTATTACCAAATATTACTTTGAGCAATCTTTTGTTCTCCTTGTAGTGGAGTTCACTGGAACTTAAAATTTAACAGCTCCTACTGCTAGCTCAACACAGAATAAATGTAGCAGGAGAGTAATACAGCAAGCAAGAGCCTGGCACACCCTGCCTTGCTGCAAAGGTCCACACTGTCAACTGTGGCTCACACAGGAAAGTGCCCACTTGGTTGAACTCAGCCCAAGAACAAACTCATGATCCTGAGCATGATACTGAGCCCATCTGCATCAGATCTTTCTAGGACACAGAGCCACCTGCCTGCTCAATCTGACACGACCAGAAGGAAAGGCTGAATATACCCCATGTGTGGTCCACACAGAGGCGTAACCTGGCTCAATTCTTTTACTAAACACTTGTCTAAATCCTGATATCTCTATTGAGGGCCTCTAACCACAAAGCAAGGATCCCATTTTAATAACAAGAACCAGCCCTAAAATATTTAATGAGCAATGAATTTTTCAAAGCAGAAAGAGAAATAAAATGGGGGCAGAGATACAGGAGCTGACAGAGAAAAGACTACAAAGTGAAAAAGAAATAAGGCATAATAACAGTTAAAATAAGATTTTCCCTTACAAGACTTCACAACATTTTAGGTTTGAGGAAAGAAAAAAAAAAAAACCAAAAAACAAAAAACCAAACATAAAATGTGTTTTCCTCAGTAACTGAAATACTGACCTGTAGCAGCTGGGTTGCTGTAGCTCTTTGTTCAGGATTTTTCACTAAGCATTTCTTCACAAAATCTGTGAATTCATCAGACCAGAGCTCTGGCTTCCGGAAGGTTGGAGGGGGATTTGTAGGAATCATAAAAATAGCCTAGATAAAAATCAAACAATAGCAAGTCTAAACACATCACCACAGCAGCTGAAGCCAAGTTAAAAAAAAAAAAAAAAAAAGAAATTGCTTTATCCACATTTCTTATCAGGCTAAGGATCTGGAAGACAAATTTTAAGTATGCAAGGATTTCTACTCAGATCAAGATTCAGAAAGCAAATCCATCTGCTACTAATGTAACTACTTCCCATTAGATTTTCTCTACTTAAACTATACTCCATTGAGCATAAGACTCCTTATTTTATCTACTGCTGTTCATCTGTCTGAAGAGATGATTATATTCTTTCAGAATTCTTAGCAGAAATGACAGCACTGCTTGTTTAAACACACATATAAAGTTGCTGTGAACAGCCAAGCTCACCTTCTCCTTTCTTAAGTGAATTTAGTTTTATTTGAGAACTGCTTAGGAAATTTGGGAAGATTGCTATTTCCTTTTACACTCATAATTCATCAGATGGAGCTTTAAAACTTGCTTGTCCAAGTAAGATTTAGATACATATGCTAAAAGACCTAAGGTAAAACTAAAAGATGACACAAATATAATAATCAAGTAACTAGCCTTACAGTACTGAGAACTTACATGAAACTGAAAATGCACTCTTTTACCTATATACAAGAAATTTCTTCTGTTGAGAACAATATGCAGACAGATTTTTCAACTGACAAAAAATATTCATTCTACATAAAAAACAAAGTTTGTCCTATTTAAGATAATATATATTGTGCCATTTTTAATATGATTATTTTCATGTTTCCTCTAATTAAAAATACACACTTGTAGCAGAGGGAATAAAAAGCCATACAACTCTGACAGACTACTGCAAAATAATGAAAAATTTTGAACTTTTGTATGTAATAAATGCATCCAATATCATTGCATAAGAACTACACATGACAGCAACACATTATTCAGAACCAGGTCTATTGACAAGAACAAAAGGCTATTATTTTCTTCTAAACCCAGGTTCAATTCAACCATATTTTCCAAACTCAAAGGGAATAAAAGTTCTTCATTTTTTTTTCTACAAGCATAAGCAGAAATACAAACTGAGAAAGGGGGAAAAAACTGATTCTGCACACTTTTAACATATTAGAAGCAATAGAAGCTTCAGCCTATGTCAGAAACATAGGCAGAAGGTAGAAAGAACTTAAGTGAGGTTTTATCCATAGCTTCTAAAGAAGTCTGACTGGCCTTGAAAGCTGGTTGAACTCACTCAAATCCTCATTAGAAAATTCTTTTCATATTCTGAAGGAAGTGGAATCCATGCAAAATGATGGGAAAATCGTTTACTAACATTTTAATGAAAAATTATTTCAGTAATGAATAGTTCAAATACCTCAATATTTACAAAACTTGCCATTTTGTTTAATAAAAATGTATGCTGCAACAGCAGCTTTATATTTTCAGTGGTCAGCCATGCCAAACAAGTATATGGACTCAGATAGGAAACATGGCACTCAATAACGGGCCTTATCTACTTCACTTGTAATGCAAGATTAATTGTCAGTACAAGTGAAGTGCTTCTGGCAAAATGCAGCGGCTAACAAATTCAGCTGTTTCTGTCCTTGAAATTAATGATCTCTTCTGAACTTTGAACTGATGACTTTTGATCTTATCTTCAGCTGCTCTTAACAGCCCACTCTGCAGTAGCTATTGAAAACACACAGCTGTAACAGAAGACTACCAACTTCTGTTTATGTGGTGTCAAAATGGGTACCTCCCGTTTGATCATAAACATTGACCTCTTTCCCCACAGGTAAGCAAAGATAAGTTACAGAGTCCTACTCAGCTCCACAGTTCTAGGAAAAATGTTTGCCTTGGCCAATTATTTCCATCAAATACACAGCAGTTAAGAATCACAGCAAAGAACTGACTTCTTAGTCATTCACAAAGGACAACGAGAAGAAAGGGAATTCATGAATCATTCTTTTATGCCAGGCAACAACAGCCACAAAAGGAGATATTCAAGTATTAGAGTTTTAAATCCACACTTATGCTTTGCACATTCGTTGAAAATACCTACTTCAGAAATATGTATATCTATGTAGTGCTTAAGCTGTAGGCTTTTTTAAATCCTACTATGTCACATGAGCTGTATTAGCCAAAAAGAAAAATTAGGCACATTTTGTAATACAAGAAAACGCATAGAAATTACTTATTCCAAATGTTTAGTCCAACTTGGTAATTATGCCATGCACTTGCTAGCAAGTACCTCTCTCTCCAGCTCCCATCACTCCATTCTGTTAACCAACCTAAAAATTCTGGTTTTCCATTCCATCTTCCCTCTCAACTACCTAATTTTGGCTTGTGTATTTCTCTGCAGAAAAGTTAAGCTCCTTTCCTCTTTCAAAATAGTCTGTGATTTAGCTTTCAACTGCCTTGTTTCCTTCCAAGAGGCTTGCAAAGCAGTCACTGGAGAATTATAAAGCTAGCCCCAAATCTCCAGGAATAAAAACAAAACACTTATCTAACAGGAACTTATTCCTCATTTTTGCTTCCACTCCTTGTCAAAAAGGTCCTCTCAATCCTAAAATAACTATATATTATTTTAAAACAAAACTAAGCTATTTCATACACTCTGGGTGCCAATGGAAGCAGAAATACTTGGGTTTTTTCATGCTTCTTTCATCTTCCCTCAGGTTTCTCCAGTCCCTGTGTTTTCCTAAACTACGATGTGTAGTATTTTTTTTTACCTCCACTCCACTTGTATTTTTCTCCAAAGTTTCTCACAGCTATTTGTTTTAGTGTAGCTCTCACAGTGGGGCTGAGGACAGTGCTCATACAGCCAGTGTCAGGCAAATGGTGCTTACAAGAAACACCAAATATAAGCTACTATCCACCCAATTACATGGGCTGAACTAGCAGTTCCAACTGCAAGAAGTGGAAGGAGGAAATTACTTAAGAGAGGGGACAGGCTCTGACACACAAAAGAGCTGGGCTGATTCTTTTCTCTCTCCCACCATCAACATCACCTTCCACATTGCCTTACATTTCTGAGACAGACTGACAAATCTTACCCGATTTATACCCGTAACACATGGAGTAGACAACCAAAGAATTAGATTGTGTGACTCAGTCTTCAGTTCTAACCATTCAACCATCTTTAGAAAGAGAAAGAAATCTCTAAAGATACAAGAAGGATCAGCTTTATTTGTGTTTATCTTCACTTGCCTGTAATATACAGCTCATTCCAAATTTGTCCTGAACTGGCCCTTCCCCCTCTGAACCTTGAGCCCAATTCTACTTTGAATCATCTTTCACACATTGATCTGAGGCAAATCCTTCACCTTGCAGTGAAACCAGAATTCAAGGCAGATTATATATATAACAAAAGTTGGGGGGAAGATAAAATCATCCAGGGCAGCTTTTGGGGCCACTTCTGAATGGGGCACTGGACAATCCAAGACAGTTTCTACCATACCTGTTGCCCGGTACACTTCCCTGCTCAATCACCAGCAGTTACAACTAAGCTGAATACCAGACTGAGAACCAGGTCTCAAATGAGAGCAGAACTGCATAAGCCAGCCCAGGATTTTCTTTTTATTATTCTTAAAGGGCCTAGTATTTTAAATTAAGTTCAGGCTGAAAACATGGGGGTTTTTTTCTACGAAGGTTCTTTTACAGACAATTTTATTGGCGTGAAAATGGAATTATGGTGATGGTGATGAATTAGGAAACGCCAAAGAAAAATGAGATCCTCATATACCACACATGGAAATTCCTAATCAGTAAATCCCTGCAGCTCATTCTTCTTGTCAGTCAGGGTAATATATCTTAATGTGTTCGTGGGCTGTGTGAAATAAAGTAATCAACAGCAATTTTGTAGAGGTACCACATCTTCTGGCTTTTAGTTCCTTGAATAACTTATCTCTATTACTTAGCTGAAATAAGTTACTTGTAATAAAAAGCAGAAAATCTACCCAGTATCATAAATGCTACTGAAGAGGACAACAAAGATTTCTAAACTGTTTTCATGCTGCGAAGCTGCATTGCTAAAATCCACAGAGAAAAGCTTTTTTATAAACAGATAATGATACATGACATCAGTTTGTGACTTCACAGTTTTCGGAACCACAATTTATACCACTTAGTTTAGCAATCCACTGTAGGAAACAAACACCAAAACACATTTAACTCAGTAACACATTTCAGAGTACAAAAACCTATTTAAGTCTAGCAGACTTAAATACTGAGTACTGTAAAATTTTAATAACTTTGGAAACAAAGAAACACCTGAAAGACACGTTTTTCTCTTCTTTGTGATTGATACATGTCATAAAACCTCCCTCCTTTCTTGAATAGCCTTCAAAAAGAATACTAAAATACCATTGATTAATCAGTTACACAACTCATCAGCTGCCTAAAAATAAAACATCAGCATGGAGAAGGATGAAATACTAGCAGGTTCTACACTGGATTTGCTTTGTTAAGCATGTTTTCTTGGTGTGGTTTTTTTGGGTTTTTTCTGTTTGTTTCATTTTTATTAATTCAGAACTTCAATATTGGAACACAGTGAAAAACAGAGATACTGAACGACATCTCTTGTGTTTAAAGTCAAGAAAGTCAGTTCATAGTCTGCTTTGTAGTAGATAATAGATTTGATAGAAGCACCCTAAAAATCACTGCTTCTTCCTTCCATCTGCAAACACAGATGTTGATGAAGATCATCTAGTGTACTCACACCTTTTGTGCAGAACTATAAACAGCTCTGGTTCCATCAGACGTCTATCACATACCTGATCCAAGCTGATTCTTACTAGAACTATCAACACAAGATTAAATGCAGGAAGGGATACGTGAACCTTTACTTCAGAGAAGTTCAGGACAAATTTTTTCTGGATAAAATTTTTCATCCAAACGAGGGGAAATATGTGTGACATTTAACATCCAACTCTACTGTGCTCACTTTTATAGTTTTTAGTAATGGCCACTGATTAAACCACCTACACAATACAACATAAGTTAAAAATTACATTTAAATTACTTTATTATAAAATTACATATATTAACATCACGAGCACTTGAAAAATAAAATAAAACACCATAGGGGAAAAAGAAACAAACTAAATAAAACAAACCACAACTCTTACCAGTGGCTTAACAGCCATTCACTGTCAAATGCTTCCCTCTGGAATAATGACCTTTGATAATCAAATCAAAGTATGATTCACTTAAGATATAAAGTAATAAACACAGAGAAGAGATACATAATGGAAAGACTATTCTCAAGATTAACAGCAAAGATGGGTTACTGAAAGATAAGCTGTTTACATTGACCTGTATAGTTATTATTGCTAGTAAGCTCATAACATTCTGACAGCATTACAACAGGTCAAGAATGTAAAGATACCGATCTCAAACATTTTGCAATAGTAGTACAATTGCAAATCTATATAAAAGAATAAACCCTTGCCTTGTTAGCAACGCCACGCAACGGAACATTGCCTTGAGATTCACCTCTGAATTTACTCTTCCTGCTAAGGTGGGAATTGGACTGATGGGTCCTTTCCAAATTGATATATTCTTTGATTCTAAAAAATTGCTTTAAATTTCAGAAGAATATT
This sequence comes from Chamaea fasciata, assembly GCF_029207755.1. Classification (NCBI taxonomy): domain Eukaryota; kingdom Metazoa; phylum Chordata; class Aves; order Passeriformes; family Sylviidae; genus Chamaea; species Chamaea fasciata. The sequence goes on along the minus strand of NW_027094086.1, from coordinate 22,339,652 downwards.
ACAGATTATTTGTCATGTGACAACAGCTCGAACAAGTTAGCGTTCTAAGGCCACAAGTTCATTCAGTCTGGGGTCCTTCATAACTGGTTTTAAACACACTTACTTAGAAAACTGATTTTTAAATCCCATCCCATTTCCGAACTACCATATCCTCCACTGGGATATTTAAAGGACAGAATTTATTGTGCTGGCTGCTAGGCAATTATCAAGACAAAGAGTAAGTTCCCCCTGCTAACTCAGCTAAAAGGATCATGCATCTGCATATATGCCTTTTTATTATCAAACCATTTTGTCAGACGAGTTACAAAACTATTTATTACCACCAATCTTTTCCCAGAACTATCATCTCACCATGCTGCCTTACTGCCAGTTAATTAATTTACAAGTTTATCCTTTTCTTTTTTTTTCATTTTTCAAAGCTTCTTGAACTCTTATAACCCATCACTTGTACTGTCCAAAGATATCTGAAAGCTACTGAACAAATGACTTAATGGAGTTGTATGTAAAGAAAGAACTTTGTTTATCTGCACTGACCTCCTTGTGCTTGCTTCCTCCTTCTCCCTTCAAGCCCAGCAGACCTATCAATATTTCTCCAGGTTTTCTTCTAATATATTTAAATAATATTTGCAGAACTCTTCATTACTTTCGCCTGTCGTTTTTTACTATTATCTTGTCCCAACTTTCCATCTTCTATTCTGAAATGGAACAGTTTCAGTTTCACTGTCCAATTCAGTAGGGCTATTTTCATTTCCTGAACCTAGCTCTTCAACACAAAATGTTCCTGAATTCTGCCATTCAACTGAACATCGTTCTTTTAGTTTAGGGATGGAACCTTCAAGTTCCCATTTCATCTGCAAGGTGCAAGTCATTGATGTCAGTGACATTTCAACAGAAAAAAGACAGCCAGCAACTTGCTCCTCAAAATTTTTCCCTCCTTCAAATTAGATCCTTGAAAGCAGGGCAACAAATGCCTTTTTGAAGTCTGTAGAAACGAAAAATAAAGCATGGAAAAATCTGCGATCTCAGGAACCCTTTGAACCCCTCTTTGGCTTCACAGAGGTTTTTCATTGTTTCCCTGGGGGTCTTTTGGAGTGTGGGGGGCAAGTGTTTTAGAGAAGTGAATTTTTTCAAGTGAAAACAAAAGTAATTTCAGGCTACTCAAGATTTTGTGCTTAAACTACCCAGTCAGCTATTAGTTTTGAACTTTAACTGACATATACAGGAATTTTCAGATGAAAATACCTAATTGCAAATAACCCCTTATAGGCACTAGGAAGAATAAAAAGAATAAGTATTTAACATTTTATTGAAAGGTTGTACTAAAAGTTCACATCCACAATAATTACAAGTCTACAAATTTTTAGTGTGCTTGGCCATAAACAATATTAAAAAACCCTATGACTTAAAGAAATCCAAGAACTAGTGGAAAACAAGACAGTGAAACTCAGCAAGTCTTACAAAAAAACAAAAGTTTCAAACAGCTGAAAGGAACTGCAGCACAGGACATACGACAGTATTTCTAATAATTTCATTCACCAAAAGGAAAACCTAAATGAGCTGAAATTTACTTCATTATTCTTATTCTGAAAAGTACCCTCAATTTCAGCACTGGGTGAGCAAGATTCATTTACCAGGAGAAAGAAGGGTGTATTGCATGCATGGAAATGTGGGGTTTTTAAGGGTTTTGGGTTTTTTTCTTTGAGGGAAGGAGGTGTTTGTGAGTAAGGGAGTTGAGACAGGAAAAAATACACAGATATTAAACTACCTTTAGTTTAGAAAGAAGTATCTGTTATGGTGGTTTAAACTTCTAAGTGATTTTTTTACTTGACACAGACTTGGAAAAACAAGTGTTTTTAAACACTGTTGCATAGGAGAAAACTTCCTTCTGATAGTGATGAGCAACATCTCTTCTTTGTGAGGCAATCAAATCACTGTAACAGAGATGGGGCCACTTCAGGCCAATTCTATTCAAACCCACAGAGAACTTCAACACTTAAAGAGTCTCTCAGACTAAATTACACATTATGACAGATCCTCGCTCAAGAGCTAGGCAACTCACTGCCTAAAGGATATCTCCCAGCCACACAGGTGGCCAGGAATCAAAAGATGCCTTCGTGAATATTGGTACCTCTAAGACAGAAGCATCCTGCTATCACATAATCACTGCTACCCCTCCCTTCACAGAACACATGAGATCAAGAACATGAACTTGAAACTGAACAACTTTTTCTTTTTTTGGCACTGAAATACTTTGTAATCAGTTACAGAACAAAGAAATGGTTCAGAAAGTGCACAGTGTATGACAGAATCCAGGGAGTAATCTTGTGATTAATTTAGTCTTCTTTCACCATAGTAAGTTTTACTCCTGATTCAGTACTATCTTGAAAATTCATATGCATAATGCCTAGAAGGTTCCAAGTTTTTACCCAAATACGGAACTTACTTTCCCTTCAAGAAAACTGCAATAACAGAGCTTACTTTAATAAAAAAATGTTTTCTCTTCTTCCCACAGTATTTTCTGCAGTTTCTGAGAAAATGAGGCAATGATTACGTCCAGAGACATACTAACATTCAATGAGACATGAAGTGGAACAACTGCATTGGCAACTATATTTACTAGAAGAATCAAGAAGTGAGTAACTTATATTTGTGAGAAAAAGCTGCAGTAAACTCACTGGACATTAAATGTGAAATCTCTGACATAAGCACAGACAGTAGTAATGAAAGAAGGCATTCGAGAAATATGTAGTAGTTCTGCTTTATTTGGGTTATGTTAGACCTCCAGCAGCAGTTTTTTGTTCAGTTTCAGGGATCAAACTTTCAGAGATGTGATGGTTTGAAACAGAGTAACTACAATGCTTAGATATTTAAAAAAACATACTCTGCAAGAAAAGATTGAACAAATTAAGATTGCTCAGTCTAAAGAGTAGGTGACTACAGTAAGAGATACGGTAACAGTCCCTGACGTGTTAAATGCCACTTCAAAGAGGGACAAAGTCTATAAAGAACCAAAGAGGAGCTAATGAGTTTAAATTTTAACAAGGAATATTCAGGTTACATTGTAGGAAAGTTGCCAATAAACTACGCAAGAAGTCACAGGACTTGTTTCATTCTAAAAAAAATATACAGACAAACACAGTTTCAGAACTTCATGATCAAAATTTGGGCATGTGTTTTGAAGATCTTTTTCACCACCACCACCTTCCCATTTGCCCTGGGCTCACGTAAAATTAACTTTAACAATAAAGTTAAAAAAAAAAAAAAAAAAAAAAAAAAAGAAGAGGATTATCATGTTTGGTCAGCCTAGGTGCAGAAACAGAATGACCATGCTGTTTAACACAAGAAACACGAAACACAAAAGAACAGTGCCTTTCAACAGTGTTTGCTGCTTCCTACTTCACCTTTTACAATGGCAGCAGATGAACAGCTGACAGCTAAAGCCGACCACCAGCACAAAGCAGAACAACTCATTCACCCGCAGTGTGCAAACTAGGAACTAAAATTAAATTGACAGATCACAAAATTCCAGACATTAAATGCCAACATCCTAATGACACAATGAAAACAACTAATTAATTACAGATTTTGAGTAGTCTATGAAAGAGTAATTGAGTTCTTACATCTTAAAGCACTGTCTACTTCAAGCAAAGAATGAAAACCTCTCCTGGTTTCTGCTCCACTGACTTGCAAGGTACTGAGAGAATACAAGACTCGATGGTGCTGCTTTCCCAGCTACCAGGTACATACAAAAAATAGTGCTACTGTCCTTGCTAATGTTTCCAGTATTCTCCCTACTAGTTTCAAATACATGTCATTTATATTGCAGACCCTTAAAATTTCATAGCTAGATTAGTGTAATAGCCACATTCTTTCCTGTAAGGAAATGTAATTGCTACAGTAAAACTGTTTTTTCTGTTCCATAGACCATGATGCAGTGGGAGGCATTACAAAGTGAAAACTGGACATTTGAATGTTCAAACGAAAAGAGACGTACAACCAAGGCATAGTATTACTTACACAATGACACTAGTCTTACATTTTAAAAAACTAATACTCCTTTTAAACCAAACTGAATAATACAACTACAAGATCACAGTCAGAGCCAAAATTCAAATACACTGCCTGAACTGATGCTTCAGTTCTTCAAGGCACTGTGTCAGCTTGGCAGGTATAAGCATTGTTCCCTGGAACAGGGTGTGAAAAATATGAACTACATCATGTAATCCAAAAGCAATCCTATCACATGACAGAGATAAAGCAATATACCAAATTCAGGACAGGCTAGGTAAATAATTTTTTTAAAAAAATTTGAAATCTGAAATGGTATTGTGTCTGAGGAAACTGGAATTGGTAATAATTGCTCGTGATACAATAACTGAGATGACACACATCCTCAGGAAGATTCTTCCAAAACCAGAAAATGTTCCAAAGAGAAAATGTACACATAAGATTCAGATGCCATGTATTTTCTTTAAGAGACAGTAAAAAATAAAATTAACTGTGAGCCAAAGTTAACTCTGTATCTCCAGTTTTATTTATCAAACTGAAAAATCTCTCAAACTTTCTCTTTTCCTGTATAAGACCAAAACTATGAGATGCTCTGTTTGTATTACAATTATACTAATTCAATGCAGGTCACTTGCATTTTACTGAATCCAGATGACATTTAGTTAGCTAAACACAGGCCAATTGGCTTCTTTCTTTTTTTTTTTTTTAAAGGCGGGGGCTGATTGCCGCTGGGTAGGTCATACAGTGGCTACAGAACACAATTGCTTGAATTACATTTTGACTAACATCAAACACAAAACTGAAGCTAAAAACTACCTTTTTTTTTCTGCATGCCTTCTAGATTTCTCATATTGAAATGTACTAATTTGAAAGTCATCTCTTTCCACCCTGGGGTGATAGATACAAACAGATTCAAAGTTTTTGTTTCCTCTTTCTCTACATAGTTTAAATATATACATTTTTAATACTCTAAGTAGTACAAACAATTTAGCTTCCACTTTATTTTTAATATCCCCAGTGGCTAACTAACCTTTTCAAGCCCGCTCATTTAAACATACCATAGTAAAAAAGAAAAATGTAGCACCCTAGATTCAGTGAGCACTAAAAATAAGCCTCTTCTATTTCTGCAACAACATTTGTATTCTCAAATCAACCTGAACTGATATGTAATTAGCTATACAATAACCTTTACTGAAAATGCAGAGAAACTAGTTCCAGAGGAGTAGGAAAAACCTCAAGCTTATCTCCAAGAAAGAAATAAACAATGCGTCTTTCTTAACGCTCTAGTTGTGATCAAGGGCTGATTCTCTTTTCACAAAAATACTAGCTATAAAATAGTAGGTAAGAACTATGCTATTAAATAAAACATCAGTTTAGACTTAGTGTACCTGACTGCAATTCAGTCAGTAATATTCATTCTAATCATATCTGTCTGGACTTGGCATCTTGTTTTTCCCCAGAAGTTATCCACCTCTAAAGCACTATTATCAATTGCTAAAATAAAATGTAATGCATTATAAAGTAGTAGCCTCATTATTCACTGAATTATACAAGTTAGTTATTACTTTATCATCTTAAGGTTTATATCCACCTCTAATTCCTCCCAGTATATCTGCTACACTTTCAACAAATTTCACCCAACAGAGAAAATATGCACAACATAACAGATTAATTAAAATGCATTACACTAATGGCATCCAATGCTAATTAGATGTCTGTTAGACTTGGTTACCTTCAAAATACTGCACAACCTACAGGAATTGCACACCCTGCAGGAAATCATGCAGATAAACTGCTTAGTTGTATGAGTATGGTATCACTCTACAGGATATCGAGGACATAGAAGAGAAAAATTCTTCATAATCAAGAAAAAAAATTCATAGCATAAGATATTTTGGAGGCGAGAAAGATATAGAGACACTGGAAAAAGATCTGCAACAACATGAACTAGTCTTGCATCTATTTTTCTTTGCTTAAATCAAATAATAAGCAAACCTGAAGAGAAAAGATGAAAAAATAGCAAGCATCTGGAGTGAAGATTCCCACATTATTTAGCCTTGAACACTTAAAAAAAAAATCCTAAGTGTTGGGGTTGGGTCTGTAGTCTCTGTTTTACTGCCCTGTCCAAACACTTACTAATCATATTTTCTACATTCTTTGTTAGGGTCTCGTTTAACCTACTGCATTTTGTTCCATTTGAAGGCATGTATCATAGCCTTTCTACAATGACTGACACTGCAGAGAAAAACAAACAAGTGAATGCAAAGCCCTGTTACTATAGGTACACACAGAAATAACATTCCTTCCCAAACTGTTTAGGCAACAAAAATTTATAGCCTATATTGCTGAAAAAATTACAGTTTAGCAATGGGGCTGTTGCAATCACTCAAGTATGCAAACAATATAGCAATAGTTGAAGCAGTGACTAGAAATGCTGACATTGTAGAAATGGGCCATATCATACCCTTAATTCCTAGCAGCTTGTCCCCAGTTTATACAAAATACCTCAGGGCAGACAGCGGAATGGATTTCTAAATGCAAAGGCTCTTCAAGACACGGCAGCCATATACAGTTACATGTAAATGGCTTTTCCTCTCTCCTCAAATGATATGTTAGCAATCCTACTCCTGGCTCCTCCAGCAATACGATAACTATGCACTGAGTAAACCACGTAGTTCACAAGAAGCATCCCAAAAAGCATCTTCAAGATTCATCTTGCTTGAACAGCCTTTGATTAGCAGGATACTTTATAACATATGTATGCAACTATCAAGTGAAGGCTTTGCAGATCTGAGAAAGGTACACTGGAAATGGTGAAGAACTTGCATCTCTCTCTTGCTCTTATTGTGTGTATTCATTCCACTCAAGCAGCTTCACAGAAATTCCTCTATCCAGCCTGAGATAAGAGTATCTAGAAAGCTCTTGCTCTCTTAGGCAAGAAATATTCCTAAGGAAGTAGAAAAACAAAGCATGAATGACATCTATGTTAGCTGAAGGACACATACAATTCAAAGAGTATCAGCTGGTAGAATCCCAGCATAAGATAATAATACCCTAATTCCTATTAAAGCCTGCACGGAGTCACGAAGTTCATCAAACTCCTGCATTCCTCCTCAGATCCAAGGTAAACAATAAGGAAGACTCTATTAAAAGGTGCAGGTTGAAGGAAATTACTACAGATTCAAGAATTTCTGAGAGACACCACAGTCACAGAATGGTTGATATTTGAAGGGACCTCTGGAGTTAATCTTGCTCAATCCTCCCAAACAAGCAGAACCACCCAGAGGCAGATGCTGTGTCCAGACAGTTTTTGAATACCTCCAGTATGCTACAGAACGTTTCCTAGCTGAACAGGGTTGCTACCACTCAAATAGAGCAGAACAGAGTTAAAAGTTCCTCATGGAAGACCAAAAATGGAGAACTAACACAAGTTACAAAAATCCTAAAGAAAAAGCTTGGTACGAAATACAAAGGATCATTATTTCCTATGGATTTCCAAGGCAAAAAGACCTCCTTTGGAAGTCCCCTATCTCAAATGGTAACTTTTGAAGCATTGTTCCAGACCCATGTTCTCCTGAAAAGTGTCAGAAACTATTCCTGACAAATATTGCACTATTGAGCTTAAGGAACAAAGATCTCCACAGGGACTTGAACTTCATCTGACTTCTTTCTTTCTCAGGAGACTGATCCTCACCAGGGAAAAAGCAATCCCTCTCACAGTATCACTCCTCTTGGTCATCCGTACATAGTGTCCTCAGGCCACAGAGGAGCTCTTGTGTCTGAAGTTTCTGATGTGAATGGTGAGAGGTAGATGTCATCGCTGCTAGAACAGGACAAGGACTGAAGCTATACCAGGCAACCAGAGTCTCAGACAGATTCTCCAAGTCGGGAATGAGCTAGCACAGGGTGAATGCAAATTCCAGACATACAGTCCACTCATCCAGGCCAAAGCAATATGCAAATATAAAACAGGGCCACCGTAAGACTTTGCATTAAGAGTGCCATGTATTTCAGGAACACTCTTTCCTCTATCACTGTATTTAGAGCTTATGTCTCGTCTCTGCAACCCTACATACTTAAATAGCTGAATACCAGACTGCACAGTGCACTCAAACCTATTTCAAATCAGAAATGAGAGTCACTGATTTGGAAAACAGCAAAGGCTGGAAAGCTGCTGAAGACTATTGGCTCAAACTTCAGGTAGAGAAAGGCTGGGCATGCTGCCTGAAGACAGAAGACTCAACCTGAAAGCACCAAATGCAAGTCATAAAGTAAAGGTTTCCCTAGAACACACAGCAACACCAGAAAGTGCAGAGGGTGGTATCTTAAGCATTCCTCCTGCATTTTCTCTTGGCTACTTCCAAAGGACTATGTGGGGTGATGCACTGAAACGATGACTCGAAAGCAGCACAGCACAGCACACTCCAAATGGCCTTTCCTGTAGCAGAGCCCCAGGCACTGCATAACCAAGACCACCAAGCCCCATGTCTAGTGAATTATCTTCTTTGTCCATAAATGGATACGCCAACTGAAGAAGGAAATCAGCCTTCATAAGTTAAAGCGAACACAAAAACATAACTAGGAATGGCATCAGGATGATTAAACAAGCTACCCAACCAGGATAAAGAGCACTCACTTGAAGAAATTATTCACTTATTTTTAACAAGCCTTTATTTTAAGCAGTAGCAAACTCCACAATCAAGCCTATATCAGCTGACATATGAAAAGAAAGGGAGATGTGAGACTGTTCCACTTTTCCTTTACACAGAAAAATAGAGGGAGTATGAACATACCTGTTACAGACTGCTGGGGCTGTACTGCCTATGTTAGACTGATACAGGTAATGATTTAGAAGACAATCATGTAAAGAGAAAAGTCAATTGCTTGAGCTAAAATTCAAGCACATGTTAAACTAAGAAGTTCATTTTAAAAACAGCAGCAGATAGGATAAATTCAGGATCATTTATCCTGATAATCTCCTTCAGAGATTCAATGCCTGTAATTACGTTTTTCATTTAAAAACAGCCAATGATTGAAAGTTTTTATGTGTATCTGCCCATCAGTACAGATAAATACAGGATGATTTACCAGACGCTCTGCCTAATTCCACTCCAAAGGATCGATCTGACATCCAATTGAGGTTGAAAATGTGCAGGAAAACTCATTTTCTACACAGTAGTTAAGCATTACTTGGGCATCCACTCTTGGCAGTAAAACTGACAGTGTCTCGGTTTAGTATCAGATGCAGTTTTAAGTTCACTGGAGCTCTTAAGCATAAACATTTTGTGAAGGGCATTACAGAAACCAACAATTTGTACTCATAAGGTCACCAAGAAGACATCATGCAAGCTGCTGAAAAAACAATGCCTTCCAAATGTTATTAAAAATGAAGATTAAAAAAATTTAACCAAATACTCATTTTCTGCCTGACTGAAAACATCCCCTTGTAACAGGGATGCATTATATGTAGATACATAGAATGTAAAACTCCTCTCTCTGTCTGTGCCTGTGTATCTATACAGAGTTCTTTGAGAGATAAATCCATAAATATATATTCCTGCATATAAAAAATAAGCACTTTGTTTACAGATACTGAGATATGTTTATGAATTTTATATATACATATATATTCCTCTCAAAGAACTTACTCCATAGATATAGATATTTTAAAAAACCCAGTAACAATAAAAAATTGTTGTTTTCTTCACCTTGATTGAATGGAGGTGAGTTTCCACATGTCTGGAAGTAGCTTGTAACCATGGGAAAAAAACACAAAGAACACAATGCTCATTTTTGCCTGAAAATACTAAGGCTCCTTACTATCACCTAGATGCAAGTTTTTAAAACTTATTGCTCTGCTTCTGAGCAAGACTTGCCTGTATTTCCCTAGCAAGGCTGTTTGTATTGGAGATGAAGCATAACCCTAGGTTACATGAGCACAAAGTACAGCAGTTAAGGAATGGTGAATTCTTCAAGGATATCAGTCACATCCATTAACTACCCAGATGCACACCCTGAACTTAAAGTAACTGTATTTTTTCTTTAAGAAGTTGGTGTGCAGAGACAACAAAATACAACTGAACTACTACTACTGAAAAATCTGAAAGCAGAGGGTCCCCCACTGAAGGGATTGCCATAGCTGGGTTCTCATCTTCTGTGTGAAACAGAACTCCAACCTCTCAAGGAGACTTTGCCAAGCTTCACTCCTGTGACTTGACTTACCTTTTCTCTGCTTGCATGCTGGAGAGCTCTCCTTTGCTTGGCCAAAGCATCAGGGGCAAGAAAGGACATGGAAGAGATGAAAATTCATTTGGAAATAAGGGGAAAAAAAAGACAAAGTACATCTTGCCTGACCTAAACAACTCAGACTAAGCTTCACAATTTAGTTTTAACTTACGGTAGGGGACCAGCCAACCATTACTCTGGCTCAAAACAGGGTCATTTAGAACCTTCCACTTCTAGAACAGATCCCTTTACCTGCCAAATGACTTTTTTTTTTTTTTTGAGAACCACTGTTTAGGTATTAAAAGCACTGATTAAAAATAAAAAAGCCAAGCATACATATTTAAATTGCCTGTAATGAGTAGCCATCTTCATTTTTTTAGAGAATATTCAATAATTTCATTAGGTAAATTATAAATACACTTACTGATAAATTTAATTAGAGAAAATATATAACATAACTCCTAAATTTGCCAGAGGTTCTGTGAAGAACAGCATCCAAAACCAACACACCTTACTTTTGCATAGCACCCCACCAGCATTAGCTTTCTCTGCCATTTGGACTTAACACCCCATACACAGAAATTACTCTCTTCAGTGAAAGAAAAGCCGTCTTTGGTTGACCATCACTGGAATGGTTATTGGAAACCAGTAATCACACAATTCTTTCAATTCTTATCATATTACCAGTATTTCATCAGAAACAGATGGTAGCAGCACAACTTAGTAAGAATTATTGAACAACTTTTCTTTCAATTTCATAACAAATTAGGCAATGCTTAGTTGATGCATCTGAAAAAAGTTACAGAATTGCAAGCCCTAAGGCACAGGGCTGGTGTCATAATTTAAACCATCACCATCTGAAATGCAAAGGCATTAGAAACATAATGTTTTACTCTGTTAAACAAATTTCCCTTACAGATGAATTTGTCAATGAATTCTGAAGCCTCAACAGCAACCAAAAGCTCCCACTTCAACATCAAAAGTCTAGTAGAATTCTTACAAACATAATACTAAAATTTCCCAGATGTTTATTAATAAGTAGTGAAAGACAGATAAATAATTAAATACATTTTTTAAATTAAAGCCCACTTGGATATAGAAATCATGAAATTATGATAGTTTTTGATTCCTATTATGAGAGCAAAAAAAAAAAGCTAGAGAAGGGAATAATGCAGAAGTCAAATCACCTTGTGTGTACACTACAGCAGCCCAGCTTAGGTAACAATTCTCCAGTTTAAACAGAAAGAAAGGTATTTTCAGTGCTTGTTTTTAGCTCCAGATTTGATGTCTTGGCCTCGAGTAATCCAGTTTACTGCCTTTGAAGTCACTCTGAGAGGCTATTTTATAAATGTAACTGTCAAAGGAAACCAATAAAGGTGGAGACTTTTGTCAATTGTTGAAATTCTGGAGTGTAAAATTTATTTACTTTGGCAACATGCATCAAGAGCATCTTTTAATCAAAGTTATGTTACAAAAGGCAAAAAAAAAGTTCCTGTGTCAACGCCAGGTTTGGCAGTCTTCCTCTACTCACATAGACTCATGAGTCTTCTGACAAATGTTGTTAATTAAATGTGCTACAAATGTAATTATGACGTTCAGGATTGACCTTCTTCCTCTGTTAACATTAAAGGTTAATTTTATGGAAAAAAAGTTCCCCTGGTGTGAAAGAAAGCTGAGCTACTGTGTTTTTACTTTCTGAATACAGGTAAGGAATCAAGGTAACATCCTAAGTGGACTATTAAAAGGCAGTAGGAAAAGAACATGCTCAGTGCATGAAACAATACTTGGAAGACATATATGACTTAATGGCTCAAGAAAATGAACATTATATCCATTGACTTCTATAAGGAAAGGATCAAGTACTAAGGGGTCAAGAACAAACTCTTATATTATGGGCATGCTAATCTAGTTGATTTTTACTAAAGCTTATTTCAGGCAACACTAAAGCAGCTTTAGGAATCATAATGCTAGATCAGAAACACTGCAAAAGAATACACTCTTCTCCTGTAGTAGGTTAATTTTTTAAAAAACTAATAGGCTAAATTTTGCATCAGCTAATTTAATGCCGAACTAAATCTTAATCTAACCTGAACATGCACAAAGTCAACAAGCCAGCAGCAGAAATCCTGCAGCATATGATGTAGACACTTGGTGAAATGCACTTCTGTGTCCACACTCAGTCCAGGCTCTGTGAATGAATTCTGTACTAAAGGTTATGAATTACAGCCTGGAACAGAAGGCATCTTTCACAGGGAGAGGGGTAAATATGGAAACAAGCTCAGAGGCCCGGTACATCACTTTGGGTACAGAGGCACGACAGAGCACTGCTCCTGACCTGGAGCCATGTCATGTCCTGCCATCAGACAGCACAGCTGACAGAGGGAGCACCCACCAACTTTTCAACACCCAGAGAGACAGACAGACAGACAGACAAGTCCTCTGGCTTTTAGCCTGTCCTACTCTTCACACAGGCCTACAGCAGTAAGACCTTTCTCTAGCACACCAGCTTACTGTAGTATTTCCGGTTTGGAAAGAACCTTCCAGCTACTGCACACTCCACATATCTTCACACCAAGCAAGTGGCAATGCAATCACTTGCTCCACAGTCACAATTTATACATGACAATTCACACGACTGCTAGAAGGATCAAGTTCTAAGAAAATCTGTGTCGACCTCTCTAAATAATTTAATTATTTTGACTGTTTAAGAACAGCATGTTTTACAAATTAGGAACTTGCATATGCTCATTTTCACCACCAAGAATCAAATGCGAGCCACTTCTAAATATCAAAAAATATAGCTTGCACAAATTAGTCATACTACTCAGAGAAACAAACAAAAAGCAAGACATTTACACTACACACACAGAGAGAAATTCCTGGAGAAAACTGAAAGGGGGGCAGTACAGGCAAAGTTCACTTGTATCTGGATGTACCTGCCCGCTGTAGATGTGCCCTCTGTCCCAGGTTAAAGTTCATAAATATTACATTTCTTAAGAAACATCCCGCCTGAAACAGATGACTGTTCCAACACATGCATGTCAGTTTGCCAATAAATCTTGTGCTGGCTGGTGCTACCTGTTTTACGTTCTCACAGCATGAGAAAAGGAGCAGCAGTAGAGAAAATACTGGGCTGCCATCTCTAATGCCTCCAGTCCCAGCACCAGGACACTGTGAAGTACTGCACCACAGGTACCCATGAACTCCATCAGAGGTACTCTCTTTCCTGGGAACAGATCACTTCATTGTCTTCCAAAATTATTCTAAGTTTCTGGGGGAGAATGGAAAATGTATGACACCCTAAACTTCTCAGACTGTCCAATGTTCCTGTAATTATCACGATAAATCTGAACTGCTCCATCAGAACGGCAACTTTTTTCTTTTTTTAATCATCAACATGTATAGCATGGAGCTCAGAGGAGGAGCTCCTCACAGCAGACAAGGCTTCTGTAAGTAAAGCACACTTTTTCAGGCAAGTATGTAATGATAAGCAGTATTTGGAAGAATTATGCTCATGTTTGTGTTTCTGAAACACAAACTGATAACACATTAAGATTTGTGGCGTCTGGAACACCATATATGCAGTTTTCATAAGGTGAATTCTCAGACACAGTAAAGAAGCACAGACAAAAGTAGAATCTGGATGAAACACTCATGTTGCCTTGTTTCCCATGGGAATGCAAATTTACATCTGGAAGAAAACTTTGGATCCATACAGCTTTAAAAGCAGACAGATTGTGTTATCTAAATACTATGATTTTTTACTATTCTGCAGATAGTTATTACAGCTTTCAAATACACTTTTTGAGACATAAAACAATATAAACTGGCATTAGAATAGAAAATTCTAATAAAAAAATAAAAATCACAAATTGTATACCCAAATCATTTCAGTCAGTTTGCAAAGTACTGACTGCATACTAAAGCTTTGCCTAAGTATTTAGTCAGTAAAATCAAAGGCTGAGCCAGGCTGATTTCATTCTTCTCTAAAACCAGGGTGGTCCACAGGCAATTTTTGATACCACTGGTGTTGCCAGGGAAACAAAACGAAAACAGGTGCCATCAAACACAAATTAAAGATTTACTTCTATTTTAAACCACCTTAAAACAAAGTTTCCATAAACTTAACTGATACTACTACAAATTTGACAATACTTTTATAACAAGAAAAGGATTATAAGTTGTCTTTAGACCATCAAGTTTTAACTGAAGCAAATTTAGACTGATTGGCAACCCTTCCTTTTAAATAAATAAATTTCTTCATTAAATATGCATCATCCTCTTTAAAAATTACCTAGTGTACATTTTAAGGCAATACAATACCATGACAGAAACAGGGTACATGCAGTCTTAATAAGCTTTCTTCATTCCAAATTTTATCCTCCTCCCAATCTAAGCAAATTTTTAGATTCTTTACGAAGTAAACAACCAGTATAGGCTCACAGCATATAAAAACCTTCTGGTAAGTAGCAACAGAAGCTTAATATTTTCCTCCTAATTTGATTGCGGTTTTCTCCCACATGTTAAAAAATCAAGTATCACTTTAACTAAAATCCAAGTAAATACACTTCTGCTTTTAAAACTTGTAATAATGTGCTAAGAATTTGGCAATACAACAGTCAAGTCTCTAAAGCACTTCCTCCAGGTCAGCTAGCTATGCTGACAGAAAACATATTTAAGAAAAAAATGAACATACAGAATTCACTTCAATAAATAAACACTAATTCAAGTTTCCAAGAATCTCTTAAAATTGTTTACCGAGTTCTTTTTGGGCTTAAAAAGACATTAGTTGTATACAAAAATTCAAACAAACATTTCAATTAAAAGCAATATACAGATTCCCTCCCTTTTAAAGAAGCTAACCGCCAGACTCTGAATAAAAATTAACCATGTATATTTAGTGCTAATTCTAAAACTTGAAAGGTAATAGAAATAAAAAGAAATTGAAGTATATTTGTTGCTAATATGTATAGCTCTTCACTTAAAAATTTTAAAATATGTGGTATACTTGACAATATCTGCAAGGTATTACAGAATTGCTAATAAAATAAATTCTCCTAAATCTGTGCATAAACACCTTGCGGAATTATTTTCTACATCCATAGTGGAAGTTAAACAGAAACTGAATAAATTCGGCATATGACATGTACAAATGACAGAAAGTCGTTATTTTTTTCAAATAACAATGGTTGTAAAGCTCATTAATTAAAAAGTCTTGTCATGTTAAAGCTGTCATTTTAGATTTAATTAATCTTGATATTTACTACACATTTTCTATTTCAAATAAAATTTTCTTGAGATCTTCAAGTTGCAAAATAATTTTGCTTTGCACTCTGATCTGTGTTTATGGTACTATTGACATCACAAAAGAGCAAACCTACAGCAATTTAAAACTTCTGAACAAGCTTTCTGGTGGCAGGTTGTTTGCTTTTAAGGTTTGCCCAGGAGAAAGCAGCCAGCTCAGCCACAGAGGACAGCGTTAACCCGGGCCACGCCAGGCCTGCCAAACACATTCCTGGCTTTATCCTCATGAGCAGTTCCATCAAATAATCTTTAACAATGCTCACAGGCATAGGGCTCCAGCCAGTGCTCACTTAAGTCATCCAGAATATTTCCATTCATTTCATGGCTTCATTCAACCTCTGTTTACTGTTCCAGCATCTTTGAAAAATAATTTTCCCAGGTCCAACATCTACCACTGAAGGATCTTGTAAATAAATACATAGCATCATGGTAATGGTCCTTTTTTCAGATGAGCACTTCTAAGAATCTGAATCACTCACAGAAGATGCACAGCATTACAGGAAACAAACCAAGATCAAACTCCCTTTACAGTTATTTTAGTTAAAAGTTTCAAGTTAACTCACTTGTGTATAATTATGAAATTACTGTACTGATCTTCCACTTACTTTTAAAGTGATTAATCAAAGTCAGAGAAAACCAACCATCAACTGAAGCATGTCTCAAGTTTCCTATTCAGGGGTAAGTCTAAAAAGATGCACTAATTTAATTTTAATTAAATCCTCATTTAGAAGCATGCAATAAATGTTTTCCATTTAATTCAAATTAAACTCCAGTTCCAGTACAAATTTCAAATATTCTCAGTTTCTGCTACTTTATTACACATGACAGATTAACATTTCCTTTTTGCACATATATGCACCAGCAAAACCGACATGATTTAAAAATGTAAAGCATTTATACTTCTAGCAGCAATAAACATTTATTCCACTTCCAGAACTTCTAGTGACATAAAAGAAAATTCTAGTGATGTGAAGGAGTGATGATGCACTCTCTAGGCCATTGTCAAATAGGTATGCTAGATTCTGTAACTGTTCTATAACTTTTAACTGCACTTTATTTATATTGCAACTGTATTAACAGTTTTGTTACATGAACTTTCAAGCCATCTCTTCACTGAAAGAAAAAGCAAGATAGAGAGATGCAAGAAAAAGGAGGGTAAATAAAGCAATACCTACAGGAAGACAACAATTACATACATCAGACTGTAGACTTTTTGAAAAGCTTTAATGTGAACAGGAATAGGATGCTGTCATCCTCCAATTTAATCATGAACACACCTCAAATAATCTAGTGTTTTCACAGCAAATCAATGCAAATCAATATCATATCATTAAAGAGTTCAACAAACCAGAGAGATCTATCAATCCTTTGTTTGGGAAGCCATGTGGCAGAACCTCTTTGAAAAGTTCCTTGCCCTGGAAGGGAGAAACTTTTTACTATCCTTGAAGTTTTGCCAGAGAACAAATGGTATTTTTCCTATCTTGCTTTCACAGTGGTATTACAAATCTCCTCTTTCACATAAAATGGGCTGATGTTAAACATACTATCCCTTTGCATAGCAAGCTGTCCGGTCTTGGAAACTGGATGTTGCCATGCCTGACACATCAATCTCTAGGAGGCTCAATACATGTCATTGAGTCTGGTAAAGTCAAGCAATGAACTAGATAGCAATTTAAGGAAATAAATAAAATATCACATGTTATATTTCATATGTTTTGCAACCAGATACCTCTAAACTTGTCTTCAGTGTCTGAGACAACTCACATACCATTTCTTTCTAGTCCATTTATATATTTTGACTAAGCCGTGTCAAAAGAATTTTCATTAAAATTCTATGCTAGGCACACTGGAAGACTGAAAGAAATTATACTTCTGTATCACAAGAAACTAGATTATACCCCTGGAGCATTTCCCTGGGTTGACTTCCTCACTCATGAGAATTTTTCCCCTACGCTTCTACATCAAGTCCATAGGAGGGCTGATCACAAACAAATAAGCAAATTAAATCTTTCTGAAATTCACTGCCTGCATTAATCCTGCCGGCATTGCATATTTAAAAAGAAGTTACGTTCAAAGGGTACTGTGTCTGTATCTGTATCTATGACTAGCATTTCCACAAAGAATATGAGCCTAAAGAAGCAAACACTTGCAATCACCTGACATATATAAGTGAACACCAAACATATTTTAACTAAAATCATAAATCGTCGCTTTAAGTTTGGAGAACCACACACACTTTGAAATTAAAAAAGAATTTAAAAAAATCTACAGAGCAGGATCTCTGCACTTCTGTGAGCAGTTTGCCCAAGAGCCAGAAGTGCAACTTGGACAGACAATGATTTTTCTACAGATCCACAATTTGCCCTTTATTTAGTTTTCAATTCACTGCTAAAAATAACTCAACCACAATAAAAAGTAATGTCAAGCTGACACAGTTACCAAGTACCTAAAAACTCTCTTTTTATCTAGTAAAAATGCCAATCCTGTAATAGTTAACAGTTGCCTTAATTGTATTCCAGAATATTTAGAAATATATCTCCTCACATTAAGGTACATATAACAACCCATAGAAAACATGCTTTCATTTTCATATTCTATAATAGTATTCTATTATTAGAGAATAATAGCTGATGAAATAAGCTACCAAGTCCAATTGTTGTTACAATTACAGCAATTAACCAGGTGATCAGTACATCTATTATCTAGATACTAAGACTCTAGCAAAATCTACGCAAATATTTCATTTAGGTAGGATCTCAGGTATTTGCTCACAAAAATTGGAAACACGCAGAGATACGCAAATTCAAATGTATACAATCACTCATTTTAATTTGCCCAACATTTATCATCTTATTCCAGAAGCTTTGTTGAAAGGAACCAAATCATGAACAGGGTGTTAGGACCTGGTCTGCACCTTAGCAATTATTTACCACACCATAAGCAGTTCAGGTAAAGAGGTCTGTTCAGACACTATAAAAATTGATTGTTCATTTAAAATAAATAAGTAAATATATTTATTTTGACAAGTAAAATAAATCCTGAATGAAAAAGCACTCAACACCTTTTTTTTTTTTTTAATGCATTGCCTCATCTGTTTTGGTTTTCAATTCATACAATCCTCACACGGCAATTATTCACATTTTGATCAGAGCAGATAGACAGGTTGTTTACTAATTTGAATTAGCAGCATATTTAATTAAAATTTAAAGCTTTCCTCTGTTAAGAACCCTTAGGTAAGTCACATTTCCATAGAGTTCAGTCCTGAAAAGTTGTTGAACAAAAAATGAAGACTACCAAAGATACAATACCCAGAGCAGCACAGGTATTAGCAGAGCTGAACCACATACTACTACTACTCACTCAAGGAAAAAATGTTCCATATTCCATTAGAATGTGGACTTGTACTTCTCATGGTGATTTATGTGGAAAGCAACTCCCCTGAGACCGATTTTTTTTTTCCTCAGTCTGTATAGACAACATGCTTTATCTTCTGTTAGACAAATACAGTCTGGTGTTAACAGTGCTTTTTTCTTTCCCTTGAATAAAGTTGTAACACCTATTTGAAACTTGGCTACCAATAGTAGCAGAGGCAAATATATTAGGAATCAAAACTTGCCTTCAGCTGCATCCAAATTGAAGACCACTGGAAGTCTCCCCTATGAAGTTCTGCTGTATCACAGCATTATTATTTAAAGATGGAAGAAAGGAACGACGTGGAGAAGGAGGAAGACTTTGTGGGGGTACACTCAGCCATGAAAGGCCTAGAATCCTGCCTAATTTTACCAATATGCCCAACCAGAAATAGCCTCAAAGGACAAGTAGGACAGCTACAAAAATGTCAGTTTGTCCCTTACAAAGCATTTTTAAGAGTCGATTTCAGAGAACCTCCTCAGTTTCCTTAAGTAATTACTAAGTTTTAATCATAATAAATTTACAGATGGCCAGTGAGACTCTGGTTTTGCAACTACCTAAGTCAACCTGGTTGATGCCCAAAAACAGATGAGCCATTTCTTCCACCAGTCCCAGCCACACATTTTTGTCTCCAGGTAGTTGGAGCACCCTGTTAAGGATATCATTGAAAGCTACTTCCTGTTACTTGGTTAGTTTTCTGATGCAGCTCATCATGTGACCACCTAAACGCTCCTTCCAGCAGAACTGGATGTTAATAATGCATGGCAACAGGCAGGAATACCACCCCTCTGCACCCATTGCCTGCAGTTAGGTCTGTATAAAACAAATACAAAAAGTCAATTTAAAGCCTAGAGAGGGCCAAAGGTCTTACAATAGCTCTTTTGAAAACCCTGTAAGAGAACACATGCTTCTCCAATTCCTCTGCTGTCACAGCCATACCACATCAGTGTCTTAGGTCCCCACTGCAAACACGTATTATACACACCTTAAAACACCACAGCTGTCATTCTTCCACAAGATTGTGAAGAGTAGTAAAATAATGAACAGTGATGTACAATCAAATATCCATATTTTAAATTCTTTAAACATTAGCTCACTCTATCTTGACACAGCAGGCAAGAAGAACTCAAGTTACAAATTAACAGTGTCTCACAGAAAGTTCTTAAAAGGTAAAGGACTTTTAGAAGTTAATTCAAAGTCTTTTGTAAAGATAAGCAAAAGCACTAAAATAAGAAAACCATATACTTTTACAAACCTAGTCTAATTTAAAAGCAGTAATGCTGAGATAAGATAGGTGAACTCTTAAAGAAAATAACAGAAACCAATGAGATAACACCACCTGTTGGAGAGAAGAAATGCAAGAGTGACTATACAGAAAGACAGGAGTGTTTTTTCTATTTTCCTCTCCTCAATTTCTAGAGAAAAGTGTCTTTTCAATGGCTGAAAAACTGGTCCCAATCTGACTGCCATGCTCCACATGACACCTTTTTTCTTAGAGCCCTACAGAGCAATAATTCTCACTTCAATCTCCAGTTTTAATGCAATATGTCAAGAATAAAAAACCGGGAAATTGTACTGTGTTATAAGATACATCAGGAATAAAAGGTTATTACAAACAGATTAGTCCAGGGTGGAAATGACACAGGCTAAGCAGGAGGCATGGATAATCTGGGTAAGTGCCATGGAAAAATAAATACCATGATTGAACTTAAGGCAAATGCAAGCAGTTCAAATTGGCTTCCTCCAATTCCCTGTAGAACATGTGATGCCCACATGTCCATTTCCAACAAACTTCACCATAAAGAAACAAAGACCAACACTGTGAAGTGTTGAAAAACACATCTAGTACCAGCTTCTTCCATGCCACAACAATGTGAATTATTGCAGCTGCCCGATAAGCATGAAAGAAAAGAGTTTGGGCTTTTTTTTTTCCTTCTCTTTTGTAAGAGAGCTACCACCAATCATTTTGAGCACACCCCCCGGTCAGTAACTGTTGACCTAGCAAAGAAGGGGAAATTTTATAAAACACACATTGCAGTTCTATAGTTGGTCTAAAAGGCTCAAAAGCAGTTAACTCCCCTCAGCCCATTTTCTCGGTTCACTACATGCTCCTACAACTTCTCTTGCTCAGTTCTAGGAGGTTTCTACCATATTAACTTTTCAGAATGTCAGTTCCTTTATCCAACTCCACAGGAGGCCACAAAAATGTTAGTGTTTGCTTAACAGAAGGGTCAGGAACTCCTGGCTATGGACAGCATATCTCTAACAGCAGCAGTCCACACTTAGGTTGATCATAAAAATCTTAGCCTTGCAGGAATAAGTAACTAATCACATCATTGCATGAACATGAGGAAAAATTTTAGTAAGGGTGGCCTAGAGAAGGATCTCAAAAGGAGCCATGCTTAAGTTTTAAAACTAGGTTTACAGCTAGCGTTATTAACCTACTTGCTATTAAAGCCAAATACTAGCAGCAGAAGGATCATATGAAAACTATGCAGCTTAAAGGATGTTCCACCAAAACCAATGCTTAGATGACAATTTGAAATCATGGTTTGATTAGCAAAGACAGTGAATATTTCACAAGCATGTTACCAGCTTTTAGAAAAAAAAGCAAAATCACAACTCTTAAACAGTCTACTCTCTGTGCTCTCACTACAGATTAAATAGGAAATTTAAAAATAATAAGGATAGATATCACATGCAGAGGAGTGACTGAACAAAACAGTTAATGGTTTGAATTAAGTTTTGTCTCGGGTAGGACATAAATATTTTATCACTTCAGGACAGCATATATGCTGCAGTAAATGGGGACACAGAAACTCAGCTGTTAAAACATCGCTGCAGCTTCAGAGGAAGAGATTGAGTCTTGATCTAGAATCTAGATCTTGATCTAGAACCACAATGAAGTCCCCTTTAATTAGCTCCACTGTAAATTGCTAACTGGTCATCACAGCAGAGCAATCAAAGGCAGATGCAAACACTGATAGCCACATTAACCCTGGCTGCTGCACAGTCTACTGCAACCAACATGCTTTTAGCCCTGCTAGATGGGTTAAATTATTGAATGATTTTTCAATCAGAAAATTCCTTGCTATTTCTAGTGGCTGCATCACCATGTTTTAGGGCAACCTTGAGGACATCTGTACTTTTCTCTCCTTTAAAACAACCTGAAAGCACTCCCTCTTCGAAAAAAAACCACAGAAAATACAGAAGTTTCACTTTTCAACATTAGCAAAAGCAGAAAAGAACTCTGACATCAAATATGTGAGGCAGTCCATAATTCTTAGGTGAATAAAGCATTAAAATTACTGAGCTGGCAAGTGCTCTTGACCTTTGAGCCTCAAGCCAAGTGTGACAACTACAGCTCCTGTTGAACTCAGGTTTGCAGGAGGTACAAGTGAAATAGCATGGATGACACTCACAGTCACATACACTATGACAGGAATACTTAACCAGAAAAAGCAGTTTCTTCTTCCCCCTCCCACCTGAAATTCCATTTTGCACCCCCCTCCCCCCCCCTTCTTTCCCAGCTGAAACTAGTACAATTCTTTGGAGTAGTCAGAGTGTGGTTAAGCAGAGGAAGCTATGCTTGTTTGCATGGAATCTGCTACTTCCTCTCTGCCAAAACACTTGTTTAAAGAAGTCATGTAATATTTCTATTAAGCTGTAAATGCAGTTGACAAGGAAATGGCCTACTGGCAGTGCATTACCTTTGTGGCAGTGCCAACCAGCCTACAGCAAAATAGTGCGCATGGAAATTTCACTGTGCATTCCCAGGCAACAAAATTGTGCCTTATATAAATACCACAGAACTCCAGCAACATCTAGAAAAAGCAATGAAAATTTGCCCAAGCTTTCATGCTTGCCTGTATCAATTCTGTGTCATAACTAAAACAAAGCATGTACATATGGCCAAAAGTCCTGTGAAGCTGTATCATATGACACCAGAAAAACTATTGCAACTTAAATCTGTGTATTTCTTGTTAACCACTGTAACAACTCACTAATAAAAATTAAGAAAAACTGGAGGTATCAAATATACAAAAGAGTACTAACTACATACAAGCCCTTAAAAACCATAACGTAATTTATTAACAAGAACACATGTTGTATGTAATCCAGAATTGTGTTAAATTACATTGGCCTTTGACAGCATTCACTTGATTGCAAGAATTAAACACATTCACAAGCATTCAAACTCAGTGACCTTTGATTTATAAGTAGCTATTGTCATGCACATAAAAATCCTCTCTCATAATGCAGTCATCACCTTTCAACAGCTGGTGCAACTACATATAATGATGTTACTCAGATGTGAGTAAAATTAAGGTATTTTTGTTAGAAGTATAACCAAAAACCCCAGCATGATCAAGTGTATTTCATTTGCCATCAAACATTCTTCAAAATATTTTAGAGGTTATTTAATCTTAACCTAAATTCCCATCAAAAACCAGCTTCAGAGATACTTGTTACCAGCTTTCACCTGAGTATTTTTAGTTCGAATTGTAATTTTTAGAAGAGTTAATTACATGGAAAAAAAATGGAGCAGGAAAACTATTAAACTTTGCTTCCAAAATTATGTAATGTTTCTAAATGGAAATCACTCACTAGCTTTAACAGAAATTTCAGGAAACAGCTCTTCTCCAAAGAGCACACACAATCAAAAATCAAGAACCCCACAAACTAAAACAGCCCTAAATACACTTGAATTCAGATGTGCATCACCTCACAGCGATTGTATATGAACAGTACCTTCCCTCTCTATAGTGGCAGCTTCTTTATATTAAGAGCCTGATATGAGGCACCAGCTAAAGAAAACTGCATAAAATAATTTACTGCGTATGACAATTCTGCAGCAAATTGCCAAAGATTTTTTCTGGGAAAAGGTATGCTTTAAGCAATATAATGTTAATTCAAAATGGGTTTAAAACAATTTAAGAATGGAGTGTTTATTAATGCTCAGTGCAATCAGCATAGCTATTCTATAGCTTATTACAAAATAATAACAGCATGACTAACAGTGTCAAGTTATCCCTAGATAAACATTTTTCCTTATTAACTTCTCCAAGTAATTCCTTTGTGACTGCTACTTCTCATAAAGCAATTAGTTCTATTTATATTTCATTTTGCGAAAAGTAAACAAATTCAATAAGAAACCTTAGGAGTCACTAATAAATAAAAGCTGTCAGGTGATACTAATAATAAAAACGTTAGTACTGCTCCCATAGGACAGTTCTGCATTCTTCTTTAGGTCACCTTTATTTCAAAACTGCCTTTCAAAGGCAGACAGACTCTTGGTGACGGAAGTCTCCAAGTGGAGGTACAGTATGAAACAGATTCTATATATTACCCCAAAGCCATTTAAGAGCTTCCTGCTGTAGACTCCTCTCAAATGGAGACAAAGGCATTCTGAAACCTTACAGAAACGTGTTGAAACACAGGCAAACTGGAGTCAAGAGGAAGCAATACAGAAAGTAAAAACTGTTAGTATTAAAACCTCTATTCATAAACATACATCTTTATGATTCCAGTATTAGGAGGTTTTGAATGTTTTGTGGGCTTGAGGGTGTTTTGGCTTTTTTTAATACAACAAACAAAAACCACCACGAACACTTACCCTCATTGGGTGAATATCAGCATATGGAGGCTTTCCTTCAGCCATTTCTATTGAAGTTATACCAAGGGACCAGATGTCTGCCACACAGTTGTAGCCAATCTCTTGTATGACTTCAGGAGCCATCCAAAATGGAGTTCCTATAACAGTATTACGTTTTGCCATTGTATCCTGTAATTATATTATTTATGTCATTAAACCAGAGATGCTTATTTTCAGATTATTTTTATATTAATTCTATGTTTAAAAGTTAAATTATCCACCCAAGGTCAAATGGCAGTGACTTCCAATTAAGACCAAACAGATTCAAAAGCCAAAGAGGTGACAATAATCACAAACCTCAAACTAAAATTTAAAAGGCTCATTGGGCACTTGATACATTGGATTATAAGAACAAACAACTAAAAACTAAACAGCCCTGCACTGTATTAAATACGCACTGTGATAAAGAATATTAGTTCTGCCACCACCACTAGGGGCAGTGACACTGCTCAGACACAAAATTCAAGGCAGAAGACAAAGGTAAAAGAACAAGGTTGGGAGCGCTGTGGCATTTTTAAATGATCTTTCCACAGTTACTTACTGTTAACTGGCCAGCCACACCAAAATCAGCTAATTTGGCATGTCCCTCAGTGTTAAGAAGGATGTTTCCAGCTTTTATATCTCTATGTATTTTCCTCATAAAGTGCAAGTATTCAAGTCCTTTAAGAGTAGATTTCAAAATAGTTGCAATTTCATCTTCTGTTAGCTGCAAAAAAACATAAAACCATTTTCAGGTATACACATAAGGTCCATATATTTGACATATTTAAATCATGATCATTTCATAATGATTATTATACAGAGCACTATGCTTGACTTTTTTTTTTTAGCAGACCAGAAAAACTTCGGGTTTAAACCTAAAAAAATGAATAAAAATAAATTATTAAATGCCAACTATAGAGAAAAAAGATGTTGTGTAGACTTGGCAGGCCAAAATCCTTCTCTTAACTCTAATACATTGCAGAGTCACATGCCACCACAAATGCTACAATAAATTGCAAGTCAACTGGCAACAAATTGACAGCCATTTCATTACCAAAGAAAACACAACAGAGTGAAAAAAATTGAGACATATTTTCTTTCACTTGCTTCATAAGCAACAGACTCTTGAGTAAGTCATCAGTTAGCAGTTGTTTATCCTCATCACTTTAGATCAACACAAGAGGAACACATAAGCTCCTGAACAAGTGTTATCAGAGAAACAGCAAGAGTCTCTCTTTCAGGTACCAGACCCCCTTGAGAACACTTCTCAGATTTTCATCAGCAGTTGTTCTCAAATAAAAGCAAAAACACACACGTATAATTCATTCCATGTGATGCAATTGCTCAAGGAAATACAAAGCAGCTATCCATACAATTAAAATGCCAGTTAATTACAGTACACTGATGCTTCAATATAAGAACTAAACAAATGAACTTCACACATTCTCAGAAACGCAAGAAACTGCAAAACTGAAGATGAATACTCTGATTTGGCTGCAATGCTGGGTTGCATTTTTCCCCTCTTTCCTCTACTTTTCCAATCCTACACAGAAATTAAATTAAGCAATAGAAATTCCTTCCAGTTTCAGTTCTGAAAGTGTTGGTAGACATCCACACTTCCCTCCAAAAAACAACTACCATCAAAAGCCCGTAAGAAACAAAAAACCCACTCATGATCACTCTAAGCCAAAAGAATGAATCAACAAAAAGGAAAAAAAATTATTAGTCAGCAAGATTATCTGCACTTGAACTGCTCACAAGAAGATTCAATCATTTAAGAAACAGATGCCTGTTTCCCTGTTGCAGCTTTTATCCAGTCTCATAAAAACCTAGGTGTGGAGCCCAAGGGCACAGTTACACATACATTTATTTAAACAGCAGTCCCAAGCTCCAGTCCCTCCTTTCCCTGCATCCTACAGCAGGAATTCACACTGTCTCAGCCCTTCCACTGAACAACTGTAACAGACAGATCCTAGCTGACAACAAACCCATCTGCCAAATTATTTTTCCAACAAAACAGTTCCTGGGTTCAACTCATGGCATAGTAAAGAAGGACAAAGCAAAGTAGCTGCTGCTCAAATTGCCATTGCTTTCAAAGAAACACATATGTTGATACACCCCAAGAGTTCCAGAGACTTTTATAAACCTTTTGCTATGCAAGCAGAGGATGAAATGGATGGTGGTATATTAGCTCCAAGTCAAGCAGTTACCGCCTCTGCTGTGCACTATGCATTCCTTGCCCACTATTTATCTCTGAGATCTTTCAGTGTTTCTATTCAGCAGCACACTGCTCAAAGCCTTTATTTGTGCTACTTTATGCTGACTGCTGCGCTGCCTCAAAGGACTGTATGCCAGAAGAACTGAAAACCCTGTTTTGCACAGTTCAAGTAAGACAACTTTCCTGGCATTTTGCCATGGGCATAAAACCATCTATGTGATCTAAGATTTGAAATCAACTCTAAGATAAACACAAGTATGGTCAAAAGGATATCTGGAGACAGAGACAATCCTCAATATGTGAGCTAAAAAATCTATGGTGAAACACTAAAACTGATTATCTGCAGACTTACACTTCAGGCAATTTAAACTCTGACTATTAAACTGTATCTTGAATGGTTTAAGATGCCCTGAGTGTACGCTTTCTGCCCAAGCTTCACCAAATCCACCCAATTTCAGAAACAATACAATGTCCTGAATCTCCAAAGACTTCCATGCACCTAATCCTGAACATGCAACAGAAAATGATCCTGAGCACTGACAAATGTTTAGGAAGACAAGCATACAACTTCCTTCCAACTTTCATCTAGAAGCAAGTATTGTGAAAACTGGTGCTTAAGAGGATACAGCAGAGATCTCTCTTCAATATGTTGTTCTCCTAGGGAGGTAAACCCCTAGCTTTAGTTTTTGAAAAATCAACCACATGGAGGTCTTTGGATCATTAGCTGTAGATGGAGAAGTGGTTTTGTAGCTGCATAGCAAAATCCAGCTCTCAAAAGGAGAGGCTAACAGAACACTGGAACCAAAAGTTGGCAAAGAAGCTATGGAATGAGAATCTAGCAAACCAAAAAAGAATTCGGGAGTACTGCAGCCTGATGCACTATCTGGGGACCCTCAGTTAAAGTAAAGCTCTAGCATGGCTAAATACTACAGCAGAACAAAGCATTTACACATCCAACTACAAAGAGTGGTCAAAAATGCCCAGAGAAGTGAATACCACCTCTAAGGAGTAGGCAGTCATGAGCAACAGTAACAGGGAAGCACAGGAAAAAAGAAGAACAGATTTACACTGTTCCAGGACACATCAATCCCAGCTCCACACGTCCTAGATTTATCCACTTGTGCTTCATATAATCATCATCTGTATAACTTGATGCAGTCACTAAAATCACTCCTGCTTATGTTGTTGCTAAATATGGCCAAGTATGTGCACAATAATTCTCAGACAAAATATTTGGCCTTAATACCTAATAATATTTAGAAGGATGCAATGAATTTCCAGCCTTACTCAAGAAGCCAAGAAAGTACACCCACCTTTCCCAGACAAAATTACCTTTACAGAAAATAATGCACTGCCATATTGAACATTGCCATGCAATCACCACAAAAAAGTATTTTAAAAAAAATATTTCAAAATCATTCATTTCATCATTTTTGTGCAATTTAAACTTTTTGCCAAACACATACCATCTATGCATAACACTGAAAGCACATGAATTACAAAGTTCTCCACATGTATACTTCCAAACCCAGAAACATTATTTAACTATGCAGTATAGCAGCGGAGCCATACATAAACCATTTCTTCCCTTACTGGATGTACTAAGCATTGTAAAAAAAGTTCCACTTATGTTGTTCCTATAGACCACCTTGTGCAGATGTTTTTGCACACATTAATGGTATTTAAGTATTTTGTACACTGCCTGCCAAAAAGCAAATGGTATCCTGGGCTGCATGAGACAAAATTGCCAGGAGGTGCAGGGAGGTGAGCAATCCTTTCCTGCTGCTCCACACTGCTGATGTCACACCTGGAGTGCTGGGTCTGATTCTGGGTTCCTCAGTATAAGAGACATGGACACACCTGAGAGACTTAACAAAGGGCCACAAAGATCATCAAGGGACTGGAACATCTCTCCCATGAGGAAAGGCTGAGAGAGCTGAGACCTAGCCTGGACAAGATAAAGCTCATGGGGAATTTTATTTTAATGTATGCAAATAACTGAAGGGGACGTGCAAAGAGGATGAAGTCAGTGGTGCCCAGTGACAGGAAAAGAGGCAATAGACACACTCTAAAACACAGGAGGTTCCCTCTAAACAGCAGGAAACTTTTTACTGTGAGTGTGACTAGGCACCGGAACAGGTTACCCAGGGAAGTTGTGGAGTCTGTTGGAAACCATGCAGAAATGGCCCTGGGCAGCCAGCTCTAGATGGCCTTTCTTTAGCAGGCTGGTTGGGCCATATGACCTCCAGAGGTCCTTTCCAACATCAACCATTCAATGATTCTGTATTAGTATCATTTACAACTCCATAAAACAAAATTAGGTGCATTTTACACCAATTTGAAATCATGGGTGGTCTCCTTTAGCTAACTTGCCTATATTTCTGTATTTAAATCTTGAATATCACCTCAAAATAAACGAATTTCAAAATGTATCACTATTAAGGAATACATAAGTTAACTGTCTGAGCAAAAGCCAAGTGTGTGTTCCTAAGGAGGTAAAACCACTAGCTTTAGTTCTTGACAAGTTAGCGGCTGAGGTCCCCGCTGACTGAAAGGTAGGCAGTGTTAGTTCACAAAAAGGGCATGAGGCAATCTATGTATCTGTTAGTCTAACCTCAGTTTCTACAAAACTAATGGAGAGCAACATACTAGGTACTGCTGAAAGGCTTCAAAAGAACAATGAAGGCACTGTCAACATGGGTTCACAAAGGCGAAGTCCTGTTTAATTTGACACCTTACTATGATAAGGTCACCTGGCACTCTCTTCATTTCAGCAAATAAAAAGTGGTGGATACTGGTTTTCAGTTAAGTAAGGCTTATGACACTATTCCTCACAGCGTCACTCTGTGAGATGAGCGGACACACAGTGGGGGCTGAAGGCAGGGCCCAAAGGCTTATAATGAACGGGGCTATATCTGGCTGGTGACCTGTCACCAGTGATGTATGCTCAATTCTAGGGCCAGTTCTGTTCACTAATTTTATCAATAATCTAGCTTTATCAGGAAGCTTCTAATCCTTCACTATCAAAACCACACACAGATTATATATTAAAAAGAATGAGAATGATAAAGGTGAACAACTCTACAGCCTACATAAGATACATTAGAAATGAAGCCAATCTTAAAAATCAAAATCTGGAGCAAAGCAACAAATTCTAGTGTTCCACATCTAGTAGGACACTATAATAGACATCTAACATCTAAATGTGGATGCCACACACAAGGGAGACTGAGGGCTGTGTTTATCCAGTCCATCTCACACCACCTAATCCATGCAGCTGTTGGGACAATTCATCCACAGGTTCTCCTGCACACAGCCATTCTCCTTCCTGAGGCCCTTCGAAAGGGGTCTGGGTCAGCTGAATTGTTTTAAGTCCATTCCCAGCTGTTCTTTTAACACTAATACACGCACATTAAGTCTGATGCTTCCAGGAAGTCTCAGATTACTGCATCTAAACACTCTGATTAGGTTGAACACATTGGGTAGGTCCACTTTCATGGCAAATAAAGGAGCCATTCTTCCATCAGAAGCTATGAAGCTCAAACATTTCACATCCTATCATCATCACACACCTCTCCTGTTCTTCATTTACACAAAGACAAGGCTAGACTAACAAAAAAAACTGAGATGCAGGTGAGATGGGCAAATAATCAGGAGAGAAGAGATGACAGTTCCCAGAATACCCTTCCCATTTGTAATATTTGACATCTAACTTAGGAATTAAGGTAGAAATCTACAGCCACAAAAAGAATTGTTAAAGTTACAGCTCTAGCCTGAAGCCAAGAATCTTAGATTCCAGTTCCCACCAGCTGTTACTAACTACACTGTCCTGAAACTGCTTTCCTTGAGCCTCCCTTTCAAGGCAACTACATTTCAGACTTCCTCTTTTAAGCAGATCTGTATGCTATGTGTAAAGGCAGCGCCCTTCAAATAAAATCACACCCTTTGTCTTGAAGTAAAGTACCAAATCATGACATTACTAATAACAACATGGTTTGGTGCGAGACTTTCAGATAGTCTCGACTTAATCCTGTATTTAAGGAGACACCTCAATATTACAGTAATGGACAGAGTAAGAACTCAGTACCATAAGACCCAAGCTGCACATAAAAACATACAGAAAATACGCTGCAGTAAATGTAATTAGAAATAAACCCTGTACAGGTGATGATCAGTGTTAGTATTTTTTAAGGCTTGTTTTTCAGTACATAATCCCAGTAATATAACTTTCATAATATTTCTTGAATATAATATGCAAGAGACCACATCTTTTCTTTAAATTAGCACTTTTGTACTTGGTAATTAAAGACAGTCCTAACACATCAGTCTTCTATGTGTAGTTCGAAAATTACCATAGCCTAGCAACAGCATAAAATTGTCTAAAACATATCTAGTGGCTCATAGGAAAAACTATCTCAGGAAATCTCAGGTTCCCATTCTTAACATTAGCTAACATTAATACACAGACACATGCAGATCAAGAACTGATCAGAATATGGAACTCAGACTCCTCAGCCCTCTATTACCAAGTTACAGCTTCCTATAAGGTATCTATGAAGTACTGAGCCAGATGTTGAGCACAACGTTAGAAGTAAAGCAGAAAAGTACAGAACCTCTTTAGCACTGTACTAAGCACAGCTTTTAACTATGATTCAGTAGTACATGCATTGATATGTCTACACACAGCTGTGATTAGCACCAATGTAGTTAGTTTGGTTGTGCAAAGCCCTCCTCTGACAAGAATAAAGTGAAGAACTGCACTGGAGCCCTTACCACAGGTCTGGTAAAACAATACAACTGTATGCCTTTCTAACAAGAAGCATTATCTGAGTTGGCACTGTGTAAAACCAACTTTACCACTGTACAGAACACATTTGCAAATAGATCACCTGGCTCACAAACTACACATCTGCTCATACCATCCCCACTGGTTCTGACAGCATCACCAAGAGAGACCTTGGACAATCTCATAAGCCAACAAAGAGCTGGCTGAGCATAAAGGACAACCTCCTAGAAGTATGAAACCAGTCTTTCCTGGCATACAAGGTAAGTAAACACAGCAGGAGGCCATCTTGAACAAACTAAGAAGTCCTAACTGAGCTAAAGTGCATAAAATAAGGCATGCAAAGAGCAGAAACAGATTACTAAAGATAAAGAAGCACTGCCTGGATAGAAAGAGTTGAATTACAAAAGCCAAGAATAGGGTAGACTTGAATCTGGGCAGCAAAACAGAGGACAGTAAGAAGATTTATTGGTCTAGATGCAGAAGAAGAAAGAAAGAAAATTAAAAATAAACACAAGAAAGGTTTTGTGTTGAGTGGACAATCCATTGACAAACCATGGAGAAATCTCCCAAACACATTCCTTGAATCAGTCTTTTGTAGGGTTTCTCTGGCCCTCAGTTGTCTCTGCCTAGTAGCAAAATGGAACAAGTTAGGAATTACTCTAGTAAATTGGACAAATACAGGTCCATAGGAACTGATAAAATACATCCAAAGGTGCCAAGGAGCTGGCTAATGTCAACTCAAGGCTCCCGCTTACCAGCTTTAAAAGGTTACAGCAATCAGGGTGTCCCTTACAATACCATCATCTTCAAAACGGGCAAGAAGAACAGGAGGAACGGCAGGTTGATCAGCTCATACTCAGGCCCCAGGATATTATGGGGTGAATCCACAGAGAAGCTAATTTTTAGACACACGAACAGGTGTCTAAAAAGGTGACTAGAAACAGCCAGTGTAAGTTGACCAGAAGGAAATCATGCTAAATTAACCTCAGCATTTTCCTAGAAGGATGAAGAGAAAGCTGAGGAGGTGATTTCATCTGACTTTACCAAGGCTGTTGGCAGTCTCCAATACATGTTTTTAACTAAATCTGAGGAATCCTGGAGAAGATGTAGAGGAGCAAGCGGCTGGACTGCCAGGCTCAGCAGTGGTTCAAAATGTAACCAAGAGCCAGCTACAAGCAGTGATCTCAGAGATTGATCATAGCATGAATACTCCCAACATCTTGATGAACAAGCTGAACCATGAGCAAGAACACATCCCATTGTGGTTTGTGGATGACATGAAACAGGGTGGAAACAGTCAATACATTAAAACACAGGGCAGGGCTGCCATGTAGAGGGATCTCAACAAGCTGGAAGAATTAGCTTGACAACAAATACAGTAGTTCAACGGCAGAGGCCCACAGCAGGAGAGAAGGACCCCATCCCATGAGCAGTATGGACTGAGAATCAATGTGGCAGGGAATGTTCCAGCAGGAAAGATTCAGGGTGGCTTCAGAACACAAGCTGAACATCAGCCAGCAACAACAGCAATACTTCCTAACCATAGACTGGCCTTCATTAGGAAAGAACAGTCAGGTCAAGTAAATATTCCCCTCCATTTAGCCCTTGTGAAGCCAAATCTGGAACACTGTGCCCAGTTCCAAGCTGCTATAAAAGAAAGGCTGCCAAATCGGAGAGCCCAGCTAGACCTGAACTAGAGGGACTAGAACAAACCAAAACAATCCTCATTGAGCATACAAGAAGAAATAAAAGCTCACAGGGCTGGAGAAAGAGACTTCTGAGTCTCACACTTTTCAGATTGTTAAAACTGATCTGATCAAGGTCCTAAACACTAACTTTCCTACCTTGGAAAAGTAGATTCCCCTAGCTGACTTCCAGAGGTCCCTTTCAAATTAAAATTATCACTAACTCCAAATCAGTGGCACGCTGTTCACCTCCCTCCTTACCACCTCTAAAATAAATACCCAAATTCAAAACAGTAGCCTTTCTTTTATCTGTAGTTTTTCTACATTTCCTCCACTTCCTCACCACAGTAATATATAGCAATAAACCCATCAAAAATTTTAAAAGATTTTTTTTCATTGTAAAATAAAATATATGTGGAAGACCGTAATGGAACTTGGCTTAACTCCTTGAATGGAGACAAATTTTACTGCCCAGATTATAAGAGAGGTTGACTCAAACTGGAAATACATTAAAAATTCAGCTGATATTTCTGGCTCTGCAAGGCAAACAATGATGGGGTTCTTTTGAGGGGAAAGAGCACCGTGGGAAGGCAATAAGGTAAACTTCCACCTTTTATAATAACAGGAGTAAGATTTTGTGTGTTTTGTGATGCAAGCTGTATACAGGGTACCACTGGACGACTGACCTGATTAAAATCACATAAACAGCTACCTTTTATTGCAAGATTTTATTACAAATTTCTTCATATTCTATGTTTACATGGTCATTTTATTGTTTGAACAACTTAAACTGGCACTAATTGAAAATTACTTACAAGAAGGAAAAAAAAACCCTGCTGTTTGCACTGAGTAACTCTAACAATTTTTTATTCAAAAAAATCATTAGCAGCTCAGTTTGAAAAATGAGTAATTGACTTCAAACCATAGATGCAACTTCTCCTATTCTCCCAAAAATTCCATAGATTTGTTTTCTGAAACATGGGTGAGAAGGCAAAGGGCATCTGTTAACTGTGCAACTAGCCAGTTTGTTCAGATTAAAAAAAAAAAAGTGAAAATCCTATCTCCTCCCCAATATATTATAGTCTCTCTCAACTTTTAGCACTGACCTGGCTGCAGAGAGATCAGTAGCAAACAGAAACACTGCGAAACCCAGCAAATACAGCCATTAGCACTGAAGTAGTATTTTGTAAGCTTTCTTCCAAGAAGTACACTTTTTAAACAGAAAGTAAGTGAATTATATGATACTGAGCCTTTTAGTATTACACAGCTAGTTTTAAGACTGCCCACTAAATGAACTCCAACGTTTTTTGCACTTGTAGAAAACTACAGAAATCATCCAGGCATCAAATTCTTCTTAGAAATGACTTCTAGATATTCATGGCACAAGTTAACAACAGTATTTCTTTTAATGGAAACAGAAAGGTCATGTAAACTTTGGGGAGCGATAATTCTGTCTTCAGAGCAATTTTTATAGTATTTTACAAACAAACACTGGATTTCAGAGGATGTATAATTTAATAGCATATTATTCCTCACTGAGTGAGCATGATCTGCTAACACTGTAGAAAAAGGGGGAAGAGAGGACAGTTAGTGTATCCCAAAGCACATTTACCAGAGGAAGCTGCATGGCCAATCTTTGTTTTAAAATTTCCCCACTTCTGAATACTTTTGGTCAATTGCATCTGCATGTAATATACACATAGTTATTTTGGAAATGGATGAATACCAGTGTAGCTCGAACTTCCTTTTCTTTTATAAAAATTAACCAACACATAATATGCATTTTATTTCTGGCATACAACGATTTTTCAGCTCAGGGAAAAGAAGTAATTTTCATGAGCAAATTTCCAAATGAATCCAGTTTAATGCAAGGTTGAAAGAAAGGTCTATCATTCTGAAAGTCAGACAGTACAATCATTTTTAAGGAACTTACAATGCTACCCTAAAGAACTAAGGAAAAATAATTCCCAGCATTTATGTAACAGTCAATCATTCAGAGCCATAGTAAGGATTTTATTAGACAAGCACTGAATAATGCCAGCACTGCACTGCAGAAGCTAGTATAAGCTAACATATTTGTAAGGCTAAATACAGAGTAAGGTAACCAGGACATTTGTGATCAAGTTCTTTCCTCCTTTTCCTCAGGCTGGCTGCAGACAAAAGTAATTTAAGAATGTTGGCCTAAAGATCAGTGTCTGAATAGCAACACAGCTGATCAGCTCATTGAGTCAATTCATCACCTGGAAGACCCACTGACAGAACTTGGTCAGCAGCATAGCCAGGATGGACCGGTCCGTGGACACCAAGATCAGATAAGCAAGTGAGGCAGTGCAGAAGGAATTTCAATCTTTGTGTACGGACTGTCTGGGTATTAATTAACCCATGTGGGCTCAACTGAGGAAGTTATACTGTGATAGACACTACTCAAAAATGCAAGAGGTACTAGGCACTAGATGGCTATTTACAGCTAATAATCACACATACATTAGTGAAGCAAAGGCCTATAAATTGGAACCATTTTAACTGTGAAATTTCTGAGAAACATGAGTGCTTAAAGCTGCAAAACAACATCCTTATGAGCAAAAATGCCTTTAGCCCTGGTAACAAAAGATTTACCCTGGATCCCCATGGTGACACACAGAGCAAGCAAATCCAATAGGACATTTAAATACAGCATCCAGAGATTTGGATACACTATTCACTTGAGTTAGTGGAGCTTAAACACATGGAAAAAAGTAATTAACTAAGAAAACGTGGCAGAAACTAATCATTAAGAGTACACGAGGCACTATATAAGTAACTGATAAACTGGCATGTAAAGGAAATAATTTTAGATACAAAATGCACCATCTCTGGGCCCAATTGTACAGTACCTGCAGAACTATCCACTCCAACACTTGTTACTTACAGTACTGACCCAAATAAAACAGGTTTGTCTGATAATCCTACAACATAGGCACTACCTGGTACGTTTCAGCCAATTGAATTTGGTCCCCAAAGAGTCAGGATCAGAATGACTCAGTTAACCAAGAACAGTGGATGAGCAAATGCATCCTTAACTATCATTAGAGAGGCAAGGCTGGTTGTGTGTAAATATTCTCCCTTATGTTAGGAGCAGCCAGTAAGCCTTAGAGTGTTGCTTTACCCAGTAATTATCTCATTCTATTGACACTGAAAGTCAGACTCGTACATTCTCTTCCTTCCCTTTCCACACTGCTCATTCCTCGCGTCAGACCAAGCCACTGTGCTGCCACAGTAAGCCCAGAGTTAGCTCATCAGGGGGTGGGGGGGGACAGAACAGAGAGGAAGTTCTCCCATCATATCATCAAGGTTATCGAAGATCACCCTGCAGGCACAGACAATCAGGCACAGACAATCACAGCATCTGAGGCATGGAAAAGGCAGGAGGAACACATCACTCAGGTTGGAGAACACAGTACCCTTCCTGCCAGCAACCCACAGTCTGAACATATAAGATACGCGTACCTCCCAAACCAGTCTCTGAGAAAAGTAGACAAAACTAGATCTAAGCTTTGTTGCCCAGGACTGATGAACGCCACACCCCAGAGATGAGCTAACCTGCACCATGAAGGTGCTGAAGTGCTGCTGATCTGCCTGGCACAGAAGACTCCGGGCAGAATTGCAGGGGTCCATTTAACTTCAAATTAGTGGCTTAGTCCTCTTGGACAAGAACCTGCTCTTGCCAAGCTGAGAACTTCTTCGTATGAATAGGCTCCAAACAGTCACTAAAAATTACCCTAACTTTGGATTCTGTTTCCCTTGGTTTTGGTCCATTAGAACAGTGGAACAAAGCCCGGTGCTGTTCACTTTCTAGACAAATAATTTTTCAAAAAGTAGGGAAACCGCAAAAAACAGAAAAAGATGATCAATAAATTCGCAGTTTTAGAGACAAGCAACAAGGGCAAATACATATTAATGTTTCCCCCCCAAACAGGAGGAGAAATCCACCTTTTCCTATGACTTAACTTAATGATCATAGAATGATTTAGGTTGGAAGAGACCTTTAAGATCAAGTCCAAATGATAATCCTAACGGTCACTGCAGTAAAGGGCTCTTACTTCAGCTTTCTCTTTCTCAATTTCTCTTCCTTAAATATGAAGAAGCAGGAAATAAACTTTTCCTTGGCCCAGCCACAGTCTTCATTTGATAATTTAGGAAAGCTACAGAATACATAACTATGTGTCTAATATTATTCAGGAAATATTCTGTCTAAATAAGAAAAAACTTTCTCCTTGTTTGCAAACGAAGATATTTATTTTCTTCTTACAAAACCATTTCTTATTTCCATTTAAGGAATGAATGAAAAACAAAATGTAAAGTCATCAACAGAATGCTCAAGTACTTTAAGCAGCCTCATTCCAGTAATAGTCACAATTCATACACAGTCTTCCCTTCATACACAGTCTGAGTGATCAGGCCACTGTTCCACAAAGAGCAAGAGAATTCAAACATGTCCAAAGCAACTTCCAAATCTTCCAAAACTTGCAAGACAGAGGCATAGCAAGGGAGAAATGGAGAAGTTTGCTTTGCTGATTTTTTTGTTACAGGCACTAGAACACTCCCTATTCTACAACAGAATGAAAATTCTGTGCAGCCTGGTATCCTGCCTGAATATAAGTACATGCCAAGTAAACTGTGATAGTTGTCTGCTTCACCATCCCAGAGATCTGAAGCATGTGGAGTTCCTGCTCCAGTCATTACCCATTTGAGTGCAGTCACAGTCATTTTTTCCAGGTCTTATTTAGTCGCCTTTTGAAAATCAATTCTCAACATCTACAAGAACTTCTATAATTATACAGTGACCCTCATCATTGTGTGCAAAGAAAAATTTTTGCTTTGCATCTACCATCACAAGTGATCTCTTGTCTTGTAATAAACAGTAAGATACCCTTATCTTACTTTCTTGGTGCTACACATGGTTTTCAAAACCTTTGATCATGTGTCTCCCTCCAGCTACCTCTTCTCATCACAGAAATACCCAAATGCATCTGATATCTGCTTCTAGAGAAGTAGTCTTTACTTCTGATCACCCTTGTTACCTTCATTAACTTCCATAGTTCTGCTACATCCTTGGTACCACTGTAATCTCTGACAACCACTTTATTCATTCAAGTATTTCTAATAGTTTAGCTGAAGTGCTCATGAGCCTGAGTATAAAGACTTGGCCTTCCCAACCAAGCCAAATGTATTTCTTCACATTTATTTGTGCCTATTCTCTCAGTACCACAAAGCCTTTCAAGTTTTTCCCAGTTTCAACCACTGAAATACAACTTCTCTCACCAGTACTTCTACACTCTTCTGAAACAAGATAGCACAGACCCATATAGTAGGGCAAAAATGACCATCTACACCCTCTTTTTTATATTTAAAACAATTACCAACCTATGACAGAACTTCCCATTTGCTCCATATTGCAGCTATATTTGCTTGAAGAGCCTCTGGTGTGGAAGTCTGTCCATAAACATCAGCACATCCAACCAACTTTACAACAGCCAGCATTAATTGTATCCTTACCAACTCCTTTAGAGAACTCTACTAAGCCATGCATTCCATGACTTGCCTTTACAAAAGCTTTATCATTGGTATCTATGTATTTAGTGATTATTCTGCTTCTTAAAATAGAATTCATGCTATTTAATCATATTGACCTTAACCACAAACAGTAGTAGAAGAGGTAGTTTGTCTGATCAACAGTATTGGAGCATTTGCTTCAAGACTCAAATATCCCTACCCCTCAAATCTTTAATGTAGCTACTATGTCAGTGTCCTACAAAAAATATAAGAAAAACGAGATAGCCTCATTTTATGTAAGTACACACATATTCATATGCACACCTTTTTTAAAATAAAAATTCAAGCATTTTCTATCAATGCACAAACAAGTTTGATCCTTTTTCTTTTTTCTAAATTCTGTTTTAAATGGATTATGGTTTGTTTTGTTTTTTAAAATTCTGGATTAGCTTGTGCCATTTCTTACTGGAGCTACTGATCCTTGGATAATATACAACAGCAAGAACACCAATTTTAAAGATTGCAGATTCCAGCAACCTCACATTGGTTTTGGCTTTCCCCCAGCCATGATACAGCAGCCCTGATACAAGCCACGTTTTCCAAAGGGGATCCCTTTAGTCTCGACATCACCTCCACTTCCTAATAAACCTGATTCCATTTTCCTTTATATCTTGTTTTCTAGGCCTAAACATTGATTCTCTCTCATTTACTTTCCCCCTCTGCTCCCAAGTAAGGTGCAAGGAACATTTCAGGGACTGTTTACAAAATGTGAAGCCCAGCCAGTAGCATCACCTCAGAGAATGTGCAGGTGGAAAGACCACCTCATGTTACAGCCCATTACTGAAAACAATGGACTCAAAAGAATTCGAGGTTGTTTGACATCTACAGCAAAACACTTCTCAGAGAAGCTGCTTCTTAATTAGAACTAACAAAATCTGCTTCCTACAGGCTTCCTCTGTTTAACTGCTGTTATAAGTCCATTAAGACACTTCCACACAACCTTCATTTTGGTTCCCTCTCACATTCCTTACTTGGACCTCTTCCCCTTCTCATTCCTTGAGTAATGCCAGTTACTCCTCACGCACCCTAATTAGTGAGTGAGAGCAAGACAAGTTTACTCCTGTTCCCAAACTATGCAGCTACTAAGTGGCTGCTGACAGACTGAGAGATGGAAGGGGTAAGGGAAAGAAGTCACAGTTTTGCCTGCTACAAAGCAGTAATTTTCAAGAAATTCCCAAGATCTTCATATTTCAAAATGCATTTGCGTTTTGCAAATCACTCTGGTTATCACTCCACAGAGGAATGCACAGTCAGCAACTGCATGAGCTTGTTCCCTGGGAACCAAGGCACAGATAGGCCCCTTGGCATCAGCCAAGATCTTGCCTTGTAACTCCAGCTTTTATTCTGGCTTCCATTCTTAATTCACAAGTTGATTTTAAGAACTGCTACGTATATTAAAAAAAAAACACCAACTCACCGTTTTATTACGCAGTCTAATTATGTCTGAAACAGAGCCAGCTCCACAATATTCCATAACAATCCACAGATCTGTGTTCTTAAAGTAGCTGCCATAGTACTTGACAACATAAGGACTAGATGGAAAAAAAAAAGTTAAGATAAATAGAATTCTTAGTAGAAGAAAAAAAGAAAATCACCAGCACACCTGTTGTTATAAACTACTGGTTGACACAGCTAAAGAGCAAGTGCAACCAAATACATTTTAAATCTGTAATTAGCTTAACCAATGCCTTTTTTAAGTAAATTATGATTACTTAATGAAATTATAAAGGCACTAATATGTTTGTAAGTTCTCAGCAATCTTCAAATACAGGCATTGTTTTCCCAAACATCAGTCATCTGATAAAAAGGGGTTTTTTTCCCCTCCACTAAGGCCTCTCTTGAATGTTTCTCTTCTTAAAAAGACTGCCTTGTTTTCTTCTCTCCAGAGCAAAATAACTCACCCATGTTTTCCCTGTTTTGCAAGAATGAACTTATTTCAAGCACAGAGCTAGACTTTCATATCAAAGAGAATCTAGTGCTGATTTGAAGCCTTCTGAATTTGCAAATGCTTTTCATACTGAAGTGTCTTATGTGAAGTGAAAGTATTGTCATAAACAGAACATATTGCTTTGTTACTCATCAGTTTGTCACTTGATATAATGCTTCCTTGGAGTCACTTGCAAAAGAAAGGCAGAAACAGATGTGGTAAACATAAAAAAGATCATCCTTCATAAGTTATTAGACAGTGTATTTATGGAAATAAAAGACTGAAGGTTTGGGGTGGGGTTCTTTGCAGGAAATTAAACAAGGAGGCTATGGTTTGATTGGCATCTCTCTCCCACAAAGTCAGGAAGTGAGACACTGAGATTTCAGACAGTGGTTTCTCATCAGGACACCTACATCATGGGATGGAATCAAACACCATTTTGTTTTGGAGCAAGGAACTGTATTTTAGGATCAGCATTTCTGGGAGCAACATTCTTCATACAGATAACTGATACTAGAAGAAGAGAGGACCTATGGTTGCCTCCTGCCACATGATACTATCTTTACAAAAAGAAAGGTCAACACTACCAAAAAACTTTCATTTAAGAGCAATTGTAAGCACTGAATGAATTTGCCTTTTCAGAAGGAAAGGTGGGTCAGCCTCCTCCTAACTAGTCCAAATATCTGCCATTTACAAACATGACACATTGATCTTGCTCCTTATAAATTCATGAAGAGAGGAAGGCTGTATTACTTCTAAAGAAAACCCACTGATTTTTGTGGCCATCTCTTACCAGATCTATACTAGGCCAGTATTCCCAGCAACAATTGGGTACTATTATCAATCAGGACAAGATGATCTTTTCAAAGCATTGAGTGTTGTACAATCTCAAAACACTGTTCACATTTGCTTAAAGACTGACATTAATAAATCTGATTTTGAAGTTGCAGCCCAAAACTCCATAGACAACAGAAAATGCAAAGTAATTTTTGCATCCTTGCATCAAGGCTTCCACATCTACAAGACCTGCAGTCATAAGATATGTGAATAAGTGTAAGGTCACAATCCACCAGCACTTCTACAAGATCGTTCACTTTTGCAGGGATGTTCCTGGAGTAAAAAGGCAGCTAAGAGAATACTCTTCTGGAAGTTAACTCCAAGCCATTCATCTTCTGCTAGAAACATCTTTATCAGTCTTCTGAAACAGGTAACTCAGAATTTCAGAAATCCTAAGACATTTAAAGGAAACAGTAACCTTTGACCTTAACAGTGCAAGTAAAGTGAAACAAGCACAGAGAATTCTAAGCACAGGCCAATATTTATTCTTTCAACAGTTTTTGTTTTGTACACTATTTGTACTTCCTTCAATCCAAACCAAGGAGAGGAGGAGATCCACAAAGTGGTTCTTCAATTAAGAAGTCTGTGTCGGACAATTCACTTCCCATGAAAAAGTTTGCAGCTGCTTATATTTCAGCTATTTTCACAAGTACAAATACATTTTCATTTAGACTCTTAAAAGGGAAGAGAAATGTCATACCTACCTGTCACATTGCTGCATTATAGAGATTTCTTTAATTATTTCTTGAAGATCTGACTCCACAGGGACCTGTTTAATTGCTACAACTTGTCCGGATTCTTTGTGTATTGCTTTAAACACGCTACCATAAGACCTAAAAATAAGAGACAATTTTTTTAAAGAACAAGACAAACTGCTCCTGATTTCCATTATGCACAAAAAAGTCATAGAAGCCATATGCTCATGCAGATGTTTGAGCATTTTTCAGGCTGCAAAAAGATCAGTTCTACCAGGACCTCAGGAAAGACAGAAGAATGCTCTGTCAAAACCAAAAAAACCTTTGTCAAGATTTCAAGTTTCTAATTCCATTACAGGTGCAAGTACATTTGCTGTGTTAACAAACAACAGACATCAAAAATGCATAAATATATAAGGGAAAGTGTGGAAATCTACTGATGCATGCATTTGCTTTAGTAGTAAAACTTATCTACAGAGGCATTCCTTAGGACATTCACAGTCACTCTCTCTGTAACATAATATTCCAACGTATGTTTTATGTGTTGTTTCCCTCTGATCCTATGCCCCTGTGACTAGCTGTACTTACCCTTCACCAAGCTTCTCCAGAACATCAAAGACTTCTTCAGGCTGCTTAGTTAAACTATCTTCACTCAGCTTTTTCAGTTTGCTAAAAGAAAGACAAAAGTTATTTCTTAGTTTGGGGGAGAAAGAACTCAAGCAAATTTTCACCCAAGCAAGCAGAGAGAATAAATTATTACAAAGAAAAATATATTCCAATGAAAATAAAATACTTAATGTA
Organism: Chamaea fasciata; assembly: GCF_029207755.1. Classification (NCBI taxonomy): domain Eukaryota; kingdom Metazoa; phylum Chordata; class Aves; order Passeriformes; family Sylviidae; genus Chamaea; species Chamaea fasciata. The sequence goes on along the minus strand of NW_027094086.1, from coordinate 22,296,525 downwards.
CAGCAACAAAATTTCAGTCAACTATCACATAGGATGAATAAAGCTATGACAATTATTGTCATTATCACTTTCCCATTAATGTTTGCTCAATTCAAACCAGCATGGGACCAATTCACTCTTCAAATCACTTCCCTTGCTGAAGCAGAAACAGACAAAGAGTACAGGACAGTTCACCTTCCCTCAAAAAACAGTCAGCATGCAAGCACATGCCCCTTAATGCTTAGAGGATGTCACGTTGTTCTCTATTTATAAACCAATCCTTCACCCACATGAAGTACTCAGTTCCTAAATTGTACCCCTCACCAGCCAGTGAATGACATCACTAAAAGCAGAATTCTGAAGTCCAGATGATTCTGGGACCATATGGCAGCACTTCCCAGATAGCAGCAGCAGGCTGAAATTCCAAAAGCTGAGGACTGTAAGAGCTGTTGGGGCAGCTTCTCTTGCATCTTTGTAAATGCACACAGGGACAGGATGCAACAAAACCTCTAATTACAGAACACCACCATATTTTGCCTTTGGTTCTCTCTCACACAGTCTCAAATCACTCAGTAACACCCTATGATTTCTTCCAGCACTTTCAACTTCCTTTTACCACCATTTGTTATCCTTTACAAGCAGTCCTAGCCTTTCCCTGGTCTCAAGCATTCCCAGCTACCCAGGCCCCCAGACTCCTGGCAAATCTCAAAACACAACTTGGCTGCAAGCTTGCACCAGACCTAACACTGAACACAGCACAGGAAAATATAACCACACACACATTGCAGCAGGGACAGGTGGCTGCAACATGTAAATCCTTCACTGGAAAGTTATAGGGAATTTTGCTGCAAGACTGAAGTAACAAGTTGACTCTACATGACAGCCAAGGGTACTAGTAAAGTAGAAGATGAGCTGAAGAATAGCTGGTGCTGTAGTGTTAAATACAGACAATGTATTCCATATGCAGGAGGAGCAAAAGAGGAAGAAAAAAAAAAGAAAAGGAAACTTTGAAGAACAACAGATCATTGAGAACTTATGGAAAGTAAGTTATCCCACAACACTTTCTAGAAACAAATACAAAATAGGGCAAGGAAGGAAGGCATGGACAGAAAAGACTGACAAATCTTAACGGTGGAAGAAAAGTGATCTGAAAAAAAACCCCTTCATATTAGGAGATGCAGTTCTATGATATACAAAACTGATAAAAATTGAAGTGACTGAGCAGTGAGGGAACTCATGAGTCAAAACAGACTTGTAACTGCCAACCATCTAAGTAAAAGCAAAGAATTGAAAGTAACTGTAAAAGCACACAAGTCACATGGATTGGTGTTAAAGAAGGGAAGCAAGGCAAGAAGGCACAAAGGTGCACACATTTATACATCAAAGAACTATTTCACAAATGTAGCAATTACATGAATACAAAAAGCATCCACAATCAGTAAGGAAAAGTGCATTAACTACAATAAAGACCATGCAGTTTGCTACAGCAAACAGTCAAGAAGCAGGAAAGTCACGTGTGTGTTTAGGGAAAATAAAAATCTTCACAGCAAAGGAAAGGCATAACTCATGAACATGGAGAAAAATGGCAAAAAAAATCAAATGAAAACAGCTAAAAAATGTCTGCAAAACTGGCCTACAAGAACAAAATCCTTTTTGCTTTTTCACTCTCTCTGCTGGTTAGACACTAGTAAGCAGAAAGACAGAACTTATACCTTGCAGAAAAGCACATATTTCATTACTGAACAAGCATATGTTGAGACAAATCAAAGGAAAAAATACTTTGCAGGTAAGTACTGAAGTAATAAATCATTCATTCTGCTTCTTCGTTCCAAATATTTTTCCTCACTGAACAGATTATATGCAGCCTTAAAGGCAGCATCCCATTCTTGCCACCAAAAAACACCATGCACAGCATGTTTATAATGTAAGCAGAGCCCGGAAAAATAAACGGCATAACCTTTAGCTGAGTCTCTCAGTCAAAGAGCTGCGTAACAAAAGATGTACTGAACGGAAAAGCAGAGGGACTGAACTTCTTAGTAACAGCAAGAAAAGAGAAAACATACAGTACCCCTGACTGGAGAGGCCCACAAAGAGAACACTTCCACCTGCTCATTGAAAGAGTAACACCTGCTAAAATGTGAAAGAAGGAAAAACAAAAAAATCCATACCAAAAGGGTCCCAACAGCACCATTAATGCCAAGGCATTGTGAATGCTTGAGAAGAGTTAGTGGAACAATCACAAACAGCCATAAACTGACCAAAACCAATGTCGTTGTCAAATTACAGATTATCTGGAGTACTTGAGAAGCAACCAGGAGATCAAAGAAATAAGCATTGCGTAGTTTTAAAATTATTTTCGTATTACCCAACTCTCATAAACATGTTATGAGACCAAATCACACTTAATCCTAAGGCAGCTTAATACAAAACCTATTTGCTGTAAGAAAGGCACATCAGCCTCAGGAATGGCATCACTAAATACCCTGCTCCAAACATCTCCCACTCCTTCACACTGTGACAGTGCAGAAGCTGGGTCCGTGTTCTAGTGACAGCACCAATACCACAATTCTCTGAACCACAGAAAAATCCCAGTGACTAAGACATTCTAATGATTTCTGTTTCTAGAAGTTTAAATAGAATATTCAGCCCTTGAACTACAGAGCATCACGAGATACACCCTCAAGGGCTGCAGTAAAGAAAGGCATTTATGAAAACTCCATGAGAAATGAGGAAGAAGGCAGTGACTGGTGTAACTGGCTAGAAAGCACCAAGCAGTTACAAAAGACTAGAGACATCTTTTGTTGGTTAAAAGCAAGCAACAATCTTGGGACAGAGAAACACATCTAAAACTTCAGCTTCAGCTCTTAATGGCAGGGAGTAGGGGACAAGGCAAAGAGGGGGCAGGAGGGAAAAATGAAGAGACAAAGGGCACAAGAACAACAGGAGAGAAAGATTGAATGTGTCTCATTCCTCTCTCCCTCATTCATCCTCCACTTTCATAACACAAGCATTTAAAGCAGAACAAATCAATCAGTAAAACAAGGCACTGCTTTACTCTGGCCAAAGGATACAAGTGCCATATGTATGTGTTTACATATATATCATATATACATATGTATCACCATATATGAGGAAGTCCAACAGAGATGAAGAAACATTCAGTATAAAATCTGGGCGGAAAGTCATTCCAAGTTTGTTTGTTTGGGGGGTTTTTTTGTTTGTTTGTTTTGTTTTTTCTCTAGAGTCTAAACTATCAGGTAGTGATTACGAGCTACTTTAGAGGTCTTCCAGAAGGGAAGCTGTTCCTTAAACCAGAAGGACTAACTAAAGTATACTTCTGGGAAAGACCTGTCAAAAGGATTTTCTTGTTCCAAGAAGCTTTGACTTTCCACATGACATCTGGTCTCAACAAGAAAAATACATCCTAGCAAATAATGATACTTTTATAAATCCAGTTCATAAGAGAAATCATTAATTCCTAGTCTGACCAGGATTTTATTTGCTAGAGTGCATTAGCAAAATTCTAGAAAAGGAAAAGCTAGAAAATGTAAGAGGCACCCAATCCCAGCAAAAAGATCAGAAGAATTTGAACTATACCATGAAAGAGCAAGAGATTTCCTCCCCAAAAATGTGGGGGAAAAAAAAAAAACCCAGAATATGAGTATAGGATCCTATAGTGAGTATATATAGATTTTACAAAATACACTGGTGATGTGTTAAAGACGAAGGGGTAAAAAAAATCCCTGAAAGTTCAAAAATAAAAATGAAGCTGGAATAAAGAGTGGAAAGCCATCAATAACTGTCACGAGTTACAAAAAACTGGACAGCCTCCCCAGGAAACATGAATATATGTGGTTTATTGTGCAGAAGAACCAGCACATTGAAACATTTAAAAAGAGTGGCTGGGATCGATTACACTGATATATTAAAAGAGAAGGTAGTAGGAGAAATCCCTGCAGTCATCTGAAGTGGGGGTGGCACGTGGAAGCCCCAAGACATTTCCTCTGCCTCACAGCACTTGCACAAGTAGGAGCAAGAAGAAACTTTACACCACCATACTCACACTCAGTGCTCTATCAGTAAAGCCCAAATATTTCTGTCCCATCATTCTCAGGAGGAGCTTGACAATAGCCAACACGTCCATTGACACAAACATTAAAAAACACACTCGTTTTACAAACAGTTCCTATTCTAAGAACAAGTTCTTCCTCTTGCCACAAAACCTGAAGACTTGTGTTTTTCAGTGAAGTTACACTGGAGTTTAAAGAAAGGACTGGAAAACCTTCATCAACACTTCCCGTGGTTGTTAAGCAACCTTTCATTTGGGCAAGATTAAAAACTACGTACTTGAGAAAATTCTGTCAATAACTGTTTTGTTTTTCCCTCGCAGACAACCTGTATTCGCACATGTGAGCTTGCCAAGGATACAGAAAAAGCACAGTGACAACAAAGGAAAATTACAACAGTGAGAGGCAAATTTTGTAACTATTTCAAGAGCAAATCTCCTTTCTAGTGAGAGAAAAATCTATAAAGCACATCTAAAGTACAGTTAGAGATTCAGATGCAAGAAAACACTGTGTCAACTACTGCACAAACTGTTCAGCAGAAGACCAGAACATCTACTCTAAATAATTTTTAAAGTAAAAAATATCCTGAAAAGGACTCTCCCTTAAAAGTCTTGTGTTACTGTTGCAATACATTAGTCAAAGAACAAAAGTGAATTATTTTGACAGCACCTCCATTGAAAAGTCACTTGGGCATCAGCATTGCTATTTTCTGAAGGTCTGTATTCCAGATTTATACATCAGACAATTGCAGTGTGTGTTTCTCTACAAGGGAGTGGAGAAAAAAGTGGCCTGGACCTCTAAGGCAACACTGGGATTCCAGGACATCCATGCAGCTTTTTAGGGCACATATGAAATTCCTGCTGCCTCTAAATGGATGTCTTGCACCACAGGCATGATGCCAACAGATCCCTCTCAGGAACTGCTCCTGTGGACAACAGGCATCAAAGCAAAGGATTTGCTTAGCCAGGTAACCATGGTCCATTTCAAACCAACACTGCATCCAAAGACAGCAACAAAAATTCAGCCCACAAAAAATCATCTGCACTTCTTCTGGACTTGCAGAAAAAGAGGGTGGCCTAGAACAGTTGGGAATACCAACAATCTGGAAACTGTACAAAACTACCAATAAAGGAGATATTATGCATGAAAAATTTACTTCAAATCTTAAGAAATAACCTGAGTTAATATCTTATGAAAAACTGAGTTCAAATTTTCTCTTCCACTAAAGAAAAAAATCTGAATTCTCATCACAAACTTCCAGAAATAAGCTTCAAAAAACACGTGAAATATAAAAACATGTCACAGTTTAGACATTTCCACATCTAGTTCTTTCTGCCCTAATCCAAAGATTTAAACACCTTTTAGTTTCCTTTAGGCCAGACATACACCTCCAGCTAGGCAATAAAGCTACAGCAAATGCCACATCCCCCTGAAATCTTCTGGCAGGTTATGCCAACTTCACAGTTTGATTTTCAGTCCTGTGATACCATCAGATGCCAAGGTTTCCACTGCTGCTGGTGACACCGATTACTCCTCAGCCACCTCCATTTCTCTTCCTAAAGTTTTGCTGGTGCCTGTCTTAGTTCCTTCATTTAAGCTATGCAGCACTGTCAGCCTGAAAGGGCAATGTAGGCTTGCCCCTCCTTACCCTATTGCCCGCTAAAACCACCCTAGAGGGCAACTACAAACCAATTCTTTTTCAAAGTTTTCCTCCGTAGGTAACGTCACTTGATGTGTTATTGGAGGAGAAGTCATCAGATGTTCAGTACTACATTCTTCTCAAGTCCTATCATCCCACAGGAAACTGCTTTTAAAGAATTTTTAAGGTTCTAAATGGAGAATGTAGAGGTTTTGAAGATGAATGTGAAAACTCACCTAATAAATTTTATCACAAATTTTTATGCTGTGTAGTCCCTAGATTTTTCATTATCAAGAAGCAAAAGTAAAATTAGTGCCCAAAGACAGTAAATATACATGTGAACCATGTAACTATATTCTGTACACCACACAACTACAGCCCATGTATTGTACAACTACACCCAAGAAAGGCTTGTTCCATCTGAATTATACGATTAAAATCAACACAAAGCAAAGTTATTTTATGCACTAACAAGTCAAATGATACATGACTTTTTAAATCGTGCATAGTAATTAACATGACCCGAGAGCCTACATATTTGAGAAAATACATCTACTGTGGGAATATTCTCGGGGTTTGCCTCTTCCCACTCCCTGATTTGCAATTGCAACTATGCAACGCCCACCCCCACAAGCATCCAGCCCTCCAGCAGCAGAGCACAAGGACACTTTCCAACCAGAAAAGAAAAACTACTCGTGTGTGCTCCTGCCACAGACCTGGAGTGAGAGACCCCCAGGCCAGAGAGGACTCAGCTCGGCGACCAAGTTTCCCTCACTTCATATGAAATACTTTCTTCAAGCAGCCCCCAAGCGTTCGTCTCCATCGGGGCATTTACTCGAGGCTGTATTTCGCGGCATCCACCCTACAGAAGACCCTTCCCCACGTGACAGAGCCCTCCGGCCGCTAAGCACGGCTCAGCACCGTCCCTGCCCCACTGCCCTCTCACAGACCCCGGGACCGAGGCCTCACCCCGACCGTGCAGCGCTCCCGGGCGGGGAAGGGGCCGCCGGGGAGGGTCGTTACCTCTTGGGCGCCGCCTGCTCCATGCCGTCACCGTCGCGGCCCCTCGGGGCCGCTGACCGACCCCCGGGCCCCGCCGGACGCGCGCAGACTTCCGAGCGACCTCACCGCCCAGCGACACGGAACCCACGGCCTCACACGGCCACGCTCCGGCTGCCGCCACTACCGCTACCTACGGCCGCGGCGGGGCCCCGCCCGCCAGCGCCGCCCATTGGCTACAGCCGCGCCGGAGCCGGCTCTGATTGGGTCGTGCGGACGTCGCTCAGAGCGGCGACAGCGAGAAAGCCCCGCCCACAGCGAGACGAGCGGACGCCGCCGCGCCGGCGGGAGGGGAAGATCATGGAGGCCGCGACGCTGCCGAGCTCCCGGCGTGCCCCGCGCGGCGACGGCCCGCGGGGCACGCCGGGAGGTGTAGTCCGCCCACGGAACACGGCCCGCCCGCCGGGCGTCCCTGCGAGCCGGGCCGGGCGAACCGGCACGCCCGCGGCGCCTTTCCGCCCCCACGCCTCGTCCCCCGGCTCTAGGCGCTGCGCTGCCGGGCAAGGGCAGCTTAGGGCAGCACCGTCGCCTGAGGTGGCCTCGGGACAGCGCTGCCGGGCGGCCGAGCCTTTCGCCCGCCTGTGTGCGCCGGGCGAGGCAGCGGCACCCAGCCTCTCCTCAGAATGTCACGGTCTTCGTGGGCAACCGGCTGCAGAGCGGCGCTGAGGGAAAGCTTGCAGTCAGTCACGGGAGGACCGGGGAGCTGCTCCCCGCAGCCGCCTCGGGTGACACGGGAAAGCCTTTGAGGTGAAAAGTGCCGGCGCTGGGCTCTCAGGTGTGTGGTGCCAAAGCACACAAGTTGCCGGGCAAAGCAGGGGAAGCCGTCACGTAATTACTCAAGCAGCAGGTTTTTAGGCTCCATAACACCATATGACAGATAGCTGCACTTTCACCACCTTACAACTTTGACTTTCTGCTGCTTATGTACTTGAATCTGATGGATCCAAGTCGATCCAGCCAAGTCAATACAAGAAAAGCTTACATGCTCAAGCCAGTTTCTATATCCTTTCCTGACAGTACGTTTATTTGCCTAACTAATGGAAGTTCAGGGTAGTAAAACACCTAGGCAGCTTCCATGAAAACACTGAGATGCCCACATTGCACTTCAAACTGATTGTAGATGTGCAAGTATTACAACACTCCCACTTCATAAAGAAATCTGCACTCCATACGTAATTTCATCTCTTTGATGTGCATTAGCAAGGGAATTTAGAATGACTGAAATCCTACTGTTGTGCAAGTCCTCTACTTTGTCTGAGTCAATCCAACCCAGTTGACTCACTGTGGTCAGGCCAAATGCACAATGGTAATATTGAATGAGCCCACAAAACAAATCACACACCACCATATGACCTTTTAGGTTTCTTTGTTTTTCTGAGTCATGGAAAAACTGCAGTAGAACATCTTCCTTTGCACAACAGATTAATGCAGAGCTCTTCCAAGCATCATCCCACAAGCCACAGTGGCTCACCAGCAGTACTGCCAGATGTGTCCATAGCATAAACAGCAGTTTGTAGGAGATGCCAAAAAAAAAAAAACCCACCCAGGAAAAAGAGCCAGCAGATGCCTGAGATGGAGTATGGTATAAGTGCTTCAGAAAGTGGTACGGAGGAATCCCACAAGATGTCCCATTTTCTAGTTCAAGGACAGGTGAAGTCAGGCAGATAAGAAATGTCATGTGGCTAGTGTCCAGCTTTGTTCTACAGGTACTTGGCTATACCCACTGACCAATTATTACTTACAGTTCACCAATTTCACCTAACGAAGGGAAGTCTGATATCCCCGTTTGGCTTTAACACTCCTGGAATGCAGAGGTTGTGTCCACATCCCTTAACACAAATATTCAAGGCAGTATTTTGTCTGGATTATTTCAGAGGAGGGAGGTTTTGCTCCCACATCTCAAGCCAAAGCTGCCATAAACTATACATTAAAGCAAGGAAAAGGATTCTTAGAAATAAAATACAGGTACTATATTATAGTTGTAACAGCAATACAAAGAAACAGAGCCAAGAAGTGCTCCCTCTCCCCATTCACACATATATTTAATTTTCTGGAAAAACTTAGGGTAGACAGTCTAATCTGCCACTCTTACCTCTCCGTTAAACAACAGTTGACAAGAACAAAAGAGATTTTTTCCAAGCAAAAAAATAGCATATTTAGATATTTTCTCTGTTCATTTGAAACTATTTAATAGCAAAATCCCCACTTGAAAAACATACCGACTCTTCAGTAACTGAGGAAGATGGAGCAGGACTGTCCTCCATCTATGCCACTGAAGACAGAAAAGGGTGTAAAAAACTCAAGATGTCTAAAACAGGAGAAATTAGGTAGTGTGGCTTTATTACATAGTGGAGCAGACAGTGCCAAAAAGAAGTATGGACTAATTCCATGCCTCTCACAGAAATTGACGTTGTATCTTGTGCAATTGCCAGAAAGTCTTTTAAGTACATTTCAACTGACAATAAAACATCAGTAGGATAACAAAGATATCACAGTCTTTTTCAGGATCACTTTATTCATCTCTTATAAGTTCAAGTAGTATTTTTAGTCAATGACATTGGAGTAAATGACACTATCTCACCTCTCCCCTGTGACATGAATTTGAGAACTGTGCTGTGAAATATGACACTGATTTGGTATTCATTACAATACTGTACCTAGCCAATGGCGAAGAAGGAACTTTGAAAGGGAAAACAGATTCCCTCTGTTCTCCTACCCCATTCAGAATTTCCAGTTAAGAGAAGTCTAGATGTTCTGGAGGCATGAATATACTATGAGATTGCTGGTGTCTAGACATGATGGAGATGAGGAAGTTGCAGACACTACATGAGTATTCCCATGATTTCTCCCAACAGCAGGACTAACACTACTAAGAAGGCAGCTGAGTAAGAAAAGGCTTAATGTAGCCCAATCCTAAAAGTGTAAGAGAAAACTAACTGAATTACTCCATTCCTTCTGAAATATTTCATTCACTTTACAAATTTATCTGCCTGAATTAGGACGCCCTTCTCTGCAGAACTGGCATCAACATCAAATACAATTCTTTAGGCCAAAGAGTGGATGAAGACCATACTTAGTTTTTTGAGTACTATAATTATTTTATATTATAATATAGTTTTGTAAACAGATAAAATAATTTATATTACAATTACTTATACTGCAATGAAATCAAGAATAATGATGGCAGGGACAACTATTAGGTGCTGTATAAACACACACAAAGGAAGTCCTCAAGCCTCGAAAAATATGAACAAAAAAAGTCCTAAGAGATCCATCCTGTCTCAGTTGTATATAGTTTGTTATAAAACTAAGAATAAAAATTACTTGAGAAGCTCATGTCTGCATTTCTAACACATCTTACTGATGTCAAGATTTAAATTACAAATATATACTTCAAAGTCATTCATAAACATCATGCAAATAAATTACCAATGTTATAGCAGGGACCTTATCTCGTTCCTTTGATAGCAAATAAAAGCAGCATTTACTTCAGAAGGTATTCAATCAGGCTCATTTAAGCAAAGTTCATTGTAATGAATACATGATGCTACTGTGAAACAGCAGAATTAATAAATAGTGCATGTTTTCCAAGAGATACTTGCCATGAACACTCCCCTAAGAAAATACCCCTAGTCCTTCATTGTGTCTGTGGTGCTTCTCACAGGCCAGCTCTTTTTCCCATGTGCTTTCTGCCCTTACACCATGGTACCCCCCACTTCTTTCACACAGTGCTCTCTTCCTTGATGTGGAATTATTATCCTACAGAAGTTCCATTCACCTTCTTGGCACACCAAAACTGACTAAATGCATATAGACCCCCAAGCACACTCCCAGCTCTATCCTCCTTAAAACCCTCCACATCTGTGATGTCTGATGTCCCACCATGTCTTGGCCCACTCTGGCATTTCCCCACGGGGTTCCAAGGATGCTGTGTCTCCATTACACCTGCAGCTTAGCTCACAGAAGGTGTTTGGCTCACAGGAGAAGGCTGCAGGCCAGTCCACAGCATGGTCCCAAACCTAGGGAAGGACAGAGTTTCCCTTACTTTTCCCTTGCTCTGGGGTAGACAGCCTCACAAGCAGGCATTCTGTCCTCTACCCTCGAGTTCTGTAAAAATATGTACTTACTGTAATTACAGACCTCCAAATTTTCCTGAAACATGTTTAAGACTAGTAAGATAAGTCACAAATGATTGTGAAGGGGAGAAAGGGAGGGGATGGCAGGCAAGCACAAAGATGGAATGAATGCAGGAGCCTGCTTTCCTTGGAATCCAATTCATAAATTCAGTAGATAAATAGTCAACAACAACATGTTTGCATGTCTCTCCCTGTGACTGCCTGATAGTAATCTGGTATGCCAAAAGTTAAGGAAAAGGCCTTGAATTAAATATCAGCTTGTTTATACAAAAGATAAGGAAAACTGACTTCTCTCTGTATTTTCTTCCTACCTATCATGTCTAATGTGAAGTAACCTTGAAGACTTATCTAAGAATTTGTTATATACTTTCCTAACCTTGTCCGTCATAAAACAGTTATAAATAAAATATAAAGCAACAGCATATTTTCAAGTCTGGAATAAAATTTATACTTTCCTATAGTGAGTTTTTAAGTAAGTTTAGGAATAAAGATCAAGGCAGAGAGAGGGTCTCCTTTCCTGAACTATTCACAATTTCATAGTTAATTAATGTCACTAAAATTAAAATTATTTTTTGCTGGTCCAGCAAAAGAAAAAGGTAGAAAATAAAATGTCAGGCAATATAAGTGCAGCAATATAAATTCTGCTATCCATATCCAGTCTGTTAAAACCAGCATGATTCACAAAATTCCTACTTAACATTAAAAAGAGCCATAAAAAAACCCATAAAATATTAGCTGCACTGCTTCAATTCCTCTCACTACCTAGTATACATTATTTTGATATCCAAAATATTATTATTGGACCTAAAGCCATTTGTTGATTAGGATAGGATTTTACTGTTGACTAACCATTTAGCTCATAGTCTTGGTAACAGGCTATATATAGACTTACCATTTGCTATTTTTCCTATTATAGCACAGGATGGTAAAAAATAAACCATGGATACAGAGTTGCTATTTACAGTTGACCACAGAAGATATTCTGGTCTGTACTACAGCTGCATTGATTGTGCTCGTGGGATCTACAGATTGGCAATAATGTGAAAAAAAAATCCCATTTTGGTTTGTGAAGCAATTACTGTTGTTGTGGTAATACTGAAGGTTACTCTGGATTCTCTTCTGCACAAAAATATTCCTCCTCTTTCTGAGAGCAACCATCTGCTCTCCAGTGTGCAAAGAAGTGTGCTCACACCCTGGAGAATAAATAAATAATATTTAACGAGCAAGCCTTGATGCCTGCAGTAGGGGTGGAAACTAGTATCAGTAACAAAAGAAAGATTGAATCATCATTACTTGATGAAGCAAATACTTCGTGAAACCAACTTCAGCTGCATGAGTACACACAGCCTTATGCCCAAGGCTTCTATCACCATGGTGGCTGGATTTCCTTTAGCTCCTGAGCTGAGAATTTTAATAATACATGGCAGAAATATTTAGGGGAGATACAGATTTTTTTTTTTTTTTACAGTTTTTAGGGATAAAGCTTTCAAGAGGCTAACAAGACCCCGTCTTTCAGATTCAAAGGAGGGAAGTTTCCTTCCCCTTGCCCTTTCATATAACTGCTGGAAGAGAAGTATAAATATGTGTGACACCAAATGACAGAATAAAAAATAAGGAGAATTCAATGCAACCTGAAAGCACATTGTGAATACTGAGCACTACAAAAGCAATACCATGAAGTGCTTACAGTTCATTAAGTTACAGAGTTTTGGGGGTTTTAGTAAAACCCTTCCTATTTATTTCTGAAGTGCATCTCCAGCATGCTTCATAAATATTAAAAAGCAAGTGTTTTTATAAGGAAGAATCACTCATCTAAATGCTTTACAATCCAGAAATCATATTTCAGTTTCTTACTTTTTTCCAACTTCCCCAACCAAGATGCCAGAATATCATAATTCAAGTCCAAATAAGCTACTTGTATAACATGTACAGTCACACTTAAAAAAATCCAAAACCTAAATACGATTCCAGTCTTAAAACTTCAGGAAAAAAAAATAGGGACATAACGGCCATTTCATGACTGACTGTGAAGTAATGTGTCTGATTACAAGATAAGGTCCCATGTAAAGTGGGACTAAAATCTAAACAAGAAAAATGTTAAGATTTGCACTTATATTCCCATTTTGCACTTAAGAGCAGTGGGAAGCCTTCCCCACAGCAGCCTGTGTGCTAAAGAAACAGCAAAGCAGCAAATAATGAATTTTCACAGAGCTGGCTTTGTACGATGCACTCATCTGAGTCTCCTCTAAACAGGTTTGGTTTGGTTCAATGGGGGAGAGTTTTATGTCATCCTCACCACTACCCAGGATGAGTCCTTAAACTGCTGTCACTACTGAGCAGGGGAACTTTCTGCTGAAAACAAGACTTCAAAGTGACTGAAGTGTACATGGGTAATGCTACAAAACCACAGCAAAACATAGAACAAGTTAATTAGAGAGGTAATGAACCCCATTGAATTTGAGAACTAAGCTTTTGCCATTATTTCTTCCTTTAAAATAATTTTCTTGGTGGATGATTAGTAGATTTCTTTAATACTATGAGAGAATTTACCAACAGCCATCAACATAGCCCATTTTTACCCAAATTAGCAATTTTGGAGTTAGCAAAAAAAAGAGTTTTGGTGGCATAATTTTCTTTTGGAGCTGAGGAAAATAGAGCAATTCCATATGCTAGGAGCTTTCTTAATAGAAACAGTTAATTCACCACATAAGGAATATCACATGCATACCACTTCCACCTAATATGAATCACTCCTTCCAGTTGAGAAAACTAAGGTCTTTTATCTTCCTCAGGGTGGAGTCCATCTCCTCCCATAGATCCCTACAGAATAAAACTGCTAATTGTTTTAAGATTTAAAGGCATTACTTCTTTTACTTTCTTGTGTTCATATATCACGTTTCAATGTCTTCTAAACAAGAGAGAGCTTAATGTTTTTGTGTAACCTTGAACAGGCCAGTACACAACTTTTATTGCTTCATCCTTGAGCTCTTCTGTAGTTCCATGATCTAATTTGTTATACTGGTGGTATTAAGCTGCTCTTACCAGATTAACAATATGCAATATAAATTCCTTAAAGTTAATTTTAAAATGGATGTGCTAATTTGAATACTAGATGAAACAAGGAAAAGATGAAACAGAATAAAAAAGTCAAACTACATGTTTTAATATGTGCTGTGTCTCTCCTTCAGTAAGGTTAATAGATAGCAAATCACTGCTCTGTGCAGTTCAAACTAGACAGAATGTCTCTAGGACCAGATCTAAAATCTGTTGACATCAGCAGTTTCTTTCTTTCAAATATACTACTTTGAGGATCAGTCCTTAAAGGAGAGTCCTGTCTAATTTCTCATGGGAGTGTGAATTCAGAGGCGGATTTTTGCTTGACTAGTGTTTCCATACTTGGCCCTTTTCATCTCCCAGGAGGATGGAGGAAAACTCAGGATGGGGAACAGATCATATCAGACACTACCATTTATCTGAAATAACGTCTTAATGGTTCATTAGATCAGAAATTATGCAGTCAGAGAAAATAACAGTGTAGAAGTGGTCCCCTTTTTGTGGAATAAATACTAAGCATCTGAAATTTTAGACAGTGGGAAAATCTGCTGTTCCTAGTTACAGGGACACTTATGCAATATTGTATAATATGCATTACCTGCTAATATATTATGCATTCCTATATCTATGTATAATTTGCATTGCAATGGTATAGCAATTCTAAGTGAAAAAAGGTGTAGGAAGATTAAACCCACACAACTGTATTAGGATACCCACAAATACATACAGCACTAATTTTACATAAAGTAACAGGAACAACACATTGCAAACACTTGACTCAAATGTTATTGGCATTTTTCTTGACCTTTCAAAATGGTCTTTCAAAAACAAGTGCCTCCTTTTGATGGGTGTGGGATACTCAAAAGCTCTAAATTAAATGCCTCAAAAGCAGTCTTCAAAACTGTGTTCTAAAGTATATTGCATTAGGCTGCACAAGACCAGGTTTTGGCACCTGTTGTTGAAATGAAGGGGGAAATGTGCATTGAAACAAGATTATGCATTATTTTTCAGGAATTCAGCAATTTCTTGGAGAGATTAAATTTACTACAGCTTTAAAATAACAGAGTTAGTGCACATTTTGAATGGTTACAGGACTTGGTAACAGCTAGTACAGGAGCCTCAGGGGATTTTATTGTAGTTAACCCGTCCTTCTGTTCTGTTCCTACTTTTACATCCTGCTTTTACATGCAAAAGAAAAAGGTTGTACTTAATACAATATTTATAGATATAAGTAATAGTCAGTTCCCTTCTGGTTTTACTGTACCAGCATGAATAAGAAATACACAGAACTACATCTATATTACTGCTACTGCTTTGCAAAATGTTGTATATATTGCAAAGCTGGCTCTCTAATAGAAGGCAGTTAAAGACCTCTGCACTGAAATCTGACAAAGCTGATACTGCAATCACAAACATGTGTTGTTACACTTCTTGTGGCTCATCTCCACATGGTGCAGCTGTTGTGTTGGCTAAAGAAAATGCAGGCCCAAGGGAAACAAATTTAATTCAGCTGGGGTGACTTCCACTAAAAAAAAAAGTGCTTTAAGGAGAACAGGTGTCCTACAGTAAGAGGGATTGTTTGAGAGGTTTTCCCCAAAGTTGCTTTGCTTCTAGGAAAGCTATTCTAAAGTGGTATGCCTGTGATAACAATCTTTTGCGGTCTAATTTTTAAATAATGCCCTTCAGAAATGCAATGGATTCCAGAAATTCTGTTTTTGTTTGTTTGGCTCAGTCCTGGGACAGGAACTTATGCTGCTCGTTAGGAGCTGGAGGAAGCCTCATTGCTGTTACTCAGAATCCTCAGCCTCAAGAAGGTTTGTTTAACCAACAAATTATTGTACCAGGCAGACCTGCAGCCCATGTAAGTCACCAGCTGACACTCCTAGAGCTGTGCCTGTTTAAACCTGTGTAACTGTTGTTTTAAGTTTAACTTTTTACTAAATTCACTTAAATGTATCCCCCTCCTAAATATATTCCCATTCAGTCAAAGTAAATAAGCTAAGATATACTATGTTCTCTAAGAAAACAGTATTAAGTATATGACTTTTTTCCTTTTCCAGGAAGACATTTTCCTTATGCACTATGACCCCTCCTCTAGCTCTGTCATGCATTCCCACCTCTCTGCTTTCTGTGTCCTCTGGTTTATCAGAATGGCACCTGTTTGACTGATGTCCAGCAGCCTTCATGCCATGGGCAGTAGCACATCCCACAGCCCTGAGGCACTGGCATCCCTGGAAGCTGGGAAAGACTTCCCAGCAGGCTCTCAGGATGTCTCTCTGTCCGTGCTGACTGAACCAGCCCTTCAGACAGATACTGCAGCAGACAGCAGATCTTCTCTTCCTCTTGTCAGCTCTCTTTCCAAAATAAGGTCACTGCAGAGGGCAGTCTCTTCTTGTGCAGATGTCTTCATGCTGCACTTTCCTCCTTTGGCCTGTTTTTTTCTATCTCCTACAAGTTCAGAATTCCTTCTCTTTGAAGCAACAGGAGTCCAAACGGGGGATAATTTTTCCACATACATCCCAATCCTACAGTGTTGGTTCTCCTATAGGATGTATAGGATTTGCTTTCAGCTTTTCTTTCTCACATCTTAATAAAGTTACAAAATTCTACCTACATTTTTGAAAAGTTAAGGTTCTTAGCTCCTTTTTCAATATTTATTGCCATATTTTGTGTCTTCAGAGCGTCATATGCAGACCTTGGGCTGTTTTTTTGACTTTTTCTCAAATTTCTGAATTGAAGACCCAGTACTCCTCCTTTTGAATAACATTCAGAATTCAACAAGGTCAATAGCAAAATTCATGAGAATTTTGATCTCTATGTCTGCACATAAAGACCTGCAACAAGTCTTGCATTTTTGCCAACTTCCCTTTACCAAGGAAAGAAATTTGTTCTGTCCCTTCTACTTTTCTCAACAGGACTTGTGACAAAAGCCCAAAGTCACACTGATGGAAGAAATTGCCATGACCATCCCTGAATTCAAAAGCCAGGAGCACATGTACCATACCCTGCCAGTGAGGGAAAAAAGTATTCCAATTAACAAAATAAGGAGAAACAACAATGTAGTGAAACCTGCATTTGCAGTGAAACCATTAGGGAGACACTCACTCTTTATTGTGTATATGCACAAGCAGTATCCCAGACACTGGAAAAAAAATTATTATTCATGGAGTGAGATTAATTCAACAAAGTGTCTGAGTGTCACTGAGGGAAGTTGCTTAAAGTGAAATCTGAATTTAAGAATAACCTCTTGCTTTTCATGGCATTGGACTGTGTGCTTGTCAGGGAAGTTTTATGTTTGAGGTTCAGGGAGAAGGTGATGGCCATGTCCTCTGAATGCTTTCAGATGACTGATTTTCAGAATGTTGCTGGCATTCTTCCAGCTGGAGGCCTGGCCATTAGATAAGTTTAACATTATGGTGGCCATTTGCAAAACAGATGAGAGCAGGAATAGCAAGAGGAAATGAGAAACCAAAGAAACCTACTGAAACTCCCTGAAAATAGTCTTAGCATTGGAAGGAAAAGTCTTAGATCCTTCCACTGTAAGAAAAACTATTAAGCATAAATTTTCAGCTGGTAAAAGCATAACCACTATCCCAAGGAAGACAAAAACACTGGCTGAAGCAATACTACCCCAAGTGCCAGCTTAAAGAAATCTAGGAAACGTTGTACTAGCTTCCTGTATAAGAGTCTAGATAAAAGTTTTTAGATATTGCCAGATAGGATACATTTACTTCTGCTTTCAGGTGGGGGTTTTTGTTTGGTTTGGGTTTTATTTTTAATGGTGAAGCCCATAGCTCTGCTGGATAAGAACCCTGTTAAATAATCCCTCCTCTGCCAGTATTTAAAGTGTGTTAAATGGCATCAGAGCATTACACTAGCAGAAGATTTGACAGATATCTTTTGGCAGATCCTGTGGTGGCCATGCAAATCACCCTTACAGCTGCCTCCTCCCTCTCTCTGCCAGAAATTACTGCTTCTGGAAGTGGCTTGGCAAAAGGCTCATACCTGTACTTCAGCAATTCTTGTTCAGCCAGATGCTGTAATTCAAACTTACAAGCAGAGATAGCTGAGGGCCATTCATTTTTGTTCTACATTTAGTAGCTGAAGTCTCCTTTGCACTGCCATTTGGAAACATTACGAGCAGTGATCCTTGGTTACCATATTTTCACTATCAGGCTTTCATATGGCAATGGAACTTGATGTGGTGGAAACAGGAATGGAGCTCTCTCCACTGGTAATTTCCTGGCAGAGAGAAAATATTAAGTCATCTTTTTTTAATCAAAGAGCCTCACCTGAGTAAATATTCTAGCAATTCCAATTTTTAATTTTATTATCATAGTCTGTTGCTCAAGCTATGTTTTCTGACTGTGCAGTAATAATAGTGCTATGAGACTGGCATTGTATTCGGTTCCTCTTAACATTTCCACACATAATCTGCATAACATTATTAAATCTTTCCTGTACATTATTTAGCCTCTGGGATCAAATGAAATCATACATAACTGGAACTCTTTGGACTTTGACAGATATCCTCTGGCAGATTTTTTGCAGCGGTTTTTAAGTTGTTACTGCTTTTAGCTATTTTCTTGGCCTCTTCCTGGAATTGGACGCGTGTCAGCTGCTCTGGTGGAAAACACTAACCTCTTAGCTTTTAAAGATGATAAAAGTGGGTTTGAGTTACTGCACTAGACTTTGAACTGAAGCAACTTGAAGCAAAGGTATGGTCCTTTTCACCAGCTCACCTGCAGGAAGAGTAGTGCTCCAGAGAGGGCTGTCAAAAGCATTGGGAAGGTAAGGCAGAGGACTTGCTTGCAAGCTTCTGGAGGAATATTTACAGTATCTTGCCTCTGGTCCTTTTTTCATGGGAGAGCACTGGAAAGCTGAGTATTCTCCTAAAATAGTGAAGGTCGTGAAAAAGACACTAAACTTTTGCAGCTCTGTTTTGAAATAGTACAGATTCTCCTGAAACCGTTCTGCTTTGTGGGCTGACTCCTACTGTGGTGTTACGAAGTTACCCTAAGTAATACTGTACCTAGACAGGGCACAGTTTTTTTCTTTTCATCTCTACACCTGCACAAGGCTTTTTAGGTGTGGGAGGGCTTTTTCTTGTGCATTTTTTAAGTAACCTCTTTGATAAAAGAGAACCCTAGACTCATTATCTCTGCCTAAGTTACTATACTTTCTACAGATTTGGAGCAAATTAAAATAGTCATCCCAAATCTGTCATTTGTTTTTTAAAACCTCTGTATCAACCATATAATACGGAAAAAAATCTCACACCATCATATTTTGATGACTTCAGGCATTTTTGAGCAACTGAGAATTTAAATCTGTGAATAAGCTGAAGAATGTGTCACTGCATTCAAGAAGCATGCTTTCACTTTAAGAAACCACAGCTGCAACAATAAGATAGAAATTTGACACACACTAGGTTGGAGGTGGCAAGGAATAAAGGTATGGAATTAGAAAAGAAACGCCTTATGCTGTTGAACAGAATATGGGACATAAATCTATGACTAACTTTGCCTAAGCTTTGCCTTATGGAGGTATGCAGCACTGCAGCTTCACAGTTATCAGTATTTGTCATCTTGAGTATCAGTACACATGCCAGATGCAAAAGAGGGGCCCAGAGAGATCATGGGGGATGAGGAAAAGAAAATTAATAGTTTCAGTGACAATGTACAGTATTTTGATGTGAAACAGAACTTCTGTAATATTTCAAGGAGCTTAGATACATATATATATATATGTGTGTGTGTGTGTGTATATATATATATGGACAAAAGCTGTTGGAAATAAGCCGTTGACTTCAAAATGTGCCTGATTAAAAAGAATACTGATAAAAATTGAGATGAGAACAGCTGGAACTTTGATTGCAGTTATGCTTTCTCCTGGATGTTTATTTCTAGATCGCTTTTGCGGCTGCTTTTATCTACTCCTTAGAAGTTCTTTAAGATTTGAGGAACCATTAGCTCTAAAAGTAAACACCAGCTCAAGTCTGGTTTTATAGATCTTGAAACCATTGAGAGTGAGAAAGATAATGTGAGACTAATGCTGAACTAGATCAGACTTAAGTGATGCTTTGAACAGCCTTTAAGGATTTCAGGCTCCACCTGTAATTCTAACAGAACATCAAGTATTTCTAATATTGTTCTTTATTAAGCCATTTGGAATTTCCAAGATCTAGGAATTAAGGAATTTCCAAGCTCTAGGAATTAAAATACTTTTTTGTGGAAAACTTGACTTCATGTCTCACTGTCATTAAAAAAACAGAAAGCTTTCTAAGTATGCCTCCCCTATCTAGGTAGAGAGATGGTCCTTAAAACTATTTTTGCTGCCTTTCAGTATCTGTCATATATAAATATTATGCTTCAAATAAAACAGATCTGCAGTTTTGACTCCACTTCACTCTATTTTGTTATTAAAGTTGTTTAAGAGTTCTTTAATAACTGTGGTTTTATTTGCTTAAGAGATGCCTGTTTGGAGACTGGAGAAAGGTCAGGGTTAACCCTGCTTAACCTTAGCTAAGGACCTATATTGGTGGTCCCGTCTTTAGACTCAGGAGTGTCAGCAATGATGCTGTGGCCACTGATGACTTCCATGCCAGGTCCCTCTGAAATAAACACACTGTTATACTTACTTTATGGTTCTCCCCAGCAGAAATTTTTAACACACTATATTGGTCAAAGCCCTCTGGTAAAATTCATTGAGACTTCTCTATTTTCAGATTTAAGATTTTAAGTATTCAAGCACAAGATATATTTTGTTTAAAAACCCATTCAGGTGGCTTCAAGAGTCTTCTTCTGGGACCATTCCTGGATTTGAAAAATATTTTTTCAGTTTCTATATTCAGCTTTCATTTCTCTGTCCTGACCTTTTCTACTAATGATGGAGATTTCCTCACATTTCTCCATACACATTCTCTCTAGGCTCCGTGAAAGCCCCTAGCCTTGCAGATGCCATTGATCCTTGCTCCCATCACAGCCAGGAAGGCTGTCATTCCAAAGCATTCCTTGCCCCGGGGTATCATCCTATCCCTTTCACACACTCACAGCCTCCCAGAAGAGCTGAGTGATGTACTTTCAGAGGCAGGGCTCACCCAGCAGTTCAGAAACACGAAGCCTCATGGCAACGGTGAGATTCAAAAGCTCCTGGTTGCATTTGAGAAACCAGTAGTCATCAGGGCAACTGAGTGGAAAAGAAGAATATATATTGCATTGGAAAGTTTGTCATGTGGCTGACAATATCTCTTTCCCCTCTTCTCTGGAGCTGAAAATAAGAGGCCTTGAGTCAGCTCTGTTTCTACTTCAATGTCATGTCCTTGGCTCTCAGCACTCCTCTGGTGCTAAAATGAGTTTTGGTGCTGAAATGAATGGGATTTATGTTTTTCTTGGAGACAATTCCCAAAGGGGAGTTTGAAAGAATAATACAACAACTTACAATTTGCACCAGCCTAGCATGGGTGAGCAAGCCAAATAAATGAAAGAGTTAATGCAAACATAAATCCTGCAATAATCATTGATACTGTTTATGAGACAGAGCATGCCATCTACTCTAAAGGGGGGAAAAGGCCATTTGCAAGTTTCATCCTACCCTTCGCCATCCTATCCAAGTCCCTCAAATACTCCTGTGGGGTCTGTGAAAGGGAACTAAGGAGAGCAAGCAAAATGCCAGTCCTCTGAGCAGGGACCTGTACTATCATGGGAGCAGAAAACAAAAGTCCATGAGCAAAGAAGGTGGAAATCCACCACTGGCTCTTCACTCTGATTTGTCCTGGTTCCACATGGTTTCAATTTATTGCTGACTTATGGTACTCAGACACCAGAGACTGTCTGCCATGACACACTGGCTCAGCTTGACAGGAAGGGAAGGAAAATGAGGTAGAAGAGTATTCTTTACCAGCAAGTCTTCTGACTGGTCCATGCCCATTTCAGTTCTATTCTTAAACTGATCTGTTCCTTTTCCCAGCTGTTGCTTTGACTGTACTCCAGAGTGATCTTGCCCTGAGCTTTCTCCACAGTGGCTATGGAGAGTTTATGAAGAAAAAGGACTCTTTTCCCCATGCCATAAGCTAAATTTGAACTGCTCTCCACTGCAAAATCTCTAGGGTGTATCAATAAGCACTGCATCCACAGACTCTGTGTTGGTGCCACTGTCCTTTTACCCAACAGGATGATGCACACAGTGGTGCTATGAGGTGGCTGCAAAAGCTGAGAACACCAGCACTTAAGGCAAAAACAAGGTAGTCATACAGATATCAGTGCCAACAACTTAACTCATGGAAAAGGACATGAAAGCAGGCATGATGAAAATTCTTGCCTAGAACAGTAACTGCTATTGGGGTTTTTTTTTAACTTTCGTTAATTTGTTTATTTTTATGAGGCAGTCTGAAAATAATATCCCTGATTAAGTAAATGTTTAAAACCAGCAGTAAACCACACATTCAGCAGATGACTGGCATATAAGGACATTGAAGCACCTGCTTAGATACTGTCCTGGGTAGGAATGATCTTGAGCATGCACTTAAATACTTTTTGGATCATACAGGGTAGAGATACAGAGTTATGTTCAGCCTAGGCAGTATCTTCAAGTGCTTTCTAATGCCTTACTCTGGTAAGCTTTCCCTTGATTTCCTTGTCTTTCAGCAATCTTCAATAACTTAACCTCCAAAAGCCCTGATTTTATTAAGAAGCGCAGGAATTCATCAGTAAGGTTTGTCTGGAAATTGTAGAAGCAAATCTGCCTGGGAATAACTGTTAGTTTTTGTAATATCCATTATTGTCCTTTTCTTTGAATTAGATGCCACAAACAACTGAAAAAGACACACAGAGATTACTACAGACATTGTGCACATCTGTAAGTGATGATTTGCATATGCTTGCACCATGCTTGTAATGCTTTGAAAATATCTGAAATGCTCTGTAGTACCCTGGTTTATAACATATCCTTCACCACAGTTTACACATTGAGAATGCATGCTGAAAACAGGAAACCCGCATATGGAGGGTAGGTAAAAGAGGATTATACTATGCATGCATTCAACAGAATAGTCCCAGTTTAAGAGTATCATGAGCATCAGGCTTGCATAAACAAATCAGTGCTTAACCCACAGATGTATCTAATGACCAGATGGATTCTGCATGTTTACAACTGGAAAAAACTCTCTGAGCTTTTCTATTGTTTGTTGACTTACACCCTATAATATTAATTTTATTTGTGAAACCAAGTTATTCACAGGGATATTGCAAGTTCTTAAAAGGAAATGGAGTTACTTAATATATGCCACAGGAGAGGATGTATAGGTCTGTTCCCTGCTGCCTTGGAGTTCTCATGTCCTAGGTGAGTTATGAGGCATGAGACCAAATGTACAACTGCATTTCTTAAACCAGTTAATCGCTTTTATACAATATTTCTTTTAGATTTTCCCCCTAGCATTTGGCTCAGAGATTGCAAACTTCCTTATCCTTTCAGCCTAAGGCAGTTTCAGAGCTTCATGAGAGCCTGAAACCCCCCCTTTAACTCAGGAGTGTAGCCTTCAAACCCATGGCTGTGCAGCACGCAGGCAGCCCTGAAGCCCTGCTGACCTTCACCTTGCAGGTGTCCTTTGACACGTCTGCCAAGAGAGGTAAAATGCCACCACCAGAGAGTAAACAGAGCCTGTCAGCCTGGGGACCCTCTACAGTCCCGAGGCTCTGCTTGGGGGGGTCGGCGGTGAGGTAAGGAGCAATGGGAAAGGGGCCCACTCGTGTGCAATGGCTGTCTGTGACTCCACAGCACGGCCCTGCTCAGTGTTTCTGTGCTGACGGCAGGAAAAACTTTAGCCAAAAGGTTGCTTAAACCAAACTATAGCAAGGTACGGCATGTTGTATTTATTTATGTCTTGACATCTGCTCACTTCAGACACCACAAAAACCTCACAATGCTGATAGCGGGGGAAGGAACATTTTAGGCTAGAAAAGTCCTTCTATCGAGGGCTTGGGGCCCGCCGTCGGGGCAAGGCGGCAGCACCGCAGCTGGCCGCGTCCTCTCCTCGCTCCCCGCGGCGCCGCAGCCGCCCCGCACCATCCGTCGCCCCATCCACACGGCGCTGTTGTAACCGAGGCAAGAGCTGCGGCACAACGCGCAAGTTCCGCGGGATGAGCGGCCCTCACCGCCCTGCCCACGGCAAGGACGGAGTCGGCCAACGGCGGGCTTGACGCTTCTCCCGGTGCTCCCGTGAACCCCGCGGTGTCCGACGTG
Organism: Chamaea fasciata; assembly: GCF_029207755.1. Lineage (NCBI taxonomy): Eukaryota > Metazoa > Chordata > Aves > Passeriformes > Sylviidae > Chamaea > Chamaea fasciata. Next base: position 22,272,352 of record NW_027094086.1, on the reverse strand, counting down.
GAGCCAGGAGCTTCGGGAGCGGGGAGCCGGGGCTCGGCAGTGGCCGGAGCTCTGTGTTCCCGGGTCTCTGTGTTCTCTAGAGAGGGGAAGATGAGGAGGAGGCACCCGTCGGGCTGGCTGCGGTGGTGATGCACGTCGGGGAGGCATCGGGACGGGCAGCCCGGTGAGGCGGCTGGGCCCGCTCCCTGCTGCCCAGGGACAGCCCCGCGGCCGGGACCGCGGGCAAGGGCCGAGGGCGAGGGGGTGGCGGGGCTTGCGCGTCCGGCGGAGATGCGGGCGGTATCCAGCCCGCTGAGGTCGTTGCGAGCTTAATTACTTTCTTCTTCCATGGAAATTAATCGCGGCGATATTCTACGGGGATCTGAGTCCGAGAAGGGAAAAAGGGGACGCTGAGCGGGAGTTGCAGCGGCGGTGTCCCCCGGAGCCTGCCAAGCGCCGCGTCCCCGGCCGCCTACGCCTGTTTGTCAAATCTTGGCATTTCCTGACTACTTCATTAAAAACAAAACAGAATATCCCACCCAATAAATCGGAGCGAAGCCGGTGATGATTTAGTCACTAAGAAACACCAGCGGAATCAGATGCCAGATAGACGGGCGGTTACTGTTTTCCTTAAAAAAAAAAAAAATAATTAAGTCCTCGGTGTGTAGCCGAGTCGTTCGCCGCATCGGCCTGTCTGTCGGCCGGCGTTAGCCCAGGGCTGGGCTCGGTTCGCGGTTGCCCTCGCTGCCCAGGGACCGCTCTGCGCTGAGCGCCCCGGCGGCGCTCCCTGAGCCAGCGGCCGTCGGGAGCCCTCGGGTCGCTTCCCAAAGCAGGGTGCAGCGGTGCCCTGCACCGGGAACTGTGCTCCTGTCCCCTTCCCTTGGCGTAGCCCCTGTCATGAACCAGAGCCGGCCCGAGTACCAGCTAACTCCTCTCCTTCCGGCGCCGGCTGCGGGCGCCCCCCGACCCCCTCTGAAGACTCTGCCCCGTTCATTTTCTCGGGGATGAGTTCCCAGCGACCGCGGCCCCCCCACTGCCGATAGCGCTCCGTGCACGCATCACGCACCGCAGCCGCGCACGGTGCCCCGCGGGAGGGCCCGACAAGCGCCGCTGCGGGGCCTCACTGCCGTCTCCCGAGCGCATTTCTGTGCTCAGAATGGGGCGAATGGTCAAGGTTTGCCCCAAGCTTCACGGCCGCGGAGGAACTGCTTTAATCTCTTCCTTGCAGCAAGAACAAACACTGCCTATCTCCTTGCTCCTCTGGACGGAATCCAGCGCTCGGGATGTTTTTCTCTTTTTTTTCTTTTTTTCTTTTTTTTTTTTTGTGCGGGGGGGGATGGTGTGGGAAGAGAGAGAGGGGGGAGACTGAGATGATCGCGGCGATGTCTGCACCGGCGGGACGCGCGAATGGGAGGAGGTGCGAGGTGAGCGCTCGAACGCCCGCGGACAGCTGTGCTGCCTCCGCGCTCCTCGGGGCCCGGCGGCCGCCGTCTCTCGGGCGGTGCGGGAAGAGGCCCGCTCTGGATCCGCCGGGACCCTCATCCCAACGTGCTGCGTTCGCCGGGACACCCGCGGCGGGGCCGGGACCGGGGCGGGCGGAGCGCGCAGGGCGTCGCGCCGACCTCCAGGCGGCGCTGCAGCATCGCGGGCCGCCGCCGCCGGGCACAGCGCGGCCCCGGGCGCGCTCTCCGCACCGTCCGGCCGTGCCCGCGCCCGACCCCGCACAACGGGGCGCCCGCCCCGCCGAAAGGGGGAAGTGCCCTGGGTGCGGGAGGGGCTCGCCCCAGGTGGTCGCGGAAAGGTGACATGGGAGTGCTGGGCTCCTGCGGGACCTGGCGGCCCGTGCCCCGGCTGTGTCACCCCTGCTCGACGGGTGCCGCTGCCGTGGAGCCCTCCGGCGTCCGAGCGACCCCGGGCTCCGGCTGGTGCGGAGCTGACGCGGCATTACCGGTGGGCCTCGCGGCCGGCTCTCGCCGCGCACCTGCCGGCCGGGCCGGGCGGTGTCGCGCCGGGGTCACCGGCTGCTCCCGGCCAGCGCAGACGTGCGTGGCGACCGCCGTGCTGCCGGTGGTGGGAGAGCGCGGCGTAGCCGAAAAGTACCACGGGCGGCCCGGGACCGAACATCCCGGACAGTGTCGTACCGCAGTGTCCCGCTCCCGAGTTCCCTCTGCTTTGAGGCTTTTTCGTTGCCTGGTTGGCTTATGATTTGAGGAGGTCGTTGTTGTTTGGGGATTCTTTTAGATCCTTGTTTTGGTTTTGGGCTGGTTGTTAATTTTTTTTTTTTTTTTCTTCCTCACGAGTGCGGCTTATTTCTACTTGCTGTAACGGTCAAGAAATGGTGGTTCTCCCGAAACAATTTCCCTTTGATCCTTGAGTCCGGGCGTGTTGTTCTTGGTATCCAGAAGCCAGCAGTGCAGGGAAGAAATTGCGAGACTTAAGTCCCCTTTTCACTTCGTTCTTGAAGCAACCGGCCTCTTTCGAGAAAGCAAAACGAGGGGATGCGGGTCCTGCCCCCGCGTCCTGCGGGAATCCCCCAGCCCAGCCGCGGCCGACGAGCCCTTGCCCTGTGCAGGCTCCCCGAGGCGGCCCGCACCCACCTCATACCCGGACCGAGGAAATCTCTCCTTCTCCCGGAATTGTGAACTTCCGTATCCTCACTGCCCGGGAGAAGAAATGCTATTTATTCAGAGTGTCTGGGATTTAAAACAGAGCATTTTCGAAACAGGGATTTGTGAAAAGGAACGAAAAATAGCCCCCACGGCCGGCGGCAGCCGCAGGCTGCAACGTGCGCCATCCTCCGCTGCGCTGCCCTGTGGAGGGGACACGGCCAAAACTTCCTCTGCAGACCTCTGTTCCACTCTGAAAATTTTTTTCTTACTGTACACTAAAAGGAGAAAAAAAAAATTTCCCCATACAGCCGTAATTTATGTCCTCTTCTCTACCTCGGGCTTGAATTACCAGCATAGACCTTACCTTTGAAAATTTTTCAAAAGCTATCCTTTAAGTGCCATTTCCCCCGACATCTCTCTGTCCTTTTCCAATTCTAGTTCCAATTTCCAGTCCAGATTATACGATAAATTCCCCATACATGTGATTGAAATAACGCACGTAACAAGATAATATTACAGACAAAATGTGTAACCCAAAGCCGACATATGCAACCAGCCGCATTGCAGCTATCGACGAACGTGAATAGAGCTCCCTAATCGAGACATTTGAAGACGGTTAGGGAGGCCCCATTTAGCAGTAAATTTTCTGGTAATAAATCGAAACTGCTTTCGAAACTATGTGTCTGTTCCAGGTAGGGACTGCGTGCTTAGTCACTGCGCATGGGGATGCCTCCGCAGAGCTTCTCTTCCCGAATCTGCCCTTGAGCGACCCAGTCGCTGTGAAAGGGCAGCGCCGAATCGCTGACAGTCCGTAGGGCGACCCGACGTGACGGCCACGAGCCCATTTGGACGTGAGCACTATCTGTACTCACTCTCGGCTACATGGGCAACCACAAAGACCCACGCTCTAAGTTTGGGTGTGTTATTTTGGATATTTAAGCCAGTCGGGCCGCCTATGTCACCCCAGCTGGGACACTACGGGCAGCCGAGATGAGCGGCGAGACGCAAGGAGCGCGCAAATCCCGCGGCCGGCAGTGGGACGGGGGGCGTCGAGCTGTTCTCGGAGGGAAAAGTCACCTTAGGTGACGCGGGGGGAGCGGGGGGCGTCCTGCCACTTTAAAGCCCAGTTGCTACCCAAACACAAGTAAACAGTGGGGCCGGCGCGGCGGGGCGGGCCGGGGCCGCGGCCGGGGGCGGTCCCGTCCCGTCCCGTCGGGGCGGAGCGGCGCGGCCCCGAGCGCGGGGCTGTGCGCGCCGCGGGGTGGGCCGGCGGCGGCGGCGGGCGGGCGGGGACAGCGCTCCACGCCAGTCACCGCTGAAATGTGATGGACCGGGCAGGGGGCGGCTCAGACTCGCGCCGAGCCTCGCCGGGGTCGAAGGCGGGAGGCTGCGGGCGGGAGGCGGCGGTCTATGCCGGGGCCCCGGGACCGCCGCGGCCAGAGCTCCCAGCCGCCGCCCAGCCCCAGCCCTCCGCAACATGCCGGTCGCCGCCGGGCCCTGGCCCCGCTGAGCGCCCCCGCTGTGGATCTAATGTCTCCGTGAAGGTGCCGCGGCCGCCGCCTCAGCTTTGCCCCGGGAGGAGCAGCAGGCTGCGGTAGGTGAGTGGCTCCGCTGGCCCGCCCTGCCCGCTGCCGTCGGCGGGAGCGGGGCGGCCGCCTCGGGAGCGGAGCCTGCGCTCAGCCGGGAGCGCAGGACCGCCGGGTTTACTTTCAGTTCGCAGCCCCGCTGCGGCTTGGGGTGAGGGTGTCCCCCCCCTCCACACCGCGGGCGCGTTGGTGAGAGGCCGGGCGGCGGCAGCCTGCCGGGATGCGCTCCCGATGTCCTTCACGCGAAACTCCTAGCAGGGAGAAGCCGGTGCGTGCATGGATTGCGAGCTAAGCCGCGAGAGGCACTGGAGAAATCTCGATCGGGGGAAAACACCTGGCTGCGCGGGCAGCGGCGGCCGCGGCTTCGGGTGAAGCCGGCGGGGAGCGGAGGCGACGCGGTGCCCACCCGCTCCCTGGGTAGGACGGCAGCGCCTTCGGGACACGGTCCCGGCCCCGTCGCCGGAGAACGGGGAGATTGGGCCGGACCAGCAGGTCGGCGGCTAGCAGGTAGAGAGGGTTGTCCTGGCACCGGGATTAATTTAATTAAGCTCTCTGAATGGAAGGGGAAAAGGAAGTGCCAAGGTTTAAGTAACATCCGTTTTTGGTTGACTTTCACCCCCCCCCCCCCCCCCCCCCCCCCGGTCCCAACACACCTTAACATAAATGGCCTTAAAATCGCGTATGAAGGCCCTTTCTGGTCTTTTTTGATATGTTTGACTAAAGTTACTTCTAAATACAAATAGTAGCAGATAGTACCGCCTTTCAGACAGAAGGGTAGTTTTGAAAGTTTCTACCTTAAAGTGAAGATTTCGTGTTCAGAATAGTTTTCTCAGAGTTGGTTCTTGGACACCAAAAGGAACGAGGTGCAATGACCCCACACACACACACAGCCAACAAACGCGGCTGTAACAGAGGGAGCTCTGCCCTACAGAAGCACTGCCTCTACCTCGGTATAGCTCCCAGCCGGTGGCTCCGAAACCCAGCCTCAAACAACCGGGACTGAGGCAGGAGCCGCCGGAGCAGCCAGCGAAAAGTGATTTAATTGCCTCTCTTTCGGTTCCTCGCGGAAAGTAAATAGGAACTCACACTACGACATCTTTAAAAATAAGTCTCTATATATAACCACTTCTCCCCCCCCCCCCCCCCCCCCGAATAAAACGAGAAGGTCGCCATACATAATAGTATCGATAACTGTCCCCTGTGTCGATACAATCACAAACGAGAAAAACTGGGCAGCAGCGGAGGAAGCTCCGGAGAGCCACGACTCGAGGCAAACGAAAACAAGAGTAGGCAACACTGCACTTCACACCCGACCTCCTTGCCACATTTTTTTTTCCCCAGTCGGCCAATTGTGCGGTCCCACAAACGTGAAGGAAAGGTATTTTAGGGAAAAAAAAAAATCGAAAAGTATCTTTTCAGCCGGAGTGTGCGCGGTGCCAACGGAACGGCAGGACCCGGGCGGCAGCGGCCCGGGAGGCAGAGACACCGCTCACGGAGCGCGGGCTCTGCGCTCGGAGAGTTTCCTTAATTTTTGTTGTTTGGAGGGGCTGGTTTAGGATTTTTGCAGGGGGAGGTTCTCTTGTTTATTTTGGAAACTGCGCGTTAACAGACCCTCCACACAAATCCCTTGAGGTGCTGGGTCACCCTCGGCCCTACCTCTTGTTTACAGGCCCGGAGAGACCCCGGCGTTTGCTTTGGCCGCTTTCCTGGGTCGTGGCAGCCTCTTGGCTGCTGGAAATGAACCCTCAACGAAAGCAAAAAAAAAAAAGGAAACGGCAGGGGCTTGCCCCCCGCGCCGATGTCTCCCTGCCCTGCGGGAGGTGAGCGTCGCCCCCGGTCCGCCGAGGGGACCCCCTTGCGACGGGAGCAGCGGGCCCGGCGGTTTCGGTTGAATGGGCTGAGTGAAACCCTCTGACAGTCACACACCGCTCATTAGCTCACGGCCCCGCCGCTCCGGCGGAGCTCCCGGCCGGGGGACGCCCGAGGGGGTGCGGGGGGTTCGGCCGCACTGCTCCGTCCCGCCGGGGCTGCGCTCGCCCTTCTCGGCCCCGCGGCACGGAGGGAGCCGAGTGCGGGGTAGCGCCGTGCCGGGCGGCCCTCGGCGGGCCGGGGAGGCCTCCGGGCCGGCCGCTCTTCTCGCCGCCGGTGGGATGGCTGCTGCGCGGGGGGCTGGGTAGGAGGTGTGCGTGCGAGGCAGGGGCTCCTTTTCTCTCCTTCGGTTATCTTGATAAATGAGTTGTTGTTGAAGGAAGAAAAATAAGCAACGGAGCTAGGACGAACGCGGGGTTTATTTCCCCCCCCCGCTCCGCCCCCCGGGCCTGACTCGGCTCTCCGCGAACACCCTGCTCTATCCCGGGAAGGCCCCAGCCAGGAGGGGTCGGGGTCGGGGCCTCCGCGCCCGCAGGAGGCCGGGCGGAGGGTGGAAGCGACGCCGGGGGCCAGGTCGGCTCGGGGGGCAGGAGGGAGGCGGCTCCGGGGTCCCCGCGGTGGGCGCTGCGGGGGAAGGTGGCAGGGCGACGGGAAGCGGAGAGGCTTCGTCTCCGGCCGCGTCTCCGTTCCGCCTGTATTTTTACACGATTCGTTTAATTTGGATTTGCGTCGCCTTCGGTTGGCTTGGTGCTGAGTTTTCACCTCTTTTATTTTAATTTGGGGTGGGTGTTTTGGGAAGGCTATTTTTATTTATTTATTTATTTCCTACGCTTTAGCTTCTCCGGTCGAAGCAATCGCGCCGTGGGTCAGTGTCGGTCGCCGGTCCCGGCGGAGGACGGGAGCCTGGGCTGCGGCGGGGTGCTGGGGCCGCGGCAAAGCAGCGCACAGGAGCCGTGCCTGGCCCTCCCTGGCTCCGCTGCTGCGCTCGCCTCGGCTAAGGAGTACCACGCTGCTCTCAGTAAAAGTCTCTCTCCCCTTCTTTCTCCCTCTTTCTTTCTAGGATTTTCTCCCCGTCTCGGGAGCCCGTCAGAGGCACCAGCTGCTCCGCCGGCTCGCGCCCACCTCGGGAAGATGGGAAGCAAGGCTCTGCCAGCCCCCATCCCGCTGCACCCGTCCCTGCAACTCACTAACTACTCCTTCCTCCAGGCTGTGAACACCTTCCCCGCAGCTGTGGACCAGTTGCAAGGTCTGTACGGACTCAGCGCCGTGCAAACCATGCACATGAACCACTGGACATTGGGCTACCCCAATGTGCATGAAATTACCCGCTCTACCATCACGGAGATGGCGGCCGCGCAGGGCTTGGTGGACTCCCGCTTCCCTTTCCCCGCGCTCCCCTTTGCCACGCACCTCTTCCACCCCAAGCAAGGGGCCATCGCCCACGTCCTCCCAGCATTGCACAAGGACAGGCCCCGCTTTGACTTTGCCAATCTGGCCGTGGCCGCCACGCAGGAGGACCCCCCCAAGGTGGGGGAGCTCGCCAAGATGAGTCCCGGACTGGCCTCGCCCCTGGCGGGCATCAGCAAGCTGTCCCCGGACAGGAAGCCTTCCCGCGGCCGCCTGCCCTCCAAGACGAAAAAGGAGTTCATCTGCAAGTTCTGCGGCAGGCACTTCACCAAGTCCTATAACCTCCTCATCCATGAGCGAACCCACACGGACGAGCGGCCCTACACCTGCGACATCTGCCACAAGGCTTTCCGGAGGCAGGACCACCTGCGGGACCACCGGTGAGGGACCACCACGACCGGGGTCGGGCCGTGGGCAGCCGGGGTGGGGTGAGCCGCTCGAGGGGGATGAGACTCAGCGGCTCCAGGAGCCACGGAAACAGCACAGGAAAAGCCCCCCGCTCAGATTCCGCGGTCACGGAGGGACCAGGGCGGCCGAAACCTACGCTTTGTGTGGGAAGGGCACCCGCCTGAGGGAGAGCCAGAGGGGTTCACAGCCGGAGGTGAAGATCCCGGGGCTTTTGTGCTGCTGAGTCACGACCCTGGGGGGTGCTGGGAACAGGACGGGTCGCAGGTGGGCGCTTCCCTGCTGATCCCCCACCCATCTCCGCACACTGCGGCCGGTGCTGAGAGGCGCCCGCGGCCGCAGAGCTGAGAATCCTCTCCGCCTTCGGAGGAGAGCGGGCTCGGGTCCGGCCGGCAGCGCAGATGCTGTCCCGGTCTGGCAGAAAGTGCAGTCACGCTTCGACACGAATTATTGCAAATGTTTTGAACCGGCCAAGAAGTTTAACCATACACAGATAATAATGGGGAAAGGAAGGAAGAGGACGGTGAGGGTGTCTTGGGGGAGAGCGAGTTTGGAGAAGCGGGGTCTGGGGTCGTGTGGCCCACGAGCCTCCGGCAGCGCTGCTCACCCCCCGGGTTGCCTTCCAGGTACATCCATTCCAAAGAGAAACCCTTCAAGTGCCAGGAGTGCGGGAAGGGCTTCTGCCAGTCCAGGACCCTGGCGGTCCACAAAACCCTACACATGCAGGTGAGCCCGCCCTTCCCCGGCCTCTCAACGCGTGCGCCGCTGGCGCCGGCGCCGGCCCGGCCCGCTTCGGCCCGGCTCAGCTCTTCTTGGCCCGCCGCGGGGCAGGGGCGGTGGCCACGGGGGAACAGGGCTCTGGTGCGGAGGGAAGCGAGGGGCGTCCGGCACTGGACGGCCCCGTGGGTCCGCGGGGAGACAGCGGCCCGTGGTTTTCTCCGCGGAAAAAACGGCGCCCTCGGGAGACGGGCTTAAAGCCAGCGGGGACGCGGTTGGAGGCGGGGAGTGAGCCCCGGGCTCGGGTTTGTCCACGCCGCTGCTTCGAGGCGATTTTCGTTGAGGGCTGCAGCCCTGCCCTGGCGGCGGCGGCAGGCGCGGGGCAGCGAGGCGGCCCGGCGGCGGGATGCGGTGCGGGGCGGTGCGGAGGGACAGCCGTGGCGGCCGGGCGGGCAGCGGGAGTCTCGGAGCGGGAGGGCGGCGCGGAGGCTGTTTTCCGTGTGCCCCAGGGGCGCGGAACATCACGACTCGAGAACTATAAAATAAGGCTTTTGGGGCAGGATAGGGAGAGGTGGGCGGCCGCCCGGTCGCACGGGGCTCCTCTCGTTCGTGTCCTCCCCCGATATCTCCAGTTGTGCGTTGCGATGAGAAAAAGTGCAGTAATACGTTAAACCAGGTGGTTTGTGAAGGATTAATCCTTTGCTTGCTTCAAATCTGAACAGGAATCTCCACACAAATGCCCCACATGTGGAAGAACCTTTAATCAAAGAAGTAACCTGAAAACTCACCTTCTTACCCATACAGACATCAAGCCCTACAACTGTGAGCAGTGCGGCAAAGTGTTCAGGCGAAACTGTGATCTACGGCGGCACAGTCTAACTCACACCCCGCGGCAGGACTTCTAGAGCAGCCAGGGACCCGCGCCCGCTCCGGCAGCTCCAACTTGCCCACTTTACTCAAGGAGCGTATTGTAGGAACTCACAGACGCGCACACACACACACACGGAGACACGCACGCAGACTCGGGGCCAAGCTTTCCTACCACATGTCTGCGAAACTCGTTTAGAGAGTGCGGACTGCAGGATCGGGCCCCTCTCCAACCCACACCCAAGCGTAAAGCTCATCTTGTAGATAATCGCGGCTCATTTTAGAGCTCTGTACAGAACGTGGTTTTTTCTTCGTTTGTTTGTTTTGTATCGTGTCAGATGCACATTGATAACAAATCATGGAGGCAAAGTATCTCTTTAAAAATGTATTTCAAAATAAATCCTCTTTTTTTTTTCCAAATACCTCCCGCCTTCTTGTATTATTCTCTGAGCACTTGGGCTTTTTTTTCCCTGCTGTGTCAATGCAATGGTAAAGCATATTGAATAAATTTCCTAGCCGGGTAATTGTACTGTCACAACAATTTTGGTGATCGCTTTTGTTTGGTCTGTTCCACTGTCGCTGTTGTGTTATCTATTGTTAAGTAAAATGAAAGTGCCTTATTTGAGAGTTTATAGCTCTATTACTTAATAGTATGTGTCTAAATATTAACTTCTGTACTTTTTTTTTTATTTTTTCCGAACGATTTTTTTTTGCAAAAGAAGAAAAACAAAGAAATATTTGCAAATAAACAGATCTTAGGAAATAATGCATAGAGCCGTTCTTACGCCAAAGCGGCTTATTAGTAACTTATTTGCAATCAGGCCGTATATTGTAAAAGTTACCCCTCTCGCGGGGATTGCAGCAGGCAGCCTCCTGCTTGTAGACTTTGGACACGGGCAATTCACCCGCCTAGACAGGGACTTTATCCTGCAGAAGATGATTCTTTCCCGACAGCTCTGGAAGCAAACAGCGAGGCGCCAATTCCGCCCTCTGCCCGGAGCTCATCCGCGGGCCCTGGCAGAGCTGCGGCGCTGGGAGCGGGGATCCCCTCGCCCCGTTGCCCTCCTCCCTCTGCGCTGCCGAGCACAAGTCACGCCCAGGGGGCTGGACGGAGAGGCGCTGAGGAGAAGGATTGTTCCCCCCCTCGGGAGACCCTCAGCCCACCGTGGGGGCCCCCAGGCACTCCCTGCCGGGGTGGCTTTCGGCGACTCAGTATGATGTCCACCCCATGGGCCGCACGCTCAGTGCCTGCACCAGATCGGCAGCCGGCAGGATGGTGGCACTGAACGATGGGCTCCCCTCCCTTGCCATCCTTGCAAGCCCCTCACCAGCGTCTGTGGACCCTTCTGGAAAGGTGTGCCAACGCTGAGGTATTTTCCCTGATATATTGCAGGATGACTTGGATGTGCATCCCCTCGTTACCATCCCACTGCTCTTGTCACTTCTGGAACCCTCTCCACAGTGCTTTGAGCAGTTTGGGGCCCCCAAAAATTGCTCTTTCTCAGGCTGGGGGCAACCATCCTGCCCTACTCCTCTGCTAAATTAAGGACCAGGTTCAATGGCAGAGAGAAATCCTTCTCCCAGGCCCAGGGAGCCCTGTCCAAGGAGAAAGCAATCCCCTTGCACCCAGTTCAGCACAGAGGGCTTCACTCCTGAGCTCCATCTAACAGGGTGCCGGAACTCCAGGCTGGCCCATCCATGGGAAGGATCACACATGCTAGCATGCCCAAAAGCAGCAGGTGCTGATAGAACTTGTGTGGCTACACTGTCCTCATCCCTGATCCCTGGTCCTTCGGCAGGGAATCACACTGCCTGAGCACTGTTAATGAGTAGCACGTCAAACCCAGCAGTGTCTGGGCTGCAGCCAGACCATCGGTGCAGAAAGCTCTGCATCACTGCCCGCACTGCCTCCACAGAAGGCTGCCATGGGGCAGGGACTACGAGCCAGCCCTGCTCTGCCCCAGACCAGGCAGCCAGGTGAATTTCCACTGGTACAGCAGATCTGACAGTGCCAAACTTAAATTTTCTTGTGTGGTCAAGGCCTATCTCTCCATCTGCTCCTGTCCAGGAAGATGGGGAAGGAAAGAATGTTTCTGCAGCCAGAAATACTCTGAAGAGCAGCCTCCCTAGTCAAAGTTTATTTCAGTGCCATCTGGTCTCTTCCTCTTCACCGCCTGTGAACTTGCACCCCTTCTTTGCTGGGGTGCTGCACCCCTAGAAATATCTTTTGTCATACCCTGCCCTGCCATGTTGGCAGCCCTTGTTCTCCCTCTTCAAAATGCTTCTCTCTCCACACTGCTCCTCTCCTCATGGGCATCTTTTTCTCCCTCTTCATGGGCATCTTCCCAATATCTGATGTCTTCCGCTCTGACTGATTCCTCTACTCCGTATGCATTCCTGTTCTGTCAGTAGGTTATTTCCTCTAAGTTTCTCTATCCCTATTGTTCTCTGAGTTCCTGTCCCCAGGCCATTTTATGTCCCCAAGTACGCACAGCAAGGCTGGGATAACTCTGTTTGAGTAAACACTCCTGTCAGGATACATATGGGCTTAGTCCACTCCTCGTAGGCCAAGTTCTATGTGAAGTTTGTTTGGAAAGAACTTAATCAGATGAACAATATCAAAGGACAAAATTAAAGTGATTGTATATAGCTAAGGTTTTATTTAATAGTTTGAGGTTGCTTGTTTAATAATCTTCCCCCTGAGCAGACACAGACTGTAAATTTATCTTCTGAGGATTTCTAGAGTTCAGCAGCTAGAAAAAAAGCCAAATTACTGTAGCGGGTCAGTGACAAGCATCTCTAACAGTTGGTCCATGGACTGTTATTTTATATTTAAACCAGTAGCTATCATCTTCAAATGTCAGAGAATGATCTAGTATTTCTCTTTACTATCAATACACTTGCCTATAGCACTGCCACGCCCCATTCACTTTTTAAAAATTCATCCCTCCCTGGAAAATTTCAGAGGCAGCTATAAAAAACATGTTAAAATACACATATGGTTTGTTGGTTTTAGATCTGTTGGGAACAGAAACAAGCTCTGTAAAGCTACCTTTTGGGCAGGGCTGGGGTTTTTATAGCCATAAAGTTCCATCCTGACTTTCACAATGCAAACACTAAATACAGCAATATCCCTGTGACAGCGTTTGTGCCTCTGTGAAGTGTCCTCCTTCCCTCTGGAAGTTCTCTGCTCAGTCACAGAACACAGCACACAGCTCCATGCTTCTGCAGTTTCCCAGAGCTTCCCAAACCACCTGCCTTCCACTGCCCTGTATTCCTCTCTCCCATTGCCACGTCTTTTTCAGCACTGCATTTTTTTCACCTGCACTGGCATGGCTCTGCAGCTTTCGCTGTGTTAGAGGCAGCAGCTGCAGTGCTGTAGCAGGAAAAAGAACTAGCTGTGCTACACACCAGGAAGAAAAGAACAGCAGATAATAAAACGTCACACAAATCTCCAGTTTTTAGGGTCAAATTATAGCCCTTTAAAGTTGCATCTGAAAACAGATCCTTGCACATCAGTTGCTGAAACAGCTGCTGTCCACAGCTGATGGCAGAGAAACTCAGCCCAGCTAATTGTGCATAAAGCTTTTCAATGCGGTAAATATTCGCTAGCAATGGCATGTCGTGCTATTCCAGACCAGCACAGACTATGACTGATGCCAGGGCAAATTTGCTGGCAAAGTCCAGCTTTATATCAGTACCACCTTAGGAACATGCACAGCCCAGATCTAAGTGTCAAATATTCAGCAGGAACCCAGGAATGTGGTGTGGCCACGTCTGCCTGGGTCTAGGGGCTGATGCCCAGGGTCTCTTCGAGTAAGATGTGAAAAAAACCACTATTTATTGAACTCCTTTCTGCCTGCTCTCCCCTTCCTTTTTCCTCTTCCTTCTTTCTTCTCACTGCTCTACCTTTGGATGTTAGCTTCAGGAACTGCTTCTCTTACCCCAGATATCCTGTACTACACTCTGCCTCCTGCCTAGTCTCACCTCCATCTCTTTCCCTATTTTTTCCCTCCTGTTTCTCTTTTGCTTTCTTTCTCATCCCACATTTCAGTCTCTTTTCCTGAGCAACTTCCTTCACTTAGACTTTTTGGTTCCCTCTTTTGAACCAATCCAACTTCCACCTGTTGCCTCATTCTGTCCTTCAGCCCATATGAGCTCCTCTCTCTTCCCTGACCCGGAGCTCATGTCCCCTCTATGGTACTCCTCACACACTGCTGGCCCTTCCTTGCTGATCCCATTAGTTGATGCAATGTCCACATGGCACTCAGAAGACATCAGAACTGGTGCCATAGATGTGCTTGGACCATTTTAAACATGCTAACTCTGACACAAAGCCAGCAGCATGGTCCCAGGAGGACCATGGTGGCACATGGAGCTGGTGGCAGCCTGGGATGCTCAGGGTGGAAGCACTGTTGTCAGCAGCACTGCAGCCCCCAAACTGCGTGGCTTTCACGAAGATCAAGAGGAGCCAGTGATTTCAGGTGCAGTGTTCTGGCCCCAGAATGTCAAGACTGAGTTTGTAGTTAGTCAGCTAAGCTGCACTGGTGGCTCAGAGCCTCCAATCACTTCATGCTCCTAACACTGTAACTGCAGATAGTCTTCTATACATGAAGTGTAGAAGAGTGACTGGATTTACCAAACTGTATTACACAAGGGTTTAGGCAAATGTTTCTTTACTTTAAAATTGTACTGTGTTTCCAGCTTATATTTCACATCTCATGGCACATTTCTTCCTTCCTCCTTATGTAAACTTGTATTAGTTCTTTTTCCAACTTATAACAGTGTAGTTATGACAAAAATAGGGTAGCTACCAGCCAAAAAGTTATTTTTATTGAAATTATTAAAAATACTTATTTACATTCAAAATCATCATGTCTGTATAAACATTGATTTTAATATCTATTTTCAAAAATCCAGGTACAGATATTTATGAAAATTTTTTACTAGAAGCTCCTATTTTATCAAATGAGATGCAAAAATATCTACACTGAAGACAGTAAGCATCTTTCTTAGATCTGCAGAATGAAGGCAATGGAAGTGTAAGCTGCTTCCCCTCCTCAGAGCCGCCCTTGCAAGCCCGAACACTCTCTCCCAGGTGCAACTTTCAAACACTACCTGGCACATCATGATGAGTGGAACAGGACCCTAAAGCACTGGGTGGGACCCAAAGGCAGTGGCCTTGCACCATCATCCCTACACAGTCAAGCTGGAATGGTGCATGGTCACCTTTCCCTGGGAAGGTTTCTTCCTGTCAGCACTAGGGCAGAACTTTGCAGTACAGATTGACCAAAAAAGCTTAATCTAAAGTTTACAGGTACAGAAAATACTGAGCTCCATGTGATGTGAGTGGTGTGCACAGCAGGGCCCTGTTGGCATGGCTGTGTCATTGGAGAGAGCACACTGGCTGTGTCCCCAGCCCACAGGCAGGCAGGGGGACAGGCAGCAGGGGACAGCAGGCAGGGGACAGGCAGCAGGGAGACAGGTAGGCAGGCAGACAGGCAGCAGGGGACAGCAGGCAGGGGACAGGCAGGCAGGGGAACACGGCCCCAGTGGAGATGTTGCATGCTGCGCTGGGAGATGCAGTGGCCCCAGGGGATGGACAGAGGTCTCTGCTCAGACCTGGCAATGCTGGCTGAAGGTGGCATCTCTCCTGGCTGCAGGCTAGCACCAGTCCCAGCAGCCAGGCCTTGCAGCCATCACAGGACTGGCTTGGATTTGGGGAGATGAGGGGCACTCCTACAAGCTGTCCTCCATTGGGACCACAGTGACAGGGGGTTGGAGGGGGCGCCGGGCAGTCTCTGGGACAACTGGGGCTGGCCAAGTGAATCTCCAGGTCTCCAGACTTTCCATTTGAAATCAGCCTCCTCTTAGCAAGAGAAGGGGAGCAGCAGGACTTTTGCTTTCCTGAAATTCTTGTAGGATCCAGAGAGTGGCTCCATTGCCTCACACGGCTGAGGGCTGCAGCTGGGAGAAGATTACAAACCCCAGGTCTTTTGACTTTCCCTCTCTGCAGAAATCCCCCAGATTTCTGGCTTTGAAGCAAGCTAACTTCACCTTGCCTGCAGATCAGGGATGGGATTGGTAAGGAGCCTGCTGGCAGGGCGGTGGTGCCGGCAGTGCTGTGCCGTAGGCAGTGCTGCGAGACTCCCACTCCCCCAGGCAGTGCCTTGACCTGAGGCTCCCTCGCTATGCACTTGTGAGGGCTCTCCTACATGCCGGGACATTTTGGAGACCCATTTGTTCATCTGGGGGAAGAAGATTGACTGATTGCTTGCTTTTCTTTTTTCAAGAGTAAGAGGAAGCAAAACCTTCGTTTCTTTTTTCCCCTCAGAGATTATTTATAAGGCATTATCTCTGCTACTGCCAGCTGACATCCTTTGGCGTCACTACCACTCAGTGCACTGAAGATGCCTCAAGGTGTGTCAGTCGTGCTTCACGTCAATGCGCCTTGATGTATCTCTTTGGCTGGAATTGAAAGGTACAGTTTCTAAATCTCCCGGTGACCCAATTTGCATGGATCACTGGTGCGCTAGAATGTAGCTACTCCTTCTCATCGTGTTAATGCAAGTTTTCCTGCCTTCAAAGCAGCCTGGCCTCCGTGTGCCACGCTGAGCACAAACGGAGAGCTTGTGCTCGGGTCTCGGTGTGAAACGGGCACGGCTGCTTCAGACTTAGTATCTTCCACACAAGTTACACGCTTTAGGTATTTTCATTGCTACATCACAGTCCCTTTATTTAAACATTGTAAATTCTTTTGCTTGATAAACATAGGCAGACAGCTGGATTATCTTAATCTTGGGGCTTGCAGTCAGCAAGCACGGTGAATGCTCCCAGGTTGCGGAGGCACCCTCTCCTGCCCGGGTCCCCTGGGACCCCCGCAGCAGAGCTGGGGCAGCAGCGCTCAGCGTGTCACCGGGGAAAGGACCCAGACGCCTGCGGGGGAGCAGCCCGACACCAGCGATGGTCACAGGCTGCCTGCCGCAGCGTTCCTGAAGCCAGCCCTGGGGACAGCCCTAATTAATACTTCCTGCAGCCCTGCGGCTCCCCGCGCTGTGTTGGCTGCGCACTGCCCTGTCTGCCGGCACGCCGGGATGGGAAGGAGCGTGGCGGGCAGGCAAAGCCTCGGGGGCCCTTCTAGGAGGCCCTGGGGCCCGGCTGTGACGGCAGATGGGATTGATGGGCAGCCCCAGCCCCGGGCGCGCTCGGGCTGCCTGCGAGGGCAATGCAAATGCAGCGCACCTGCCCGCAGGGTGCCGTGACCTCCGGAGCCCCCTAAAGGACGCCTGGCTGGGGTACAATGTAAACCCAGCGCTGATTTAGTCCAGGAGCTGGTTCTGCTGGGATGAATCATTTGAGCACGCAAGCACCCCATGACTCTGCCTTTCATTTCCATGTTGTGGTCTCCTTTTCCCACTCCAGAGAGGAAATGATGGCGCGATCCTGGGAAGAAGCCCCAAGAGAAAAACGCTAGGAAAACAAGGAAGCATTCGAGGGGATTTCAGTTATATATACGACTGAACAAATCTGGGTGATTAGGTCAGATCCTCACCAACTTCTTTTGTCATGCACCTATTATCCTCTAATTTTATTTCATGAAAACTGGGTCTTGAAATTAATGCTGCATTAAGAGGTATGTGGCAGCTCACACTATCACATGTAATGTTCCTGCCAAGCTACAACCATAGCTTTGTCATGATTCATATTTTCCAACTCCCATTAAAAAGGTTAAAAACAGATTTTCAATAGTTCAGCTGTGGGCACTTCACAATTTTCTGAGTCTAATTTTCCTAGTTAAAACTAATTCTAGACGCACCAAGTTTTTTTAACGAAAAATTAGTCTGCAATGCAGTCATGTGGTCCTGTTCTTTTCTGGGGTGCACAACAGGTTCAGTTCCCTCAAATCACCCAGTGAGTTCAAATGAGTTGGGATTATGACACAGGAGTGAAGGCTATAGGTGGGCACCTTGCTGCCTTTGCCTAGGTCTATCCTTACATACACTTGTTTGTCTACTTCAACAGGGTTTTCCAACTAGGAAGTGAGGATGCGGGCAAATGAAAAGTTACTGCAGATGAAACTGGGGATGTGGAAATTCAGCCCCTCGGCTACTGCCCAGAAACTGCTCTAATGTATCCTTTAACCCTCTCAAAAATACATCTTGACTTTTCCTCTCCCACAGGGAATGAGATACTTGGCTTTTGCTACAAGGTACTCTATGTAAGAGGGTGCAGGTGGACACTTGCCACCACAGAGCAACCAAACTGTAGGTTGGTGACACCTTGCTCCACAGCTGGTTGTCTCTGTAAATTCTGGGGCACAACCGATTAATTTCCCTAAAAGCCCCATTGTAAAATCCTGATTCAGGTAAGGGAATGGCATGGGAGCTTCTGTGCTCAATTGGCCTTTGCCTCACAGCCACTCACAGGCCGCAACCTGGTTTGACTAAAATTCTGCAGGTTTCAGCAACAGGAAATTGCAGATGAGGGAACGCTCTGTAAAGTGCATTTGCACAGTTTCAGTCGCAAGCTGTGAAAAGTAGCAGCTCCCCAAGCCCTCAGCTTTAGCACTGCTATTAATACTGTTTTTTCTAATAGCACTGAGACTAATGGAGCATGAGGGTCTTGTTGTAGTAAACATCCTCCCAATGATGCTCAAGAAACCCACGTCTTGTCTTCACACAGTTTCCTATCTAAATGTCCCAACAAAATCCCAAGCACCGTAAAGTGTCCCAGCCAGAATACAGATGGTTAGGAAGGTGACTCTATTTTAAAACCTAGTTTTGAGGTGTTTCCTGTGCCAGGCAGCAGAACAGGCACTCTGAAATGTTCCTCGAGGCAATGATGGGTGCTGTCCAGGGTTCATGAGAAAAGAAATTAGGGTTTTATTTAGTGCTTTATTCCTTTTCTTTGGAGAACCCCAGGGACTGTTCTCATACAGGTGCTTGGAGTGCGAGGCAGGAGAAAATCCCTGCCCCAAAATTGGATGGGCTTTGCAAACTGTCCCCAAGGACTTAACACCACTCTGATTTCCATGCTCCTCTCACTGGTAATGTAGACAGCCTGTGGTAGTATAAAAGCTGGTCAAGACAGTCAAATAAACTACCAGGACTCCCTGTAGCACTGAAACCTGAAAATATATTCCTCCCAAAGCAGTCAGGAGAGGGATGGGTGTATGGCTGATAGGAGCAAGGCTGGCTAGTGTTTGCCCCATGGCTAGGTAGTGACTCTTCCCGCTCCCCGAGGACAATAGGCCCCATCCTGGGAGTGGACTGGTTTCAATATGGGACTCTCCATCTTGATCCAGTTTGGATGGGTCAAGATATGTTGAGACATGCCCTTTCAATATGCTGCATTTTATTAAAAACAAAGTAGCTGTGGGCCAGATTGTAAAACTAGGTGGGCCTCATTTGTCTGTCCCTACTGTAAGCCAATGAAACCTTCAACATATTCAAACTCTCACCTTTTTACCCATTTGAATGAAAAAGCATCACTAATAAAAGAAAATGACTCACCTAATGCTAAACCTGAGCTCTGTAGATCAGCTTTGATCAAATTCACTGACATTTGGATAACTGCGTTATTATAACTAAAACATCTTTTAAAGTTTTTTTTCCAGACGTTCATTCTTTAAAATTTGCTTTGATCACTGTGCATATCCTTTTCACCAGAAATTTGTCCACAGAGGGTGAATTTTTTTCATTTGTTTTTCATATGGATTCTCTTTCCTTTGTTCACATTTTAAATCAGTGAAGCTACTCTTCAAGCTAGCCCTTACAATAAAAATGCAGCTACTGTGTGGCTTTTTAACAACTCATTTAACCCATCTGTGCTTCAATAGTCCTGTTAGAAACCCAAGGCAACTCACACTTATTTATGCAATGAGGCTGATCATGAGGCTTAATTAGATTTTTTTTTTTAGGGTAAAGTAAACATTTCAGAAGGGCAGAGCAGGGAAGTGACGGTCGCTGTTATGGTGGTCTGACAACACCAATTTGTAATATGTTACAGCAGCAATGTTACAAAATGCTGCACAGAAGGATATTTCTTTCAGAAAGTACTTTTGAATTAGCTCAAGTGCTCCAGTTTCCAAATAAGAGTCACAATCCGAGACAATTAAAATAAATGGAAGCAGGAATGTGTCATGACAATTACAATTTAAAAGACTGAAATCACTGGAGATGGAAGGGCAAAAATTTGCCTGTAAGTATGCATCTGTGTATGAAGCTCAACTTTAGACGTTGAGAAGGATAAAGTTTGACTTTTCTATGAAAAAAGAATTCACACATCTATGCTGCACTAAAATTTAGCTTAGCAATACTTAAGTGCATTTGTAACCAATTTTCCCCTTTCAAGCAGGCAGGAAGACTGTTTAAGCTTGAATTTGCTAATTATCATTTATTGTAATTTGACCATGCAGCTGGGGAAGGTGGTGCTGATTGTTCATCAAAGAGGGCGTCTGCCGGGCTCTAGAGTCAAGATAGTCTTATTAGTGGCTTTTTACAGCATGGGCAGGGTTCTTGTTAGAGCTTGTAACAGAGGTGGATTAAGCACAAATAATTTTTAAGACTTTGAAGTCTAAAGTTGTAGCACCTTTTGCCGTATTGTAGGGAAAAAAAAGCGAACGTGTTCAGATAAGGTTTGCCAGTGAGATTCTCCCCTGGCTCGGGCCAAGGTGCAGTGTTCACCCTCCCAGGGCTGCTGCGCGGCCATTTCGCAAACACGGATTCCTGGCATCTGACGAGCGAGCCCTGGAACTCCGCGCGGCTTCTGCCTCCGATAAAACTATTTCTGAGCGCACGCATTTCCCAAGGTCGGGCCCTGCGATCATTAGCTCCACACCAAGCTTCTTAGGGATTGCTTGTTTTCCCAAAACACTTGAGGCTGAGAATTCCTATTAATATAAATCTGCTTTAAACAGGAGATAGTCATTTTTTAATGCAGACATCCTTTAATATTTTCATGATGTGGCTTATACCTTAATAGATAGCAGTTGCGGTGCAGATCTGGCCGCGCAGTTGCATTACATATTTGCAGTAATGAGAACCTTTGCCGACATGGAAAATTATTATTAAGAAAATTAATGTAAGGAAGGTCTTTAATAGGTTTTTGTCTGTGTCTAATACAATTTTGCAGTTAGCAGAAGGAAGGAATTTACTATCAGGTGAGTAGCCAGCTCTTCAGAAATCATGTTTTGTTGACCACATTTTAAGACCTGCTGGTTTGATTTAGCACATCAGGAGCAATATCTGGTTCGTAAACAACAGCATGAAACACTACGCTCAGGATCCCGCCTGGCATACTCAGCTGTCAGAACCTTGCCCACAAGAAAGAGTTCCTTGGTGCAAATGTTTTTCTTGTTGGTGCCCTTTCTGTCTGGGGAAGTGCTTTGAAAGCTCAGAAACTTCAGCAGGGCCGGAGAGCAGCTTAATGCTCAAACCCACCTAGCAGTGACTGGGTGAAAAGACATTGTCTTTTCATAAGCAGCATCTGTCAAGTCCTTTGGCAGAACAGAAGTAGCTGATTTCCCAATGAGAAAGGCTGCTCTTACTTGTTGCATGTCCAAGGACCGTAGTGTTACAGCAATAGGGCAGCGTGCAGACACTGCTCTACACAGAATGGGGAGAAATCCTGGATGGGAACCAACCTCCTTTGCCTCCCACCCCAGCCTCTGCCCCCCAGCTCACAGCCGCCATCCCATCAGAGAACACCAGCGCTGGCATCAACTTTTGTTCAAGGTGATCCATGATTTAGATATTAGTCTTTTTATCTGTTGCCTGGGTTTACTCTTGAGTAAAAGAAGACTGGCATATTTTTCTCCTTTTTGCTGCAAGGAAGGTAGGAACTGACCCCCTTTATTTCCCGGTGAGTGAGAATATTAGAGATGATGCAAGCAGAAGATATCTGGCACGACAATACAGAAACCAAAGGGAAAAGAATTCTTGGAAGAAACCCCGTTTTTTTTTCAATTTAGACAGCTTGATTCATTACCTCCTACCTAAATTTCTTGAAAACAATACTTAGAAAGAGAGAGGGATTTCTTGGTAAACACTGTGTATTGTATGCCACTTTCCAAGGAGTGGGCAGACTCCTAACACCCTTCTGAGTCCTCCTTGAGAGACACCAATTGTGAGAGGAAGGGTTGTATTTGATCAATAAGAAATGTGTGTGTGTGTGCGTGTGTGTGTGTGTGCACAAATAAAAGGATCAGCAGATCCAACCCTCTTATCTCCCTTCCTTCTTGCATGCCAGATCACCTTTAGCATCAGCTCCAGTCCTGCAGCTGCTGCTTTCAAGCAGGGCTCATCGACACCAGCCCTGGCTGCTGACCCGCTCTGGCGACAGACTCAGACCTTGCCTTTCCTCATCCCTTCCCTTTACCCTTTCATTCCCACAACCCGAATGAAGTGGAAAACGAAAGTGAATTGTTAGCTGCACTTTTTCAAAATTGAATAGATATCAGAAGTTCTCTGGAAGTGAAAGATGACAATTAGTTTCCAAAATACTGCCATAACTTTTTTTTAGAAACCCTCTGCTGCTCCGTGTTTCATCACTGAGGGTGCAGAGAGAATAAGGCTTGTTTTACCACAGCATGGACTGTCTTCCTGGAAACCCCAACAGACACACAGAGAAATGTTGTTAGCTTGAAGGATCTTTCAAGATTTGGATAGCTAGTTTTGCCCAGATAAGAAGTAATTTTTCTTCATAACTAATTCAGAAAATCTTTAAACCAGATTGACTAGCAATGTGTTACTATTCACCATCATCTTGAGTACTGCCAGTGGCTTGATCACATTGTTCCGAAATAATACAAGAACAAAACATGCTTATAAAATATAAGTGGTGTGCATGCCCAGCTCATTTCTTTTTATCCCCAAATATTTAATATAACTTCATTTTGCAACATGTGGATGGTTAGTTCATAGTTCATGCACAAAAAGTAACACAGTATTGAAACATTGCCCTTTTATTCCCCCTAAAGAATGAGATAATAGAATCAACTTCTTTTCAGTTGCCTATGGCATTTTTATGGAAGGTAGATAGCACATATATATATTTGGAGACACACACACCCAGAACATATATGATTCTTTGTGGTTGAGCCAGTCGCATTTGTCATCAATAACAGCAAAACATGGACCTGATCCAATTGCTTTGCAGTTTCCTGTCATATTAATGCAGTATAGAAATATAAAAATAATATATAATTATACTCACCGTATTACAGTAGAAAGTTTTCTGTCTAGACTTTTAACTCTACTCTCATCTCTACTAGAAACCACTATTTTATCTTTCTTTACAATGTTCCTTTTGCATCAGAAAAATTGCTGCTCATATTTGCATAAGCCATTCAACAGACTGATGAAAATAAAAACATGCACAAAAAATAGAGGACAAAAGTTTATATCAAACAATACACATCAAAGAGGAGAGACTTCACTTCCTTTTTGCTACCTCCACCCGTAGATTTTCACATTAATCAAATCATTACTACATCATTGCTAGTAGCCCCAAATGGCTCATATTAATTCACTTCTTCTCCGTCAGAATTATTTTTTTATTAAATCCTTAAATATCATTATATCAAAATAATATGCTAGTAAACATTTTAAATAGTTGATAATGTAGAACATTTGCCCTTTTAATTCTTGTTAGGTGGACCCCAAACCAAAAATACATCAAAGGAGAAAAGAATCTAAAATTTCAATTAATCTTAACCAGAAGTTCAAGCAATGACAATACCGAAGAGACTTTGTAATACCTAATATCCCCAGACAATATCTCAAATCCACATGTGAATATAAAATAACTTCTTGCTTGACTTTGTTGATCCAGAATTGTCAGTGGAATAGAAATTTCGGCAATTCCTAAAGGTATCAAAGTATGATTCGCTCTGATTTCAGCTTAAATTATCCATTTGTCTATATCTGCATTTTGTCTCTTTCGGAAAGCAGAGGGGATTTGTTCGTTCATGGTCTTTAAAAACACTGTCTTATTTTCATTAAGCTAAGCCCACTGCTGATGTAATTCTTGCATTACAAAGGTCTTAATTTAAACCATGACATAAATGCTTTTCATCAGTTGATTTTTTTGTTCTTTGTGCCAAATTTCTTGCATTTTTAAAATAAAGAATATGGTGTATAATAACTGCTGCGGGACAGGCTGCTTTATTCTTCAATATGAAAGACAAATGGGGTGTGACATGCATACGTTTCAACATGCAGCACTTACTTCTTCAGGACCTTTACTTTTTCCACTGTTTTCTCAGTAGACTATTTCACTTCCTTTGAATCAGGCCTAACGATAACACCGGATTTGAAGCACGGTTCTCGGCGTTGAGCACACTGACGGGACCAAGAGGTGAAAAGTGCTTCTAATCTCTTTCCTCTCTCTCTCTCCCCCTCCTCTCCCTCTCCCTCTTCCACTCCCTGCCTTCCTCTCCTTCCTTCCCCCCTCCACTCAAGGATTTGGGGTCTGCAGATGATAATTTACAGAGCGTTTTGGAAGAAGGGTGGGGATGCATTCCTAACACCCCAAATCCTGGTTTGCATTACACATTAGGGATTTCAAAGCACACCAAGATTTAATCATAATCAGAAAGTAGAGAAATTGTTTCTACAACATTCTGCAGTACCGAGTCTTTTTTTCCCCTTTGGTATCCCTGTATCTAATACAGCAAAATTGTATTGCCATACGTCCTACTATTATTGCAATGATCAGTGAGCTGTGTAAATGCATCTGGGAAAACTGCATAACTTGTTTGTATATTATTTTGAGTTTAGGGGCTTGGTTAATTTTCAGGTGTAGTCCAAAGGCACTAGCTGTTTCTCTACTTAAATGTGGAAGTACAGAAGAAATTTTTCTTGATTAGCATTACTTTAAATGAATGAAGATTACAATGGAAAGGATTCAAATACTTTATTTAAGCAGAATTTTCAGCATAATCTACGCTAACACCAAACTGCAGCTAGTTCATTGATCTCCACAGGACAATATTGTCAAATACAGAACAGATTTAGAAAATCTCAGTTAAATTTGTGGAAGAAGTAAAATCTTTAGGTTATCTTTCTTCATCTACTGCATTTAAGAAGATCTTGACCTGATACTTCTTTGTTCGTCCTGGCTTTATATTTTGTCTTTAAAACAATACTCTATAAATTGCCAAAAAAAGGATACAGGGACAGGTTGACCTTTAGGCTGTCAATTTTCTTGTATTATACAAGATATTAAATGAAATGGAAAGGGTGCCTTTTTTACTCAGATTAAGTATTTGTAATTAATAATTTTACATGACATTTAATTTTATTTCTTGAACATTGGGAACCTGAATAAAATTGACGCTGGGGAAATAAATATTTTTCCTATGAAATACTTAGGACAACAGTATGTTGAATACTTCTAAATTTCTGATTATATTCATAACGTTGGATATCACTTGGTCTGTTATTTTATCTTTTCTCCTTTATTCACTTTACTGTTCTATTGCATGAACCTGAGCTGAAGAGAGCAGAGCTATTCTGTAAGGGCGTGTTCATCTTTACATATTTTAAACCTATTTTGATAGATTTATATCAAGGCTGAAGTAATTCACTCTGGGAAAAAACTTGGCATCAAAACTTTTAAATACAAGCAGATTTTTCTTTCAAATTTTTTTAAAGAAAATTTAAAAATAATTCGGCATGTTCTTAAAGGCAAAGGTTTAAGTCCTGATTCATTTTAAGTCAGTGGAGCCAGGACTTCCTTCAAATGATGGGAAACAATTACATTTAACATTTTCAGATGGAAATTTTGTACTTGTATAAATTGGAATTGTCTTTTTTTTTTTTTTTTTTTTTTTTTTTTTTTTTTTTTTTTTGAGGTGGGGGGGTGTGTATCCATATTGTATAATCCGTAGCGTGAACTCATCTCTGGATATCTTTCTGTTAAGTGACTGTCTTTTTTTCATTAAGATAAGTAACAGTTCAACATATGTGGTTACTTAAGAAATTCCTCGGGATCTTTAGTGGAGTCTTTGGGGATGTGAAATCAGCCGTTGTCATTCATGACAAAGATCCCACATAATTTTTCCAAAGAGTTTGGCATGCCAATGAGAGTGGATCAGCATAAGTGACTGTATTTTGCCCATGCACTTTCCATCTGAGATTTGGATCTGAGATGGGACTTCTGCTTTTCCTGCCCTAATCTGCCTTCAAGTACCACTTTGCATTAAAGTACCTTACGTTTTTGGCCAGGCCAGGAGAGCTGTGAACTTCATTACCTTGCCTCGCTTCACAGAAAGGTGAGGTTATTGTTGGTGAGATCCTGCTCACCTTAATCAAAGACAAAACCCGACCCCCAGAGAAGTAGTTAAGGACAGCTTGTGTGAGGTACCTGCAGGATGGGCCCGATCTCTCTCTCGGGTAAAGCTGTTCCAGAGAGTTTTATCATGCCTGTCACCTCTGATTGTGTTCAAATATCAGCAATACTAAAGCACTCCGAGGTAGATGATACAATTTTTGTGCAAGGAATGAGTAGTTCAACCTAGACCTACCCTGAAGTTCCTGCCTTGAACCCTCAGATCCCCAATAATTCCCTGGGGATTTAACCCCACATGTGGGGTCTTGGAGCCAAGCCAGACTACTGCAGGCAGGACAGTCCCTTCCCCATGCCAGCAGGCTGGGACAGTGTCCAGCTCTGTGTTTCAGGATGTTAGAAACTGGACCAGCTCCACTGCTGTAGTCTTAGATGAAGACAGTATCTAAGGCCTTTTTGGGTGTTTGCTGCGGATGTGAGATTGATGGTAATTCTCTGGTGTGATCTTGATTATTTACAAAGAATAAAGTCTGCTTTCCTGAATCCTGTAAGGGACCAGCAGCAACATGCAACAGCTTTGCCTGGAATCACTGGGCAGGACTTCCAGAGAGTTTTCTGCTGAAAGGGAGCTCTGCACCCTGCTTTCCTCCCTGGCTCTGCCATCAGGAGTGGCTCAGATGCACTCTGGCTGTGGTTTCTCCTCACATTTTGTGGACCTTTCTCTCTGTTGCCTGTACAGTTCATGTTGTCTGCGCCAGGGAAGGCTGGGCCCCTACACACTGCAGGTGCATGGGCTGTGCACTCTGGGGAGATCAGAGCTTCCACGAGTCTTCCTCCTCCACAAAAATGCTGTGAACCTGAACAAACTGGGTTAGCACCACATTATGGCCATGCCCTCCCAACCCAGGCACAGGTATGACAGAGCTGCCCTCGGTGCATGTACCCTGGCTGCCTGCCCTTCCCAGACTCTGGTCAGAAAGCTGAGTGACAAGTGTCACCTAACTGTCCAAATAAATAGTTCCTTCTGCTACATACGCATGTACCATGGCCTTTTGAGCTCAAGTGTGCATCCTACTGTGCTCGTGATGGACAGGCAACATTGCAAAGTGTTGAAAATGCAAATGCTGACAGTAAGCACCAAGGTGAGGCTGAAAAGTGAGCTGGATATGGGTAAAATCAGTCATTGCTCTGTGATCAAACACAGAGCCGAGACAGTGAAGCTCCGTGCTTTTATTCCTTCCTCCACAAATGGAGTCCCTGTATGTCTTGGCTGTTGTCTGTATGTAAATGTACTATTGCAGTGTGCAGCTACCTCCACGCATATACTTTCATCTTTATATTTATTTCATCCTTCTGTGGAGAATAACTACATTACATGTTAGTACTATCAGTAGTTTGCACTGTTAACATTCTATTATACTCCCATAAAATCCAAGGACAATTTCATAGTTAGAATAAATAACTCTACACCCCCAATCTAAAGCTATGTATGTATGACCAAGCAGCATTTTTTGCTGCTAGGATGAAGCATTTTCTAAGATTTTAGAAGATTTTTTTTTTACAGCAGCATGCAGTCCAAAGCCCAACGTTGATCTCACAGAACCTGGACGTTGCTGCAGGGACTGCCAGGCAGCCCTATCACAACTGGATGTTCCCTTGTGCTGCTGTCTTTTATGATACAGCTTTTGTTTCCACAGTTATGATCTGTTATGTTATGGCTGTGACCAAATACACCTGGTGAATGTATTTGCAGTTTCAGTTAAACACATAAGGGGTTTAACAGTGTGACCAGAACTTATTTCAATTTGCATAGATTTTAGTGCATGCAGAATTAACATGCTTCTGCGCATCTCCAATCTTTTAAGCACTGTAGCCTTTTTATTTTGTTGCTCAGAGTAAACACTGGCCTCTATATATCCATCCTGCTCTCCATCTGGTATTCTGAGACTGCAAGCAGTAGTAAAGGTGGGGCTACAGACTTCAAAGATACTCATACGTCTTGAAACTAAGCGCTGTGCTAAACTCCTTTTAATGCCTCTGTGGGAAAGTGTCTCCATATGTCATCCCATGTATTTTCTTTGCTATTTAAAGTATTGCTTAATATTACACTAAGCTGGTGGAAAACTATTTGCTTTGTTGGGTTAGTTCTACTTGGGCTTAATGCAGGGCTGGGTAAGAACCAGAGCCTGTGCATGGGAGCGAGTGGGACCAGGAGCAGCTGGGGTGGGAGAAAGAGGCACTGGGGCACCCAGCAGCAGTGGGGTTTCCATTGCTGGGAGGTGGTTATCAGTCCAGCTGAGTGGAGAAATCCTTGGCTGGCTGGGAGGTGTTGAGGCAGGGGTGTAACTGGACTTGCACTTCATCAATTGCACAAGCGGGCAAGCGGGGTCTGTATCTCTGAAGTGTTTTCAGACCTTGTAAATCCTCATCCCCATTTCCTTTGTTTAAGTCCTGCTCCTTTTGGACTGTTCTTCCCAACTTCATGCTTTCTCTCTCATCACCAATTGGAGCACCTTCCCACAATCCTGTAATCTTATTTCTTGTCTTCTCTGTTTTCTGTGACCTCTCAACTCTGCAATCACTCTTTGAACAAGTCCTCTGGAGACTCCTTCTTATGTTCCCCTACTGATCTTTGGAGGGCTCTTTCAGGTTCTGATTTCGATCTCCTTCCCTGGGTTCTCTACACTTCATGTCTGGACAACCTCCTACCAGAAAAACATATGTAGAACCCATTGTTGTGCTCGGGAGTCATAGACCTACCATGCATCTCCTGCCACCTCCTTCTGCTTTCACTTTAATTGTCTACTTTTAAAAACCACCCCATCCTTTCCCATTTCTTAAATCTGGGCCACCATACATTCAGGAACACTGAAATCATGAGACCAGAAGGACGATCAATCCCTTATTCTGATTTTTTTTAATCTGGACTTTAAAGTCAACTTCCTTTAGAATCATGATTTTTAAAATTTGGGTTGCTGTTCCCTCCTCGTTTATAACTACAGACCAAATGCCTTGTAAGAATTTGTCTTTCTTAGAGATGTTATTTCTTTTCCTCTCCAGTACATGGTGACATCTTTTGTGTCTTTCTAACTTCTGTAGTTTTGTAGAGGCAGCAACCAAATTTCCCTCTGGCCGTTCTTTAACACCACTTGGGCTACTGTGCTTTCTTGGTTGCTGCCCTATTTCTGCAAGATACCCCAAGCAAGAAATTGGGTTAAGAGATAGGTTCTTGAAAATGAAAGTGATAAGACTGACAAGACTATCTTCCACTTCACAGTCTAGTTATCACTAGCTTAACTGTTTTACCTGTGCTAATGCAGTGGTCAGGACCCCTACTGTTGCAGGACTTCTCTCATACAAGAGAGGGTTAGTGAAAGTCTTTGTGGACAATCTGTTTGATCCAACCCTAAATGCCTCCTCTACGCTCTCCTCCACCCTGCAAGATGTCATCAGGGTGGCTGAGGCTCTTGCATGAACGCCCTTGGTACAGCCCTGCCTGTAACCCCTTTTATCAGTGGCTGCACTCAACCCCACGTTCACTTTTTTCGTTGCAGTATCCCAGAAGGAAAAGCTAGAAGACTTTAAATGCAACGTTTTTATTGAAATGAAGGTGATTTTTCAAAGGTGACTTTTTAACAGATGGTAGGAAATATCAAGGCTTCTGCTAGTGTTTAACTGTAATATGGCATTGATATGGAGGATGCATTGTCAAAAGGTAATAAACTGCAATCCTAAAGGATCTATGTGGCCGGCAGTTACACTTATTCCAAGGTCTTTTTAAAAATCTTACTATTTGTGAACCATGCATGACTCAAGCTTGCCATATAGGAGAACTGTTTTGTCTCTCCCTCCAGTTACAGTATTTATAATAAAAATAGATATTCTAGTACATATTTAATATAAATACATGTAATTGTATTTTCCAAAGACCCGA
Source organism: Chamaea fasciata (assembly GCF_029207755.1). Taxonomy (NCBI): domain Eukaryota; kingdom Metazoa; phylum Chordata; class Aves; order Passeriformes; family Sylviidae; genus Chamaea; species Chamaea fasciata. The sequence continues at coordinate 22,242,689 of NW_027094086.1, read as the reverse complement.
ACTTATGGAAAACTACTTTTGACCATCAGAAACTGAGTGCCCACTACATGTTACCCAAAAGACTTTACAGCATTTCAGTCTGAAAAAGTCAGGTCTTACACCTCCCCATGAGGCAGCCTGGTACGGTGATGTGAGAACTGCTTTTCATTTGGGAAGGCTGAAGAAGAAGGGATTTGAGCAAACTAACTCCATACATTCAGATCCAGAAAAATGCTGGTCCATAAATTTAAACTTCTCAGAGAAATCAAATTCTACTCATTTTGTTGGAAGCACAACACTGTTTCCAGCCAAAGGAATGAGCACGGTTGATCCCACCACATTTAGTTTTTTGAGTTTGGGAATTCAAACATGAGAGAAAGTATCTCTCTGACTCTTCTGTTCAGGAACCATTTTCCCTGCACAGTTGTGAGCTGGGCTGTACCAGTATAAGTGAGGACAACACTTGACTTGGCCCTGTGTTCATGCTTATAATATTGCCCCTATTCACAGAGTGGAAACTTGCTGGATTTTTTCCATTACGAGGAGAAATTGATGATAGGAGTCAGGAATGTCTTTGGTTTATTTACAAAGCATGTACTCAGAATCATGTTTCTCTGAATGTAGCAGAAACAAACAACAGGCACTTTTCTTACTCAGAGTTTCCAAGCCAGAGCCTGTAGTGCGGCATGTATTCCATAGAGCCGTGCTGCTCCGGCCTGGGCCCCTGGCAAGGCTCTGCTTCCCTGGCTGCTGCTCCTGAAGGGCAGCAAGGTGAGACCTGCACATGCACATCCTCCTCCCCACATCCTACCAGCTGGTTTCCTCACCCCACATGCCATGGGGGATCCTGGCCAAGCACAGCCTGCTTCTGGCCGAGCTCAGTTACCATCCAGGTCACATCCTCTGTTGTCTCCAGAATCCTGCTCCTGAAGGGGCTGGAATGCTCTTCTCATTTAACTTGAGGGACAGACATGTGCAATAGCTTTTCAGAGGTGTGTGACTCTAGCTTAAAAAGTGACTTCTCCACTGCCTTGAGAAGCCCACACAGATACAACCCACATGTGCACATGCACACACATGCAGAACCCCCAGGCCTTTGGAGAAGATGAGTAACGTGTAGTATAACAGAATTATAAAATTGTTTCATAGTTGTCTAAATAATTTATAATTTTCCGTTCCTTTATTGTAGGCCCAGTTTCACACTAATTTTACAACCAAACAGCTTATCTCAGATCTGTGGCATGAATTTAGTCAAATGGAAATAGGTAAATGACAGTGAAAAATCTTGACATTTTTGAATGCCTACAACAAGACAATGTTCTCACATTTCAAACAAGTGCTAATTTTTATGGTATTGAGCCAGTCACTCTTGAGCTCTGCTGATCACATTTTGATAGGAGGGTGCAATGTATAATGTCAAAGATTTTTCATTCCATGAAAAAAATTCCTCAATCATTTCAAACTAAAAAGGTGGAGACAATGGGCAGGCAGAGTAACACTGTGCTATATTTCTCAGCTCAGAGTCTTAAAGCTTTTTTCCATCTTTAGTAGTATTTACTTTTAGCAAAGAACATTAGAATAGTTGTAAGTGCGAGTGAAGCTGAAAGCAGACCCACCAGAACCCATTGCACAATACATGGTAAGCTGACAGGAGGAAATGTTCTCATGGTATTGTAGCTTTGTGGTATTTCCATCCTTTCTTCTCAGGATGACCTGCTTATAATCTGAATTGCACAAAGGTTTCCTTTTTCTCTGATCTCAATAATTCCCTGATCTCTGTAATTTGTGAATTTTCATATGTAAAACTCATCTGATTAATTCTATTTTAAGTACATATACAATTCTAAAACAACTTAAAAAATATTTCTAGGGTGGGATAAGCATTAAATTTATCAAATTTACACAAAATGAGAGAATAGCTAGTAGTTTATGAAACAGATCCTTTGACCCTGATGTTGGACCAATGAGAAAGGGATGTTTTCAATGATTCTTTTCATATGTTTATTGGATGCACACATTGCTTATATCTGTCAATAACACTGAGAGCTATGACTTGATAGGGCAAAATAAACATTTTTAAACATGAACAGACTGCATTGGTAGCAGTGGAATGCATCTAGTTAGCTAAATACCCTGTCCTCAGGCACTGAAGGGATCATAATTACAGTTGCAACTCCACCTTCTGGCTTATTTTCCTCTAAGGAGTCCAAGATTTTGGATCTTTTATTTGAATAAATTTGGATACTTCCTTCAGGGTTTGAAAAAGGGAAAAATTGACAGCTGCATTCCAAAGAAAGCTTAGCTGGATGGAAAATGACTGCTTGTAATACCAACGTGCTCTTTGTTTAGTGGCGCAAATCATTATCATCATTTTTAAAATGTGTAACTAGAGTAAACACTGAATTTGAAAGCAAAGAACTCATTTCATGAGTTGAATATTTCCATATGAAAATAAATGTGTATGTGTGAAATCTTTTTTTGAACAACCTTCAACAATTGTATGGGAAAAATACCATGGAAAACTCTTCTCAGCAGAGGCATTTGGGCTACTTTAAAGGAACACAGAAAGGGTAAAGGAATCACATGGAGATGGAGACTGAAAAAGCAGATACATCCTTGACTAACTTTGTTCTGTGATAGCAAAGAGTTTGAATTTTTCCACATTTGTCTCCATATTTGTCAAGCTAGGGTACTGTCTCAGACACTTTTCTATACTAAAGACAGTATTTTCAACATTCAGTATTCCTCATCACCACAACTATCTGAAGCAATCAATTCTGTGATTGCTCTCAATGGCTTCAGAACAACATTCAAACTCGTGTGTTCCTGGTCAGAAGGGTTTTAAACATACAGCTCTTTTTAAAATAGCATTATACACATATTTGGTTATAAACATCTTCTTTTGCATCCTTAGAAATAAATGGAGACTCAGAGTCATACACAAGATTTAACGGGAAAAGTTATACCCCTGTGTAAAGACAAGCACCAGCAGTGGAACAGTGATAAATGAAGCTGTTCAGGCTCCCTGGCATGTTGATTCTGTGGAGTACGTTTTACTGAAACAGTTTCCATATCATGTTTGGCCTCACGAATGTTCAGTGGAAGAGGCCAAATCCTGTCTTCAATCCAGTCTCTGCAATTCCCTTCAACCACGTTGCAGCTTTCATCTGTTTTCTTGCATCAGATTCTTTCACGGGAGTTCAGCCGTGCCAAGCATCTTGAAGTTGTATTACCAAGAATGCTTCAAGCACAAATCTCTTAGCCTCATCACTGAACACAAGTGCCTTTGCCCAAGTGCAGAAAAGGTTTCTTTGCCTTGAATTCAAGGAAAAAACTGGCAGATTTTGCACCACTTTGAGTCAAGATCTTAGCCTTTAAAGCTGTGGCATAAACATAGGTGTTGAACCACAGCGGGATTTGGACTGTGGAAGAGGAATCAGTGTCTGTAGGAATCTGTGAAATGTTTCCATGTGAAGAGAACATTCTCCAGTATGTCTCTAGACTGGCCCGTCCACAGGGCTTGGGAAAAACAGCATCTTGATTTTCTCCACTGCAACCCACATTCACAGATTGAAATTATATCTGTGCCTTGGTCTGAACAGTTTTCAACCACTCCATCCCTGGGGTCTCAACCCTTTCTCCCTCCTTGAGAGCATAAATTAATGGGAGAGGAGGGAAACTTTTGTTAGTTTTGGCTCAGGGCTGGCTGGGGCACTAATAGGCTGACCAAATGTCAAGAACTCCCCAGAGGAGAAAGGACTAACCTAAACAAAAAACCCGTGATGAGCAAAACCAAAACCAGGCAGGAGTGTGAGATTTGAGGGCTCACATGTAGATCAGGAAGGTATCAGGTGACCACACTGAGCAGAGGACTCCAAAAAACGTCCAGTAAGCTGCAAGTATCTGGTTTATCACTCATTTCCTTACTTTTCCTTAGCTAAGACTGCTGCACCTTGAGAAAAGCCTTTTCTGTCATCAACCCTTGCACTCCCCTACCTCACTGTGCCAGGCAGCAAGCATGTGCTGGAGGGACAGGCCCTCTGCTCCTGTGCTGCTCCCTGACAAAGGGCCAGGTTGGGCTCCAGGGAGAGCTGCTTTCCTCTCCTTGCCCGTACCAGAACAGCTTCTGTCTGAACCTGGAAGATGAGAGAAGGCTTTTCGCCATGCTACCATGTCATCAATCCCAGTGTAGAGGACCCAGTGCAGGAAGAGTGCCCTGCTGGTTCTGGGACATTTAGCAGGTCATGGATTGGTTTTTGAGGTGCTCAAGCACATTCCTAACTGGAGCCTCTTTTAAGAGAAGTTTCCGGCCAGGGATGGGAATGACTGGAAGATGGAAGAAGGAAGCCAACAAGAAAAAGCAGCTGAGGAACAGCAAGAAAATGAAGAAAATATTGTGTCTTTCAGTGTTGCAAGTGGGACCATTTCACTTGAAGAAGAAACATCTGAGAAATAATTTTAAAATACTGTCTCAAAACAGGACTAGTAGGCATCAGTCGGGAAATCTGTCTTTAAGTTCCAGACTCTGGAACTGTATTTCTATTGTGTTTGAACCAATTCAGTCAACCCCACTTAATTTCCATTGTTGAGGGAGCCTAAAATAGGCAAGAAAATAAGAAAAAAATCCCAGAGTCTACTGGAGAGATATGCTTAGAAAGAAAAGACCATTTTAAGAAGAGGGCAAAAAAATGTGGAGAATTGACAGGAAGAATATAAAATTCAGGTAGTGAAGCAATTTTGGGGATTTTCTTTTTTGGTTTTTCTTTTTTTTTTTTTTCTGTAGAGAATTTGTCATCAGCCTATTGTAGCCATCCACCTGTAGAGTAACTGTAAATACACTGGGCATAGCAAGCTAATCTTCTGACTTTTCTTTGCGTCACCCTTGTGGGGAAAATGCCACAAGAGAAATTTATCTGACATGTTGTCATTTCTCTTTGCATTTTAAACCTGTCCAAAATGAAAAAAGTGAAGCAGTTTGTTTGAGTTGCAGAAAGGGTTTTGGCTTACTCCCCATGAAAATATGATTATAAATTCCTCCTGCATTTACTGTTGGCATATTATAAACAATTGACTCCACTGATTACGGGGTTATATAAGACTTTTCATGTTATTTGAGACCTAATTCATCAGGTGCTCTATGAAAGTGACATAGATATTTTTTAACATCTAAAATTCAAACACAAAGAAACTTTTTCTGTTCTGTGGGATTTTTATTACTAGCCTGGAGAGGAGGAAAGAAAACTGTGAGAGTTCTTGCCTTATACGCCCAAGATGATTGCTTTCAGTGCAATTTTTACCCATTTGCAGCTGGGCTGTGAGTATTCCTGCTTGGTGACAGTGTTGTCCCCATCAAGAAATTTAAAAATTTCAGTGTCCTTATTTAAACCTCTGGGTTTCAGCCTCTGCATTTCATTCAAGATTTTGAAAGTCTTGGCATCTATCCCAAAGCTTCTTGGTGAATTGTAGGGCATGAAAGAAGTTGCATTTTGACCGCCATATTTTACCTTAGTGTGGAACACTGGATGATCTGTCAGAGATGGGGAAAAACCATGGAAATGAATATAATCCATTTGTTTATGGTCACAATGTCCTGAAGGGAGTGTTCCAAAACCAGAATGCTGAATTTGCTATTTCTGTGAGTTAGCAGAAAAATATGACTTCCCATTCACTAACTATATGCCTGGCAGTGCCTGAAGTTTGGATAAAGTTATCAAAGATGCAGAGCAGTCACATACAAAAATATTCCTGTAAGACATATTACAAATAATATTTTTTGGGGGGAAAGCTTTCTGAGATCTTCAAAACACAATTTTAGAAGAGATTATCTGTATGAGGATGACCTAGCAGAAGAACAGAATTTCAGAAAACATTACTAACATCACTATGGCATACATAGTTTCATGCTTTCTATTGTATTCTATGGTATTTATCATATTCTGACGTATTCTTACAAACTATATTTTTACCTATTACTGCTATACTGAGGCAAACCTGTACCTCAGCTATTTGGGTAGGTGAGAGTGAGGGTGTTGTAAACTCCCTTTTCCTGCAAGTTTCTCACAAGTTTAAAGGTTTCTTCAAAGAGAAAGTAAAGCATGTACATTTTGTAGTTACAGCAAATTTGACTCACGTTGTCCCTTAAGTTCGCTTCAGCTCGATTATGAAAGGAACCTTGATATAAATAAGAGACATTCACTGAGTGAACTAGCAGTCTTCACTCTTTCAGTTTGACTTGATAGTTGTGGAACCAGTTTTCGGCTATAAGGACATTTTCCTAGACAGAAAGCTGAGGAGACCATCATGTTCTTTTGCTGGACTCATGGAACACCCAACAGTATTGAACTTCTTTAGATGATACTGGATCTTCAACATACAACAATATTCCAAGATATTTAGAATGGATCATAGATCCTATTTGATAAAAGTGCAAGTGAGAAATAATGTCGAACCTTTTCAACTGTTTATAGTTCAGGAATTGATTACTCATTGTTAAGAGGCTTATACAGTAAAGTAAGAACACACCGAAGAAGAACTTTATTAGATCAATTTCTACAGCAAGATTGGTGGCCCACAACATTCGAAAAAGCAGCAAATTCTGTGTCCCACCTTTGATTCCATTATCAGCCATTTAATGGCATTGTTTATAAATACAATCATTATTTGTACAACAGTGTCACTTAAAAGCTTTAAATATGAGGCCACAGTTGAGTCATTTCATCTCCAGGATTCAGTTTCCCAATCTCATAGTAATTTTTTAGAGCCATGTTGTTAGGAAGGCTTAGCAATGTTTGCTGAGCCCTTTGAAGAAATGAAGTAACGTATTAAGGTATAAGGAGGGTTGTTATTTTTAAAAAATCGTAATTATTTTCAAAAGCAAACAATTTTGGCAACGTGATAAAAGGCAGAAAGAAACAGGGAGTGTAGGACTGAAGACAGTATGTTCATTTTTTTCCTCACTAAACAGTAAACTCTTTAAGGAGCACTATATACTTTCATTCTCATTGTTCTATCACCCAGCCTCTTGCACTCGAGAGCAGTCATTTCATATCTGTATTTACACTTCTCAAGCCACAGTCTGTGCTCATGCTTTTCAGCACTTTATACATTTATTTAAGGATCAACTTGGAGCACTTATTTTTCCTATTGAGAAAACACATCACATTCACACATCACAGCCTGCAACTGCAGAACTACTATAAATCATAAAATATCACTGACATTCCCCTTTCATCTTCTGATAGATGCTGTTTTTAGGGGTTTTGCCTTTATTTAGGTTGCTTTGCTACTTCTTCCTTGGGATTGAAATACATTGTCTTTAATTTCTTTTCTCAGACAATAGATTCTTTTCCTCCTGATAGTGCACAACAGGGTGATTGTAAGTTATTGGTGTGCGCAAGTCCACCCATGCATCTTTGGCAATCAAAAAGGATATCACAAAGTCAACTCCTTTACCAAAAGGCAATGCTCATATCAAAACCATTAATCTTACATTACATCTGTCAGGAGTATATTTCCTGTAAATTTTGTTTGCCTAAGTACCAGTTTGGGGATGAAAGACATGAAGGTACAACTCAAACCATGACATTTATGTGTTGTGAGGAAGAGGATAAAACGTTGACTTTTTTCCATGGTTTTAAGCTGAATTCAAGTAATATAAAATAGGTAAGTGTCCAAGTGAGAGGAAACAGTAATTCAGTCTAAAGAAAAAGACAGAACACAGAAGAGACAGTATCAGGAATAGAAGGGGGATGTCTAGAGGTGAGGCCAGGGAGAAATTTCATAGGCAGCTAGAAGTGGGATGAGATTGGAGCGTGTTACTGTAGAGATGCAGTCAGGACCATTAAAAAAAAAAAAAAGCCCAAGGAAGATGTTATTTGTTTTGAGCTCTGCTGGTAATTCTGCAGCATGCTTAAACTTCATCCACAAGTTGCTGCTTGTTGCCTCATTAAGTCGATCCACTTGCTCATGATAAGCATGTAAATATTTTGTGGCAATATTTTCTGACAACTACTTCCCATCATTGAAAATATGATCTAGCTCTGACGAAAAGGTGATTAATGAGACTCCACAGCTCTTTTGAAATTTCTTTTGTTATGACTATGAATAATAGAAATATAATTTAAAAAAATATGCTAATTCCTGATGAACTTTAAAAAAATAAGCAACAAAGAGTCTGATTGGGACAGTTTGGGTAAATTTAGCTGGTGTGAATCAGGGGCTAACATGAAACAGCTGGATTTATGGTATTCTACCAAACTTCTTTCTGTTTTCTGCTTAAAGTCACCATTAAGTCCATTGTTTGTTTTTAACTGCTTAGTTTCTAAAAGCTGTACATTACTTTAAATGATTCGTTCTGTGAATCTGGTTAGAAGATACTGCCTGGACTGTGCATGAAAAATATGCTGGAGATAAAATGTTTGCCTGTCTTTCTGTCTAATAACAAAAGGTTCAGCTCTGTAAATAAAGCTAAGGTAGTCTATCTGGAATAGGAATTTAGCTCATTTTAAAAGCCACTTTCTGAAAAGATTAATTTCCTATCTCTAAAGGTAAAATGGGCTCTTTTTGGACTAGAAAATACTGTCTTCTTCAGCATTTGCAGGATTAGGTCTCCACTGTGTGAACCCAATATTCACACAGGATTGTGTAATGGTAAAAGTATTTGCCTGGAACAGCCAGCTTTATGATTGACTGATGATATTCTACTGAAGATTGAAGTGAAGATAACATTCTCAAAAGGAAAATATTGCTGGCACTTGACTACCTGTTCTGTACAGCATTTATTCGCACTTGTCAACTAACCAAAATAAAACCTTTAATACTGCCAATTTGTGACCTTCTTTGCTGTAAAATCTTCTGTTACTAAATCAGCACTACTCTGCTGCCTGTGTTTGTCTTAAACCTTTTTGTGAAACAGTATCTACCCCCTTAGAGCCATTTACTGCTCTTGCTGTGTACGCAATGAGAGTTCTGTGCAAAGATCAAGGGGACATTAGGTGTAGTTACATCCAGGTGATAGTGATGCAGGGTTTACTTTAGGGTTGCTCATTTATTAGGATACATTTTGCGTGTTCTTACTGAAAGACAGCTCAGCAGTATTGGAGCCTGAACTCATTGTTCTCAACATTTAAACACTTTTTACACTGAATAGTTGGGATGATCTGGGTAAATGTTTTGAGGTTTTTTAAGGTAATGAGTGAAGGACACATGAAACTAGAGTTACATTTTACCAGCTTAATACAGCCATAGACTGCACTGCCTGATTTATAATCAGAAGATGTTACATTTCTTATAATAATTTGTGATGAATAGGAAGTGTTTTTGCCTATGGCTATATTGTGCTAGGGTCTGATTATATCAGAGCTCATAAATGAAAAAGTCAGAAGGGGCCACTGTGATCATCTGGCTTGGCCTCTTTTATGAGACAAGCCATGGGACTTCCCTGAATTAATTCCTGTTTGAACTGGAGCAAAAGTTTAGAGAAGCATCCAATCTCAATTAAAAATATTTCCAGTGATGAAGAGCCCACAGCAACCCTCAGTGGATTGTTGCAAGGAAAAACTATCTTTGCCCTTACATTTTTGAGTCTTATTTTTATATTGAATTTCCCTTCATTCAGCTTCCAGCAATTAAATCTTATTATGCTTTTGTTTGCTAGACTAACTCTTATTTATCAAAATCATATTCCTTCCATAGATTCTTATGGTCTGTGAACATCTCAACTCTCAGCCTCTTCTTTTCTAAAACAACATATGAAAGTATTAGAGTATCCTATAAACTTTTTCTAGTTGTTTGATCAGTCCCATGGCTCTTCTTCATAGTCTGTGTAATCCCTTAGCATCCTCTATGGATTGAAAACATGGAAGAATGGACTGTAGCCCATCATAAGTCCTACCAATGCTAAGTGTAGCAGTGACATTGCCTTCCTTGCTTTTCATGCATGCTCCTGTATCCCTTGGATCTCTCTTGACTGCAGTGCCCATTGAGAGGTCATAATCAGGAGGTTACTGACCATCAGCATTCAGAGGTCAAGTCAAAGTTAGAAAGGTACTGAGTAACTTAGAAGTAAAAAAAAAAGAAAGAAAGAAAGAAATATTTCAGTAGATATTTTAGCGTCCTTTTGTAGGACCAAATTACATCCAAGCTGAACACAGCTGGACATGGCTGCAGGAAAAAAATTCACTCATTGCCTGCCTCTCTTATATATATGTCTATGTATGTGGTTGTGTGCAACAGCTTTAGTGGTTAGAGAAGCAAAGGGGTTGAGCTCCAGGTGCTCCACTCCAGAGCACATCAACTGGTGAAGGGAAGCAAGGAGAGAAAGAGCTGGGTGATCCCACCCATAGCAGAACTTGCTCCCCATCTCTCCACAGTGCAGTGGAGGTGGGCTGGGGGAGGGAGGGCCTCTGGCATTCCTTTCCTGGACATCACCAGTCCTAGAAGATTGTAAGGAAGAAGGATATGGAGAAGCAAAGAGGTGCCTGGAGATGGATTTCTCCAAATCTACTTGACTGTGAAAGTCCGGGTTCCTTCAGTTTTTAAAGCAAGGGTAGTGAGGCAGTCAAGACCATTCAATAGCCTGGCAGTATTCCTTCAGCCTGGCGTGCTGTTTTCTCTAACCAGCTTCCTCAAAGTAATTTGACACTTCATCTTGGAGAATGAGTAAGCATCCTCACACCACTTTAGGCAATATCATCAGTAGTTTGTGTAACTCGCACAGCTACCTACGTAAAGCAGCCACTCACCCCCAGCAGGTTAGTGAAGCCTATGCTAAACCTCCTTCCTGTGCATGGTCTCCGTTGTTGAGTGAAATACCTAATAAAATCTCATGTAGGTATTGTTGCTGATGCTTCCTTTGTCCTTATTGTGGCAGCATAGGTGGGCTTTCAGTTTATAAATACTACTGATATCAGCCAACAGTACAGGGTAAAAATAGACATGTTTTATACAGTAAATTAACCTGTGACCATGTCTCCAGAGAACTATACTTATACTAATGCTCCATTTACTGCATTTATTTAAGATACCAAAATTAATTGCAACTACCACAGCCAATTTATGTGCTTAGCATTCTGTTACATGCCCTTGAAGTCTGAAATTCATTAACATCATACATATTTTAACACACTCATCTGTCTCTTTCTCTTTTTTTTTAACTGTGTGTAGGATCTAAGATATTTTCCTTGGGGCTCAGAGAGGTGTTACTCCACGCTGTGCTGTAGCACAGGGTCTTGGATATATTCCGTAGGAGTTTAATGAGTGTTTATCTTCTGGTAGTGCCAAGAGGCTGTCTTGCAGTCAGTCCTTCTGGTGGCTGTAGTTTCTCAACGCAGTGCTGATCATATCTCATGAAGGTGGATCTTACTCTCCTTCACAGAAATGTCAATGACACAGTGTTGTAATACTGTCTCAGAGGAACACATGCTTGCCCACTGCTGTATTATATCAACATGAATTTCCTTCTTCAATGCCCTGAATTTTTTCAATATCACAGTTTGTCCTGGGGAGATCCCCAGTTACAAGAAAGTCTCCTGCCTAGAAGGCAATCTGGGTTTTGTTTGTAGTGAATTCCCATCTTTTCACATGCACTGTTCTTCCTCGTCCTCTCACCACCAGTAGTGACAGTGGTGGTGGAACTGTGAATGTAGAAATATGCCGACAAACATTGTGTGAAGCATCAGGATGTTGTTCAGGCTCTTGGTACATGTATTTCTTTATCCAGGAAGGGCTGGCTGTATTTTTTCTTTGCCTTTTGCAGTGATAGGTCTCACACTCTGTTGAGGTCATTGCAACCACCCAAGCTAACACAGTCCTGGGTTAAGTTACCATATCTCTGTTGGGAAACAGTTCAATTCACAACATGCAGCTTGAAAATAAAGAAATAAGTGCTAAATTTACACTCAGCTGTGACAGTGCTTTGACTTCACGTTTACAAGAGATACACAAATACTTTTACTATCTTCTAGCTCAAAATTGTAACTTCTGGGTGCATTTTCTCAGAAGGTCCATTCCTACTATGCTCCAAGGCCTGCTAGGGATGCTGCACTTTTTCATAGGGTTTTTTGCTGTTTGGACCACATTTCCCCATATGCCTCACATCTGCTTACCAGGTTCTTGGATATCCTTGATATAGTTTGGCCAGTCTGCTGTGCCTCTGGCTCTCCAGATACAGAATTCTCTTCCAAAATGGCTCGGTGTTATTCTTAAGAGTTTCTATTTTCAGTCATCCAACTGCCCTTACATACACTATCTTCGGTGCCCAATTCATCTTGATAGATGCAATATTTTTGAGAAGCAAGAAAAATTCTTCCCTGATGTCTGGCTACCCTATCAGAAATCTAGATGCAAGCGCTTGTAAATCTTTGTCTTGTGAAGTTTGTTTTCAGATATTTTCCAAATTCCTGCCTTGAAACCATCTGTATAAGAATAAAAAAAAAAAAAAAAAAAAAGGAAAATGATTCACTTCACACATATATTGGGCAGAAGCTCAGTTTTTAAAAATCCCTGGTTAAAAATGGTATATGACTGGATTTTCTATCTGTCAGAGCATTTCTTGTTCATTTTTACTGCTTTCATGCTGCAGGACTTCTACGGCTAAAAATTAATTCTTATTACACACAAGTAGAAATGCTTTGCAGAGTCAGAAGCTTTTCTTAAAAGTTATCTATGACTTTCTATGCCTAAATTTACACACACAACTCTATGGCCAGGCACTCTTCCTAGTGCATGTTTTCATTCTTTTGGTAAGACTGTCCTTGACAATAAAACTATGGGATATTTCTGTCTTCAGTGCAATGCCCCAATTCTGTTTCAATTGCATCATATTATTTACTTGCCTATTGATTTTAGTTATTGCATTTAAAGGTGTGAGATACGTTCCCCGGTAGATAGCAGCATTATGCTGAAGTTTTCTTTCCATTGCATCTTTCTTCAGTAGCTGCACCAAGGGTTTCCCATGCGTTCGAGATTCTTGGAATAAATATCAATAGATATTTTTATAATCTAATAAGAGAAATGAGAGAAAATAGTAATGAAAAGCACAAATGTAAGTAATTCAAATACATGTAAATAAGATAAGAATATAAAATAAGAATGTAATGGAAAAAAGGAGACAGCAGTCAACCTTTTCCTCTTCTCTGCACGTCCCCCTCCTGGCCACCACCGCTCCCTAGGAGTCAGATCTCGTTAGCATTGTCTCCACATCGAGCCCAGCAGTGATCCCTCAGCTCGCAGGGAGCCACGTCAGCATCTGGCATGGCACAGATCCCTGCTGTGCAAATGAGCTAGACATGGGCTGGCAGAGGATGGCGTAAGGCAGAACTCGTTTGTTCAGGCACATTTCTACCACTTATCAGCCATGCCAGCTCAGGCAGAAGTTTCTTCATCAGCACTGTAGACGTGTCCTAGGCTTCTGGACATGATTTAATGCATGAGACTAAACAGTGACCTTGAGGGGCTTTCTGTGAGGTCAGACGTCAGTGACACTGTGCATGCCTGCTTTTTCACACAAATAATACAGGAGGGAGCCACTACTACGAAGATTTTAAACCAAAGCAGTATCAAGCCCAAAACAAAGACCGCTGGACATGTGTCTGTTCTGTGGCATAACTGGCATACAGGTGAATCAGCCTGGAAACTGCTTACCATAAGAGAAATTAGGTGACTGTAAAAAGAATGTGATATCATTTTACGCAAATAATAACTTGATGCTTAGAATGTGACTGGTACTTCATTATGAAGTGATCCAAACATTTAATTGATAGTTTGGTTCAATTGCTACCAAAGACTGGCCAAAGAAGGCTGGAAGACAAGCACATGCTCTCTGAGTTGCTGTCCAAGACTATCTGACTTCTGCTTTATTTGTAAGACCGGAAACACTGACTTTCCTGAGGCACTAGTAAGGGGCAGGTCTTTCAGCATTGCTTGCTGATAGGCACTGAGAACTTCCCTGGCTGGCATAATGACTGGAAACACTATGGAGATCCTGAAACTAAGAAAGCAACAGATCTGCATAGGAACACCATATTAAATTGGGTTCTCAGTACATATGACTTTCCTCCTCAGTTCCATTATTTCCTCTCTTGTCTGTTATAAGGAAGAAACTTCAGCATCCTGTTCACAAGAAAGCTGCCTTGTATTTTAACCAGATGCCCATTTTTGATCTGAGGAATTGAAACCCCTGGGGCACACTGAGCACGCATACACCCACCAGCATGTCTAACTGCAGCCTGAAGAGCAGAATAGTTCTTTTTCCCTTGTAAAAACTTCCCAGTGAAGCTGAGAAGTAAGAATGATTGATATTAGGTTGAGTGGGGAGCCTGAGAACAGCTTGAGGGCTGAAGGCATGTATTGGTTGGATCACAGGACTTCGCTGTGCAGTGCAGACCTTGAATAGAGAAGTCAACAGACAGGTCTGATACACAGTAGTCAGGATTCAGGTTTTAAAAGTCTCAAATGGAAATGGAAATGGAGGTCTCATGGGAGCTGAGAGGGCCTTGGTGAGGGGAACATTGCAGAGGCCAAGAGCCACAATTCTGAAGGGCTGTTGGCAAAGTACACCTTGAAACGCTTCTGCTTCATCTTCACTGGGTAGCTGGTGTGTGCCTTGTGCTGGGGCTCTGGCCCACTGCTCACATAGGGACAGGGCCCAGCCAGGCTGAACCGTGATCTCTGCGAGTGCTTGCCTTCCCTCATTGCAGCTGCAACACTGAGAGAGCTCTGCTGACCAGCAGTACATCAGGTAGGCTGCGGAAAATGGTTCCAGCTCAAAGGCTGGGAGTCACGTCCCCATGTTGTTAGCTGGGTGGGCAAGAGCAGGGCAAATTACTTGGAGAAAAGTTACAATAATTTTCACCAAGTCCTGATAAAATCAGATTCTCCGTGCGTGTCAGCCTTTCTGTGACACTTTGCTAGCCCTGAAGAAGGGTTGCTAGCATTGTACTCGATACCTCAGTCATAAGTCACATAAGAATCAGGTTAGGGTTGTCCTTTCCCTGCTTTGAGGAATCTCAATTCTGTCATGAAACTGCTCTTACCTTAGTTTTAAATTTCTTCTCTGACATTCCTGAAGTCAAGAAAAAAAGCCTAAAATCCAGTGTCATAAGAGCACGCAACAAGCATTGTCCTCTGAAAAGTCAGATGAGCTTCCTCCTAAGATCAAGTAAGGATACTCCACCAGCCCAGTTGTTCAGCACGATGTTACCAAAATCTTACTTTTCAAAATAAAGATGCACCTTTGTCTCTTTCAGGGATAAAAAACTTTAAAACCCTCTCCTGAGAAAATCTGGAGAGTTTTTCCAAACTAGAGGAGCAAATCTGTCCCCCACAACACTCGCTCAACTACTTTCAGTCCAGCTGATTCCTTATCACTCAAAATATGAACATTGTCATTTAAAAGTCGTCTGATGATCGTGAAAGGAGAAAAGACATGAGAAGGAGGCTGTCTGCACATGTTGAAAAATGATCTAGAAGAAAGTGAATAAGAAAAATTACACATATTTCAGTAGGAGGTTATATTACAATTCTCACACAAATTGGGTCTGGCAAGAACCTGTAGAGGACAGCTTGAGTCTACATGACAAGCACATACAGGGAAAATCTTCGTCTATCCACACACTTGGTTTAGTTTTGAGGTGCTGGTGCAATGTGTGCACATAGGAGAGAACAAGAGGATGTGCAAGTGAAAGCAGGAGAGAGTCTCTGTGGCTATGCCAGCAAGGCATGACTATATAATTTGTAGTGTGGGAAGAAGCTAGCAGAGAAGATCTTTGCAATGTTGAAAGTATGATGAAATACTTGGGTTAAAAGATTAATACGAGAGCACAGAGTCAGAGTCACAAACACAGGAAGGTGAAGGATGGATAGGAGTGGTCCAGGGAGACAGGGAGGGTGCACACAAAAAGCAGGGGAGAAAAGCAGGGCACCAACTCTTGCCCTGCGTAAGACAAAATACTTCAAAATACAAGAAGATAGGAAACTTAAATGGGAAGAAATAATATGAAGACATTGAAGAAATACAAAGAACCTAAAGCAAATTTTAGATTTTTTTTTTTTTTTGGTAAGTTGGGAGCTTTCTAGGGTGAGGACTTATTGTTTGGGGGTTATTGCTCTTTTGGTATAAAATGCACTATAGAGACAGAAAAGTGTCTACAGTCAATACTGGCTGCTTGCTATCTCTCTTATGATTTTGGTGTGTTGTATTTTTTTTTGATTGGTTAAATGCTTGGTCGGTTGGTTTTTTGGTTTGGTTTGGGTTTTTTGGTTTGAGGGCAGCAGGATTTGGTTGGTTGGATGGATGGGTGGTAGGGTTTTTTTAGTTTAGACAATTTTTTTTTTTATTTCCTTGACAAACTGTCTCTAAAAGCAGCTTCTTCTAGCTGTACCTGTGCATGCCTGTTACTGGTTAGCGTTCAAACTGTCCCATTTACTTTCCAAAAAAGAATCCAAAAATGTTTCACAGATTTTGCCACATTAAGGGAAATTCTCAGCTATTCCTTGAGCAGATAATTCTCTTCACATCATTTGCAGGGAAAGATAAGAATGAAGTGTGAATATCTTGCCTCCTAGTCTTGACTGAGCTATGTCCATACTGTTCTGTCAGGATTTCCATGTACAGGTGGGATGTAAATATAAAAGTGCAGTGAAGGGGAGTATGAGGTAGAAAAGGGAAGAAAAGAGCTAGACAGAAGAAAGATGTGCAGATGAATGAAACAAAGCAAGGGCAGTCAGGAGAAAGTCTACAAAACGTGGAACAAAAGTAAAGCAGAATACAGAATAAAAACCTAATAGGTGGAGGAAATGAAGTGACATGTAAACTGCAAATAGAGCAAAAATAGAATTGAAAAGGAGAAAATCATTAAAGAAATGAAAATTTAAAAAAATTTGAGAAGAAATCTAGAACACTGGGAAGAAACTGAAGGAAACTCTAAGACAAACTAGATAAAAGTAGAAAGAAAACAAATAGAAGAAAAGCAGAAGAATAAGCCAGTGAGTGAATTTTGAAGAGACTAAATATTGACTGAGGTCAGCATCCTTTTATTTATAGGTGTTGTTAGGCAAGAGATGCACTGTATATTTATGATACACCTGGAAGGTTGGAAACAAATCTTGGAAACAGGCTCTGCTGCTGGAAGACGTATTTTTGTTTTCCTTAGGCCTTTCATGACATAGTTAGATGTCTGTAGCTAATCAGGCTGCTGCATTACTGATAGAGTATATTGACATTGAAAAAGAGTGGACATGAGGCACAACAGGTTCAGTGGTGTGTATATAAACATTTCTAGCTACACCCTCATGGGAAAAAGTTCCAACTCTCTCCATGCAGAAAACAAGTCATGACCTTTGAGAACATAAGCAACATAAGAGATAGGTCTAAGCTGCCAGATTTTTATTCCTGTTCAACAGGATGGAAAGGGATGCTATGGAATTAGAAATTTGGCTCAGTTTCTTGAGCTCCACTTTCATGTGTACATGCTTCTATTTATTTTACCACAATGGGCCAGGTATTGGGGCTTTTCTTGGATCAATTTCTAATGAGACTCATGTCCAGTTATTCTATACACCTTTTCCCCAGTTATGAAGCATTATCTGCATTGATATGTACAGAGCCATTGACTTTGCTCATGTGTGTAAGTGCTTACCTTTGTTACTAAGGCCTTCTAAATGCTTTAATTCAAAGAACAGATTGTTCTTTTGGTGTAAAACCATACTTTTTGTTGGTTAAACACTAACAGCTGGAGGGACTTTAAATGTGTTTTAATAGGGACCATGAAACTGCCCTATTGTTTTACACTTTCTTGTACTTAGATTGTGCCCTTATTCCTTGTACTTACTATCCACAGTATTTAATGTAGATAGTTAAAATGCTTATAAGAGAGAGGCAGGGAACGGTTTAACCTCTGACAAGGGCAGCATTTTTAAATTCAACAGTAAGCATTTAGTTTAGGAAAATCTGTTTCCACTTTCCTGATGAACCCTTAAAAAAACCCTCAGCTTAACTACATACAGCAAAGCCATGATATCAGGCCTGCCACAAAAGGCCAAATCCTGCAGTTCCCTATTTGCATGAGAAGTCCTTTAAACTGTGAGTCCTTTTCAAGTAAAGGAATACACATGTGATTTTAGGATTTGCAGAATTTGGCCTCCAGCTAATCACTTGGCAAAACTGTGCCTCCACAAAATTTGCAGTCCCAACTAAAACTTCCTAAGTGGTTTTTGATTCCTTTACAGTAGTATTAAGCTCCTTTAGGAAAAAAAAACACAACCTGCCAGGTGATGAACTTTCCTGAGATTCAGAATGTTTGCTAAAATGATATCAAAACAAGGCCCTAATAGCTGAGTCATGGAATTAAGAAAACCAAAATTTCACAGCAGTGCAACCTAGAGATTAATGAATTAATCCAATTTTTTCTCTGCATTTGAATAAACGCAAAAGACCAATTTGTCTTGGAAAAGCTGATTTCAAATTGAAGGATAATCTAGTCATCTTAAATAGGCCAAATTCTGTTGCCTCACTGGAGGAAGATTCCCAACGTTGTCATTTGACATGAATAGAGTATTACCTGACTCAGGGCTGTAGCTCTGTAAAAGCTGACGTTACTCGAGCTGGCATTTTTATTTGCTTCCAGAAGTATTTTCAGAAGTGAAGCAAGGTTTCCCTTTCCTCTGTTGGAAGCAGAGAGAGATTCCTCTTTCCCAGCTTGTTTGATAAGAAGTGCTGCACCACACCACTGTCTCTTCTTGCCTGTTACAACAAGCACGTCTCCTGCTGCTTCAGCAGATATTTGAGGGCAATCCGTGTGTCCGTCCGTCTCTCCAGGGATCCCCCTGCAGCCAGTAATGTCACTTCAGATGGCTCCATTTCACAGCCAGACAACACACTATGGAATGGTATCCAGAATCCTACCAGAAAGGAAAAGATAAAATCCACAGAGCAGGCATTCCTCAAGGAAGGTTCACACCAGAAAAAAAAAAAAAACCCGAAAAACAGAGCTACTGTAGGGCAACAGCAGAACTACAACTGTTCACAACTCCACGGCATCTCTATCAGATTATCCCAAAGGATTTGGCAAATGCCCAAAAGGAATGATATGGTTGTCTACTTTTGTAGGAAGAAACAAACTGGATAAAGTTAATTTCTTCCAATGACAGACATCTGTGATTTTTTTACTGGGTTTACAAATGAAATATGTTCCAAAAGGCTGGGGGTAGCAAAATAGCACTGAAGCCCTGCATCTGAATGTTAAATATTATTTTATTCTGAATGTATTTTCACTAAATCAGGCTTCTGATACTGCATGAGTTGAATTAGACATCTTAATAGAAAATTCTCTGTGGTACAAGAATCCTCTAAAATAACCTGAAAATAGCTGCTCCATGTTTCAGAATGTCAATTTTTTTTCAGGCTGCTGTCTCTAGTGCTCTCCCTCTCTTTCACTGTCCCCCCCATTGAATCTATCCCAGATGCAACACTAAATACCACTTTATCCAAGACCTATGCTTCATCCACCTCTGAAGAGGAAAGGAAACCTTTATCTGGAAATAATGCATTTTTGGTTGTTTGGTTCTTAATGTGTTTCAAGCTGTTTCACATTAGTTTCAGAGGCCTAGGTGGTATACAGAACAGAAGGCAGGTGAGACAGTTCATGATAAATGAAAATTATCTCATGAACATCAGCACCTCATTTGTGTACATGTGTGTTTTCCCCGTTGCCGAGTTAATTATTCTTGGTAATAATATTGAGTCAGACACCTGACTATATCATTGCAGACAAACCCATGTTATTAATGCATTTTCACTAAAGTAATCCTTGCCACAGGCAAGATTTTAACCTTCTAAGGGGTTATAAGCTGCTCATGCACGTAGTTGCTCTTCCCCAGGAACAGACTGTGAGCAAACTTAAACTTGTAGTCCTGGTTTATGCCTTGTTCTCTCTCATCTCTGGGGAGGAATAAAAGACAGAGCCACAATCATTTTAGTATCTCTGAAGATTCTTTGATACAGATGCAGTTCTATGTAAAGATCGTGTAAGAAAAAAAATCCCGGGTTAAAGAACACTTCTTTCTTAAACTGACTGCAATTTCTTTATTAGGAACAGGAAGAAAGAAAAACACCAGCTCTTGCTCATGAAGGAGATAATCCCAGCTGTCACGCAGCCGCTCAGGAGAACTGAGTACTGTTTGCTCCAGTGACTAATTCCAGCTGAATTACACATCTTGTCTCTGCTGATATTTCAGTTTGAAGGACCTTACCACCCAAAACCTGGTATCTCTCTTTTCTCCTCTCCCTACCCAGCTGCCTGCCTCTAGAGCACAAAACAGCTGCCCCAGCACCAGCAGCTTAAAGCAGAGTCATGGGCAGCAGCATTAAAGAACATGCCCTTAACTCAACAGAGCAGTTCCCTGAATACCCTGGAATTAGAGCTGCTTACTTTTCTGACCAAAAGCCTGTTTTTACTATTGTTCACACTGTAGAGCCAAGGAGCTCTGGGAGGGCAAGCTGGCTTCTATTCTGTTTTGAACATCATCAACCAAATTGTCAGCTAATTTCTATTGTGGAATCTTTATTACCAGCAGTGACCTATGAGGCAGAATGAATATTTTTTTTTACTTTCAAATCTCGTCTTGAAGCTGCAGGTTCCCAGCTGGGGGAAAAAAAATCGGACCTGTAAATTTAGCAAATATGATAGGAAAGTAATTGAAAATGAAAAATAAGGGTTTTCATTTTTCCCTGTTAGAGACTAACTGAATTATAAACATATTTTTTAAAAGCATCTTTTTCAGTTTTGTGTGTGTGTGATGTTTTCTTTTTTTTCCCTTTTATGAATTTTTTGTCCGATGTTCTTTAAGGCTCTGTTAAGTCCCTTGGTTTCAAATCATTTTGAAGCATATTGTTTTGTTAACCCTAAAACTGGCATCCTAGAGGTGTCAAAAATGAGCTTGGCTTAAAAATCTTAAATTCCAGAAAAAAATAAAATGTAATTTTTTAACTTCTAATCTTTTATCAAATTTATATTTTCAGATGTTACAAATGTGAAGGGTAGAAATGTACACAAAGAAAAAGCAGCTTAAAACGGTCATGGGTTCATTCACGTCCAAGAATGGCAGTTATAAAGGAAGAAGCAAATATTGAAACTCAAGATAAAATCTTGAGACTTTTCAAAACTGTGCGCCACCATCCCCCCCCCAATCCAAAGCAGTTCTTGTTCTGGAATTTGGATTGTAAATCTCCACTAAGAAGGCAGAGCAAAAATACAGCACAACGGTGTCATTTCTGTAAAGAAAAATTAACTCAAAAAAACCCTGACAGCAAAGCCACTTAAAGCTCAGCAGCTGGTATGAAAAAAACCTGAAGCACTTGAAGCCTTGCAAATGCAGATTAAGGTATACTTCTCCAAGGCAATTTTGTCCCCATGTCTCTTTGCTCAGTGCATGTACTTTTTGAGGTGAAGACAACTATCTCCTTATGCTTTGTTGAGGTCAACAGTAGTTTTAAATGTGAAAGGACTGAAGCACTTAGTCCTTGTCTAGGTAGCCATCATAGCATAACCTGTTGACCTTATAGTTCCTTGCTGATATTTTAGGAAGTCTACAGAACAGTTTTAACTATTCTGAGATTAATAAAATCACAAAGAAGAAAAGCATGTAAGTGGAAAGCATCAGTCCTAGTGGAGAGTGGACTAAATCAAACTTATGCAGGAAAATAATTCAACTATGCTGTAAAAAAAAAAGGGAGATGGTTGCACAGTTTGTAACCTAAACAACAAGCCTCCATCCCAGGCAAGGATCCCATGGCAGGAAATAAGGTGCAAATGGAATTGGGCAGGAGGAGTAAACAGGGTTGAATTCAATTAGCATTAGAAAGCTCATCGTAGCTCTGATTGTACAGAAATGACAGCCACTCAACATAGTAAACAGCCTACAGGTAGAGATTCTCGTGCAACTTCAAAAACAACAAGAAAACTCAAGATCATCTGAATGACCTCTCTACCCCTGCAAAAAGAAGCACTGAAAATGCGTCACAGTTGTACTTAGGAGTAAGTGCTCACTCAAAGAAATAATTAAAAATGCACAGGTCTACAGGGTGTAAGGTTTTCCTACCTAATGCTTCTCCAAGGTGTAAAATACCTTTTCTATAACTACTTATCTTGTTGTTCAAAAATTAGCTACTTTTGCTGATACAGAAGCCCATTTTATCAAAGCTTTGGCTGAAATCCAAATAAATTGTTCTGTGTGAACTTTTGTATTTTTATCAGCTTTGCAAAACTCTAAAGAGATAAAGTCAAGACAGAAGACTAATCAAACAGAGGGAGCTTTTAACTGTCCCTAGATGCAGTGAACTAACACAGTTACTAAAACTAACGTGTGGAAGCAGTTTGCATGAAATTATTGTCATCAACTTTGCTCAGAACACAGACTAAAATTTTTGTGAGAGTTCAAATGCCTGTTACATTTCTGAGAATGATTTTATTCCTTTACTATCCCATTTGCTCCACTTACTTTTGGCTTGAATGTACAGAATGGCTAACTTGTGTGCTGAGTGCAATCTTAAGCCAAACTAGTAGTAAGCTTTTTTGACAGCTGCTCTGTTGAGTTTTCCCTCCCAGATCTTCATCCTCATGAGAACTCAAATTGGAAAACTTAGATTGCTGGGTGTTCTTTCAGGTTGAACTGAAAATTATTTCAGGGAAAACAAAATTAACATATTGTGTTAATTTCATTTCAGAATATACAGTTTCTCTGGAAAAGGTGAACCGAAGAAAAGCAACAGAACTAGCCCATGTTTGAATGCATTAGAATTTGCGCTGCCTTTATTGCATATTCTACCTTGAACTTGATGAGAAATTATCTGTTTCCTGAGATAGTGGCCATTTTGTTTGCAGTTGTTATTAGGTGAGAAAGGTGCACTCTGTTTCCTCCAAAAACAGAATTACTTTTAGTTCTTGTGTTTTTTTTCTTGAAATTAAAAGAAAAACAACTTAAGGACCAAGAGAAAAGTGGAAATGTTTTGTGTACACACATGGTACAAAAAAAAATCCAAACCAAAATGAAAAAAAAATTAAATATATATAAAAAGTAAATAAACATATTCTATACCCAAAGATAGTGTTAAAATTTGGTACTTACCTACATTTTCCTATATAGTTTGTTGGAGAGAAAATAAAATGCTTCACTAAGAGATGTTGCAGAGCTGCAGCACAGTGTCCACAACACCCTTCTCCAGAAGCAGCTGAATGTACAGCAATTCCAGGCTAGATCCCTTATTATTTCATCAGCTGTTAACATTAGTTTGCACAACATCAACATACAAAATTTTAGTTTTAATCAAACATCTAGCTATTGATTGTTATAACAAAACGACTCAGATTTTCAGTAAAAAATCCAGAATTCAACTCCCAGTGCAAACCTATGTTTTTTGTGGCAGCTGCCAATCTCCACAAGGGCAATAAGGA
The DNA here is from genome assembly GCF_029207755.1 of Chamaea fasciata. Classification (NCBI taxonomy): domain Eukaryota; kingdom Metazoa; phylum Chordata; class Aves; order Passeriformes; family Sylviidae; genus Chamaea; species Chamaea fasciata. Next base: position 22,219,263 of record NW_027094086.1, on the reverse strand, counting down.
GAACTCCAAAAGGCAGTGGAAGAGCCCCTTGCTCAGTTATCCCTATCAAGCAAGCCCATTTTGTCCTTTGGAATAATGCATTGCATGGTATTTTCTACCTTGTTTGGTATTTAGAGTTGGAATTTATTGCCAGGCTTCCTGGCAGCAAGCTGTGCAGGTTGCAGGCGGAGGCTGATGGAGGTGAGTGAATTAATGTGGTGGCTGTTTGGAATGTCGTCCAGCTGCCAGGGAGAATTATGTTTGTTTGCCTTTGGCACAAGTGTGAAAGGAACAGCCGTAGATTTCAGAAGTGTGAGTCTACATTTTTATATCTCACACTAATGAATACATTTTTTTGTATCCTATACATTTGGGGAAATAGAATTTATTTGTAGATTTTATTTACCACTTGTGTGGTAGAGAAGGAATGTTTCCTCAGAGACTGAACTTGTACTTTAGAAAAGAAAAAGCAACAAAAAACCCCCCAAAACACACCCCCCCCCCCCCAAAAAAAAAGAAGAAGAAGAAGGAAAAAGAAAGAAAAGACCTGACTAAGCCAAAACAATGTCAGTAAAAGTTATCCTAATTTCACTGTTTTTGCAACTATATCTAAAGTCAGATTATAGAATGGGGAATTTCAGCAAGATTTGAAAATTTCTTCATGTCAGATTTTTTTAGTGGTGGAGAAATGTCACTGAAAGTCTTAACTTGTTTCCTGCTGGAAATTTATTTCTTCCAGTCAAACCTTTCCTTTACCTATAACCTGTCAGTTATCCCTACTCCAACCTCCTGTGCTATCAACGGAGGGATGATAATGCTATTTGTAATGTGCTCTGATGTGAAAAGTGCTATGGAAGATTGAATTGTTGTTGCTGATAGGACCAGAAATTTCCCCAACTAGATCTGTCAATAGCTGACACTAAAACAACAAGGTACAAAGTGCATTTGAAGACTGTCAGACACCACTGCTTTTTTGTTTTCTCCAGCAAACTATTCCTTAGATAACTGACTTGACCTAGCACTGCTTAAAAAGATCAAGCGCTCAAAAGATGAAGTGTCTCCGAAAGAAAGAAAAGGCTGGAAAGAATAATATTAGTTACTCCATACTATGTAAAGCCTAATGATCCCTTGTCCCATTATAGTAAGTAAATAGAACAGTCACTTATACCTCTTCTGTTGGCCCTAATAATATAGAAAGGAAAACAGCTTTTTAGTTTTGGTACAGTAATGAATCAAAAATAATACTTTGCAAAATTATCTATTTTTAATAATTTGCAAAAAGTCACAATATGGGACAGATTTTAAAAAAGACAATAATGAATAGCTATACCTAGTATCTTAGTTTCTATGCACAGCCATGTAACTTACTTATATGATCAGGAAAACTGTAATTTCAAATAAGCTTTGCGATTTAATTTTAACTATTCTAAATTTACTGTCTATATGTTAACTGATTGTTGTTAAGACTTTATTATGCTATAACGTACTTCAATGATTATTTAAGGAGAAGCAAATATATTTAAGAGAAAATAACTTGTTGAGTCAATATTCCTCAAATCCTTGTTTCATTCTAACCATTTAAAGAAAAATATTTGCAATCTTAATCAGAGCCCTTCAAGGAAGCAAAGATGTTTTAAGTGGCATATCCAGCAGAAGAAAGAAAAATAGATGTAAGCTTGCAAACAGACTATTTTCTGGTAGGATGAAGATGTGAGATGTCACTTTGGAGATGGGATTAGGAACGAAAAAGCAGAGACAAGAACAAGGAAGAAGGAAAAGGGGGGAACAACAAGAATAAAAAGAACAATAGAAAATAGGGAGTGGAGGGTAAAGAATGTGACAGAGAAGACTGAAAATAAGAGTCAGTGGGGACGGAGAAAGAGCATAAGAAGCCAACAGGTGGGGGAGAGAGAGAACTACAAAAATGAGCATAAGGTGAAAAATCTGTAAAGGAAGGCAAAGAATCTCACATGAGTGCTAAACTTAAGGAAGAATTGCAAGTCCCTCTTGGATGAATCAGAGCTTCCCAATTACCCACATGCAACCCCTCTGAGTCACCCTGTGGCTGCACAGCCTCGATGCCAAGACAACTACTTAGAGCTGTGGTCCAGTGTCAGAGGGAGCAGAAAAGATGGCAGTAAAAGTCCTGTGGCAGGGAAGCCTTACTTCTCCCCAAGCCAAGCGTTCCTGCCATTAGACCCAGCTGCAGCTGGCTGCGGCTGGAGTCACTTGGTACTGGCTCTGCACGCAGGGTGAGCAACCCAAGAGCCGCAGGGGTGCTGCAGGCCGTCAGGCCTCCACAGCTTCCCCTTTGCTTTGCAAGCCAGGGCCTTGGGAACTCAGGGTAGAACGACATCCGAAGGACAGAGCAGCAGGAGAAATAAGGAAAAAGAAAACCAAAGGAGAGCAAAAGGAGGACGAGAGTAAAAGAGGAAAGCAATTAGTGGTCATGGCCTCTTTACAGCAAGAAATGACTCGTACTACATACATAAGTGATCCCTATGTGAACTGTAAGTGGGAGAGGCACAGCAAGGAGCCTGCTGTTGATCTCATGAGCTGAGTAATCTACATGAAAGCACAAGAGTGACATATCTCTGTCTCAAATCCAACCACTCTTAAACGTGGAAATACTTCTGCTAGGGCAGTTCAGTGGCATATATACATATCAGTTCCTTTCTGATCAGCTTTGACCTTTTCCAGAAGGCAAGCCCAGATTTATCTTCTTTATTTTGCCAACATGGCTGTATTTGTCAGCATAGTAATTAGTTGAGTCTGTAGAGCTCTGGGGATGGACTTCCAGCTGACATGTGCTCCCTCTTCTGGTTGGCATTTGCCTCTACACACCGAGGTCAAAGTAAAGACAAATTTGGGTCCTCTGGCTTCTTAAAAAGAAAGAGCCGTAAAACACTCTGTTTACTCTACTTTGATACGACTGTGAGATCTCTGCTTCTCACTGTCCTATTGAACCAAAAGCACATGAACACTGATGCACCTGTGCCTTTCAGACAAATGATTTTTCCGTCCAGAAAGCCCATTCATGGATTTGTTTGTTAAAATAGCATTTCTACTGTTTTACTGATATAAGCACGCATTAATGCCACAGTTTTCTTTCCCACAGTGACAGGTCACTCATACTCCCTCACACAGCCATTCCCAGCTGAGCTCTTGAACAGAAGGCAACCAAAGTTTCATTTGGGAGGATCTGATACATGATTAGAGGGGCACTATTGCAGGAAGTCTTGCTGGTCCACTTCATTTAAATACACGGATAGTGGGAAAACACAATGCTAAAATATATCTTTGGTGAAAGACTCAGTCTGAGAATTTCTGTGAAAATCATTTGCTCATTACTTTGACTGTGGCCTGTTGTGGCATAACCACGTGAGCACGTACCTACAGCAGGTGATGGAGTGGCTCAGTTCAGAGGGCAAAAAGCTCCTGCCTGCAGGAATGGGGTTGTCAGGGCTGGCTCTGCACTGGTTATTGAACTAAACTCAACAGCAATCAACTTTTGAATTCTAATCTTGTCTCTAACACCAACTTCTGGTCAAAAGCAGTTATGATCTTTCTGATTTGCTTCCACATCTACAGAGAGGGAATAATCCTTGCTTATAATATTTACCAGGCAAACTGAAGCAGATCTTCAGCATTTACACCTCATCATCTGTCAAACTGCCTCTGCTTGACTGGGGACTAGGTCATGCCTCTTTGGTGCTACCACATAAATGTTAACCATCATCTGGTCTTCAGAAAGGGCAACTCCAATTCCCTGCCTTTTTTTTTTTTTTTTTTTTTTTTGTGTGTGTGTGTGTGTGTGTGTGTGTGTGTGTGTGTGTGTGTAAAGAAACTCTTTGAAATATTGTTTTAATAAAAAAAGAACAGAATAAATGTCTGCTTGGCCAATGCTTATGTCAAGATCTAGGACAGATTGCTGGATAGTATTTAACATTCAGAGTGGAAGTATTACTTTGGCCCTTAGGCAATTTGTCTAGGGTCATGCTAACAACAAATGATGAAGAAAGCAAACTTTTCTTTTTTTTATTTTAAATATAGTCTTTGAGGTTTTTATCAAATAGACTAAATTTGGACAATTGACTTGAAAATAAACTCAGAGAAAATTTAGATTTTTTCCCTGTGCATCAATTTTCTAAATATTCAAATTTAAAATAATCTATTCAAATCTAAAATAATGTAATCAATTTCTATTTCCTCTCCTAGAAGTTTGTCTTTACTGGCTTTTAACTGTTTCCTACGGTTTTCACAGTTCAGTGCTTGCAAACAGTAAAGCAGCTGAACAAAATAGGGACCCACTAATATTTCCAGATTTTTTTCAACCCACAGACAAAGCTATATTCCATTTGTCCATAAGAATTTCACTCAAGCTTTTGGGGATTTCTTTTGGGTTTTTACTGTGTGAAATCAATATTCAAATATATATTCAGTTAAGTTATCAGCTAATGCTTGCTAGAGTTTACATCAAATCTGGAAAAGTTAATTTTTTATAATATAGTCTGAGTGGAAACAAAATTTGTGTGAGATTTGCTTCATTGTCATTGTCTGCCACATTATTGCAGAACAAAGCACACTGCTAAGACAGTATTTGTGGGGCACAAATGGCTCAAGGTACACAAAAACATTTGTTGATTATGTGATACAGACATATCTCAAATGCATATGTATCTCAAAGTCTTTTTAGCAACACTGTCTTTTTTCAAAGAAACAAATGCATGCTTTCATTTGAAACCAATGAAATAAAACAGGGCTGATGGAGTTCATTCAGCATTTATTTTCTGACCAAAAACCATTCATCTAACTGAAATTTTGCTCTGTTGGATACCCAATTCCTTGTAAACCCAGAGAAGAGATGATACTTCAGAAACATATATCTTAGGCAAGTATTTTATAGCTATAACACACAAACAACTTCAGTGTCAGAAATTCTTGTGTCACATTATAAAAGCCTGAGATACAAAACCACCACACCCTCCCCTTTTGCTTATGTCATTGGTCCCCAAACTCTGCTTTGTGAATGCTTGCTGAGTAGATTGTGGCCTCTCAGGGAACACCACCGGGCACAGGTCTGGAGAGTCCTGAGAGGCAGCAGAGCAGAGCACCATGGCCTGTCACCTGCTTTGTGACCAAACACACCTCATGGGTGCCCTAGCATACAGTGCAGCTCACAGTTAGATGATGGTTCCACGGGTGAAACGCTTGGCCAGCCGTGCTGCCTGTCCTGCTCAGAGAGGACCAGGCCTGCCTCAACCTTAGAATGGAATTTCTCTCAAAATGAGGAGGAAGGGCTTCACTTGCTTATGGGCAACAAATAATGTGGTAACAAGGAAATTCATCTTGCCCAGGGCACGTTCAAGTTTAAATCACTGCTCTCAGATTTGAAGCAGTGTCTGAAATGAGGATTCACGACAACAGGTATATACTTAGCCCCAGTTATGTCTGTCTTCTGTCCCCTTTGTATACTCCCTTGCTTTCAAAACATGCTGAAAAGTCTTGATTTCACCCTGCATCAGAATGAAACCAAATGCCAAAACCTCAGAATCTTTCACGAAACAGAATCCTTGTTTCCTGGCCAGCCTTATTATTGAACCTTAATATGATACAACATGTGTCCATATTTGCACACATGGTCCACAGCCCTTACACATGTGTAAATCCTACTGAAGTCATGTATAAAGGATCAGGCTCCAAGGCTGTTATAGAAAAAGTTCATGTTTCACTGACTTTTTGGTATTCTTTGAAGATATTACATTTAGAGTAAATATAGAGAAGTACATGTTATATGCAAGATTTTCAGAGAACATTTAACTTCCACACCAGAAGGTCACATCTAAGGCAATATGGTCTTGGAACAAGTTCAAAGTTGTCACACTTGATAAAAATAGCTTAAAGGGCACATAACTGTGCTGGAATATGGGAAAACAGTGGAACATGAGAAGGGGAATGATTGAAGGCCCTATTACTAATTATGTACATACTTTGTTGCTATTGAAAGCTGGGTTTCCAAGCATGTACATGGTACTTAAGTTAAATAAAAGTGCAAGCAATTAAAAAAAATATAAATGCTTTTGCATTGCTATATCTAAGGAAAGAACCTTTTACAAATATAATTTTATAGAATAAAGGAAAGTCTTTTAAAAATAAATGAACAAAGCATAAATGTGTCTAGTTTTTTTGTTTGTTTGTTCTTAGTTTCAAAATTATGCTTATATACTTACATTTTTGCATCACTTATTACTATTTTTGTAATACTTCGTTGAAAATCAAAATATATATTTATTCTGTTAATATAAGAAGATACATTCACTTTTTTCATATTTCACTTCAAACTGCTGCAATTTTGTTAGTTTCTTCTAACATCCTGAAAGACGGACAAATGTACACAACAAACTTAATCTTAGGAAAAGTTGAATCATACTAGAGGATGGTCTGTTATACACATATCTATATCTATCTATCTATCTATCTATCTATCTATCTATATATGGCACATTATAAATACAAATTTACATTAAACTGCCTCATGAGATACACATCGTATTGGCAGTCATTAGCCCTTAGGACTGTGTTCTATGTATCGGATACCTGTTAAACCACAGTGAAATCTCCTGATGATGTTTAAGCCATACATTTAAGTGAGCCTAAAATAAGGTCCTGCAGCCCTTCTGCAAACTGATTCACTTGAACTAAAGTTGTACTGAATTGGCAGTTTTCCTTGACTGGGACACTCAGTAAGCCATGGGTCATATGTGCCCTACACAGAAAGCCACACCATACATCTTCCAGTTCGATGTTTTGATTTATTGTGCTATCATCTTAATTTTGCCCTTGTAAAGAACATGTCATGCAAAGGAATCTTCCACTTTGCTTTTAACCAAGAAATTTCCTATATTTTGCACATACTTTTTAATGATTGATGGCATGGTGCAATCTTTGTGCCAAAACATGAAAAAAGCTAATGGTTAATGATTTTGTAATGCAAGACTCTTGACTTAGTTCTGCCCAGAATTACCACATTCAGGGCTCAGTCACGTCCTAATCCTATTTATCTCAGTGAGGCCCTTGATGATGAGAAAACGAAATTGCCATCTTCCATGCTTAGAAGTAAATTTTTCATTCATCTGTATTCTTTCCTGTAGAGAAACACAGATACAAGTATTTTTTGGCCAGGTTTGGTCTCATAGAAGACTTATATACATTACCATGGAACGTAACATATTTTATGGCAACAGTCTGCAAAAGGTACGTTCTGTAACAGCAACACTTTTTTTGCCATAGTAATGAAGTGCTTAAGAATTGAAGATATCCCTTGAACCAGAGAAAGACACCTGAAAGCAAGGGTGTCCCGTGCCTCCCATGGTGCAAACAGCTAACGGGAGGATTTTATATCTTCAAGGATTAGGAAGTAAATGATTGGGAAAAGGGCCTGAAAGCTGAACTGCAGGAGGTGCACTGGATACACAGAACTTTCTATACCTCCCTTTTAAAATGTATAACCATGGGGAAAGGTTATATTATATTGCAGCAGAGAAGCAACAATGTAATTTATGCTACTCAGTTTAAAAGCATCACATTTTTATACAATAACAAAAAAGTAGAGAGTCTGAGTCATTAGAAAAATACTTGCACAGCTGGTAAATTGTATTTTTTATGGACCTTATACATGTGATTGTAAGCACTAAGTATACACATTATTAGGGTCAATCTAAATCCATGCTGATGAAAAATCTGAAGTGTTGGAGGATTTAGAATCTTCCTGTGGATTTTGTTGCAGCCTCCACATCTATGCTTTCATTAAAATAATATCTGTTCTAACTTCCCAGGTTTTAAAAGGAGCCTTTACAATGTTAACCAGTGCACTGTCTCACAGACTATACAGCCAACAGGTTGAAACAATACTACTAGGATATGTGGAATAACAACAATATTTATTCTGTATTTTTGTCTTCCTGGAATGGATTGACCACTGCTTCAGAAGCAAGAACTACTGTGATATGGCCTTAGCTTCTCACTCAATTGGAGATGGCAATGTTTTAGTGGTTTTAGTGCTAACCATCTATGAAAGCGCACAGAAGGTGGCACGCCCCCAGAGAGTGAGAAGATGAGGGTCTGTGTGGCTCTTACAACTCCACTAAGAGGATTGTACTGCTCTGTTCTTTCATCTTTGTAAAGTGAGAGGGAAACAGTCCATCACAAAGCTGGGGGAAAAAAATGACTTATCTGCTGTCCATTTTTATTTTGTCTCAGTGTCCGGAAAGAAGTGCTTCATTTCTCACCGCATTTGGACAAAGACAGACCTCCTGGAGGTGCTCCCAGCTCCCTGAAGATATTAGGATGTCTTGGGTTAAACTCATGCTCTATTCAGGCTTGGGTTTATCTACTTTCCCAGTCGTAATTACCCAACACATTTCTTTTGACTGTATTTCTCTGCAGTCATTGAATCCCTGTCTTGATGTAGAGTACAATTCTGAGAACTGCAGTGAACTGGAGGGTTTTTAATCATCTTGCCAGTTTACATTATTTGCTGCTGGAAAGCTTTAAGCTGGTAAAGATTGGAAGGCGTGCAATTCTCCACGAGCTTATGCCCATTGCTTTTATCTTAAATGGTTTTAGAGGCCATTCAAGTAATGCAAACTGGATTTACGTTACTCCAGTCCAATGAATTGGATCTCATTGCAAGGATTTTGCTACCAACATTTCTTGCAGTGCACAAAACTAAAAGCTGCAATCAGGAATCGAAGTAATGTTTTACAAGACACTATACGAACCCAGAACAGAAAGACAATCCTTGCCTGAAAAATACACAACATAAAGGCATCACTTGGCTTTATGCTTTCCCCAGATGTTGGAGTTGCCATGTGTTTGTACATTAGCTTTGCTACATGAAAAATGGTTGCACCTAATTACATCCTAAGGTAACAACATGGAGCTATGACTGATGGATGGGGAGCCCAAGGACATAATCACATGACAGTGATCCATCAGACAGGGAGAGTATCAGTTCCCTTGCTCCTAGCTGTTGTCATATTGATAGACATCCTGGTGACAGTGAATTCTATAGAAAGGAGATGACAAAATATAATGAGCATTTTCAGAGGTGTTTAAAACACGTCGTCTCCATGTATGAATGACTGCTTAGGTGATAATATGCACAGAGTAAAAAACTTGGCGTTGGGATGATTATTTGCATCCCTGCCAGCACAACAGGGCCTAAGTATCTGCAAGAGTAAAGGAGAGAGAGTAAGGGTAATGTGCTTGAAAGAAGTGCAAAGCCATAAAAAATAAATCCATCTCTAGAGTGATAAACTCAAAGAACTTAATGGAGGGATGCAAAGGGGAAGTTGGTACTTTGTAGAGCAATGATATGGATTTGCAGTTGTCAAGTGCTTTAGAAAGGATGCTGCTGTACTTCAAGACAGGAGCTGATGAGAACATGAACTTTGTCTTGCCAACTAATAGCAGCTGTCCCACTTTCAGAAGTTTGCCATTTAGGAAAGTTTAGGTTACCTTGAGAATTTTTTTCCAGCTTCCCTAAAAGAGGTATTAATTTCTCAACATCAAATTTGTGTCTGAAAGAAGCAACTATACTCTCCTATGAAACACCACTATTTCTCCCTTTTCACACAGATTTGTTTCTTGTTGAAAAAGAAACTGTGTGAAACATGAGAGAAAACAGAGGTATGAAGAGAAAATAGCCTAAGATGACTCCGTTTGCCACATAATTTGTGACCAGAATTAAAATCAGCAACTGTGTTCTGTTGCTAAGATAATATCTTAGAACACTAAATTGTTAGGCCTAATTTGCATTTCTAGAAATGCTACGTTTGTTTGAAAATACAGTGAAGGTTATGACAAAACATCTGGATGAAAGAACAAGACCCATTTCTGCAAAGCAGGTGATTCACTTTTCAAATAAAACCTAAAAATTAATTTTGGGAAGGGCTTCAACCTTACAGACTTGCTGATATTTGTTCTTAGGCATGAGACATCTACGGAAATCTTGAACAAGCTATCAGAAATGCAGTGTCTGGATGTAAGTAAGCTTTATTTCTGCAGCCTGTGTAACAAATGTAAACTACTGATAAACTGTGTTTGTTGTATTTATTTCATTTCTCACATAGACCTGAAAATTTCCAATATCAAGCAAGGTTCACAAGAGAGTGAGAGCCATTGCTAATAAAAAATTTTGCAGTATCTAATACTATATTGCAATCATCTCTCACTGAAATCATGCTATAAACATTTGCACACTTTATAAAACAGTCTTTCAAATTTTGGCTACCATTAATAACCTGTGGTAAGTCAACACTCTTCCCCATCTTTCCAGGTTTTAGATTATGTGGTGAAATTAAAAGGTGTATATCATGTAACTGAAACGACATAATGACCACCATGTCCATCATCTTTGGACAGATTAATGATATTAATCTGAAAAGAACTGTTCTGTGCATTATGACCGGATGATATAAAATGCATAAGAAGTATAGCAAGAAATTCTTTGCATCACCTCAATGCATGTGGGATACAGCACACCAGAAATCAATACTAAGTGATTGTGTGCTTCAGAAGAAATGGACTGACAAAAAAAAAAAAAAAAAAAAAAAAAAAAAAAAAGAAAAGAAAAGAAAAGAAAAGAAAAGAAAAGAAAAGAAAAGAAAAGAAAAGAAAAGAAAAGAAAAGAAAAGAAAAGAAAAGAAAAGAAAAGAAAAGAAAAGAAAAGAAAAGAAAAGAAAAAAAATTACGTCCTTGGAATGAAAGTCAAGATATGCAATCCTGCCTACGCAGTGAATTAAAGATTGAAGGGAGACTTTCTGCAGTTTCCAATTCATACTTAGGTTACTGTTGTTAGCAACACTAAATCTAAAATGTGGGCAGGAAATTATGTGAATGAAAAGAAAAAAGAGACGGAAAGCAAGCCACTGATAATGGCGGCTGAAACAGCAAGAAGCACTTGCTTAAAAGCAAAAGAGAGTCTCAAAATCTCAAAACCAAACCAAAAATGTCTCAAAACTGCTCTGTGATGAATAGACTCTATGCCTTGTTTTTCAGGGGCCGAGGCAATTCTGAGCAGTCATTCTATCAGAAGGGGGATCCTTGCTTTTATAGCTATTGATTTTTGGAGAGGTGTGAAACAGCTATTTAATTTCCTGACAAAATACATCAGAAAATCATTTAATGCTAACATCTATAAGTTCTGAGAGGGGAAAAAATAACCTATCTAAGGCCTGCAAGTTATATGCTAGGACAAAGAGCTAAAAAATTACTAAAAATTCTGGAAATGATAAAAGGCTTCCCTCTTATAAAAGATCCATGTACCTCAATTATCTGCTTTCCATATTTTCTCTTCAGTCCTTTGCACCTTTCACAGTCTGATTTCAATTTATACAGATTGCTTTTAATATTAGGACCCATGTTTACTTATCCATAAAGTCTGAGAAACCCACGAGATCAGCCCTGAAATATTAAAGATTTTATTTAGATGGAGCTGCGTCTGCCATGCAGGTTGCAAGGGTGACGTTGCAGAGCTGACACATTTTCTTGGCTTTGCAGTTCCTGTTGCTGTCCAACATGCCTGACATTCATTAATATCAGCTCTACAATACGTAAATCAAACCATTTTTGTTCACATGATGAAGAAATTTTAGAACAGAGTTCAGCTTCTGCAGGAATGTTCCCGGTACTGCTGCAGGACAAGCCAAAGAAAGGGTGTCACAGTGTTACAGTTTCACTGAAAAACTCACTTTACCAATAAAAGGAGGTGGATTTTAGCAAAGATCCAGAAAAAAGGTTCCTGAGCTTTGCCATTTTTGTCTTCGTCCCCTAAAGAACCAACAAATAACACAGAAAGAGCCTGTCAGTTACTTTTAAACTTTTGATAACATTTTTTTTTTTCTGAGGAAAAATTATAATAGCAGTCTATGTCTAAATACTTATTTGAAATATATTGATAACATATTTATGCATTTCATATTTACTGAAAATTGTTTATAGGTACAAGTACATGTAAAATCACAGACTTGTAATTTTCTGTAAATCTAAATATGTAAATACCAGAGAAAAGTGATTATTTAACTCCTGAAAAGCAGGACCATCTTAAAATACTATATACTAGAAGTTAAGCACCAAAGTACTAATGACTAGAAGTCATTAGAAATACACATTTTGCATGAACAATACAGCAACAGTCTAGCAAAACTTTTGTGAAACTTTTAGTGCATAAATCTCCCCATACCCAGAGGCGGTAATAAGTTACATGTTTCTCTACATACACAGTTTAAAATTGTCAAACATGTATTTCATGTACTGGAACCAGAAATAACATCTTACTGGCTGACTTTTTTGGATGTAATTCATAATTAGGTGTAAAATTCAAAGATACCACTTTCTACCCAAAGGACACATAAACCCTTCAAGCATATCAGAACAGGTCAAATATCACTATACACCTAAAATTTCACTATTGCAAGGTGGGTAACTGTTTTCCTTTATTACCAATTCAACAAAAACTTGAAAAACAGTTTCCATTTTTAACTTTCCTGATTAGACAGCCATGCTTACCTCTCATAATATACCTGAAAATTATACTCCTAGAAGACTAAACCGTACATTTCCAGCCTGTTCCATTCAGGTTTCTTATCTTGTCTTTCATTCATTCTGGTGTGTGAATAAAATTCAGGACCATGCATTCTGGAGATGCAATTTCTGCCTCTTTATCTGAGGTTCAATAATTCCCAAAGCAACCAAATGCATGTACAAAGAATTTATGCATGTAGGCTACATTTTAAAACACCAGTTACTGTAGCTAAATCTTTACATTTGAGCACACCATCACTGCCTGGACCACACCAAGTTGGCTCTTAGTCCATTGCTCACCCTGAAGAGGGGATTGGACAGACATTCATCCCATTAACTCAGAGTGAACACTCACCCACAGAGGAGACATCAGGCAAGACTGGTGAAGCTTGAGCTGGGTTAGCATCCGAATCTGCATAAATGTGTCCTGCTACCCACTGCCCCGGGCATTCCGTCCCCAGACTGCTGCAGGAATTAGCACAGCTGGGGAAAGCATTTTCCTAAAAAGCCAGATGAGGCAGCAATGAGCTGGGATCATAGATCAAAAGCCTCCAGACCTTTGATCACTAAATTAACACTTTTCTGTTTTACTTAAAGTGAATGCAACTGTTTCAACAGACTCCTGCTCATAATCATAGTTATAAATAATAAATTTATTTTGATCTTTTTTGAAACTAATTTTCCATTTTAAATATGCCACAATTAAATCTATTTTTCTTAACACTTGAAAAAAATTACTGCTTCAAGACTACAGCTGAGAACTCTTTCACTGCGTTCAGGCACAATTTAGGCAATAGAAGAACAAATAAAACTTACGACAGACAATTGTTTGCACCTTAAAAATTAGAATATACCAAAATTCAGATTACAGTGAAAGCATATTTGCAATTTAAAAAAAAAATTGTCAGCTTTTAATGTTTCCAAATTTCAAATCTATGTGCATTTTGGTGAACTTGAAAATAACCCCATAGTAACATGGGGGCTATTATAGTAATGAAAATGGCATGGCGATTTTTGTTTCCCAGTTTCTGAAATGACATATGATTTATACATGATTTAATAATTAGGCAACATGACATCACTAATAACCTATTTAATTTTAATAGTAAAACAGATTGATTTATATTGTTTGGTTTCGTTGATGTAGTTTTTTAATGTTTGAAAAATATTAGAAAATACGTATTTTTAGTCAATTTAGTTCGAGCTCAGGAAATTCCCAGTAAGACAGAGAGGGCAAATCTTAGTACGTTTATAATTATGCATTATTCTTATATATTATGATATAAAGACATTTATACATGCATTTTACATCTATCTATAATATATACATATATTTATATATATATATATACACACACACATATAATATATAATATACAAATGTACATCATTTACCACAAATATCATTTGCAGTAAGAACAGAAAAAGGAACCAACAAGAAATGTTACAAATCAACTAGTCCATGTTTTAGCACCTGGAACAGGAGGGAAGAAAGAAGGCTAAGCAAATTTTTATTTTCCACACAGGTATTTCTGAAATATCTCTATTAGTATTGATAATTTATGATTATGAACTCCTTCATACTGTCAGTCTCATTCTGTCTACAGGACACCTCAGTAGGCTCCAAAGAATCCTAAACCAGCAGTTTTCTGCCACAAGAATAGACTGAAGGCTTCTGGGACCAGCTGCCCTTATCCATGCTGCTGTACTTGGAGGCACTGGAGCAGAACAGACGTGGACAACAGCTTGCTCAGTAACCTGGTTAAAGTGTCCAGTTAGCAGAGGGACATAGTAAAGGAGGCTGGAGGACTAAAAACCTTTTTCTAGTTAAAAAAGAGGATCCCCACAGGTTGTCTTTCAACCTTTCTTGTCAATAACCTCAGATTGTCTTATGTCCTGCAAACTTGTCTCGGACAAACATTTAAAAATCTATTTAGATGTCCGTTTTCCTTGTTTTTCCCCTTGACTGCAGCCTCAGGTAGTTTGCCCTGGTTGATGCTATGCCTGGAGTGCTGTGTTCAGTTCTGAGGTCTCCAGTTGAGGAAACACAAGGAAGTACTGGAGAGGGTCCAGTGGAGTGCTATGAATTTGATTAGGGGTCTGGAGCAACTCACTGATGAGGAAAGGCTGAGAGAGCTGGGGCTGTTTAGCCTGGAGAAGGAAAGACTGAGAAGGGATCTTATCAATGTCTATCAGTATCTGAAGGAAGGGTGTCAAGAGGATGGAACCAGGCACCTCCCAGTGGTGCCAAGCAGTAGGATGAGCGCAACAGTAAGACGGGGCAGAAAATAATGCACAGGAAGTTCCAACAGAACACGAGGAAGAACTTTATTCTGAGGTTGACAGAGAACCTAGGGAACAGTCTGCACTGGAGAGGTTGTGGAATCTCGTTCTCTGGAGATATAAACCTTCCTGTGCAGCCAGCTCCAGGTGAACTTGCTTTAGCAGGAGAGTTGGACTGGGTGATCTCCAGAGGTGCCTTCCAACCCCAATCATTCTGTGATCAAGTCATTCTGTAACAGCCACTTAATCTTCCTCTTTCTTTTCTAGATTTTCCTCATTTTTAAACGAACACTATTTTCCCCCTTCATTTTGTATTTCATTGATTCTTCTTCTGTTGCAGAAAACAGGAAATAGCCTGTAACAATAACAATACTGAAGCCATTGATAGACTCTTTTATGAAGGAAAAAAAGTACTTTGCAGATATGTTTCCTGAGGATGTCCTTGAAGTGCTATTTTTTCACGTCTGGCCAACAGTGACACTGTTTTGTGTACACTTTTTCAATCTCTAGGTAAACTGTATCTACTTTTGTTAGCTTTTCAGGGATTCACAATTGCTCGAGTTACATGATTGAACAAGATTCGCATACGACTAGATTTGCAATTTTAATTATACCCATCCTGCATGTTTCACTGAAGTGTTGAAATACTGAATAAATTGGTCTAGCTCAAGGAGCTGACATTTCTAGTAGACATGCCCTCGTTGGTGTAGTATGCCCAAGTTCATTACTGCACATCACCTGTCTGCTACCAACAAATTCCCCATGCACTCAGCTCACATCCCTCTGTACATCAGGGACCTTTATAATCCTTTCCAACTACTCTTGTTTCATTTATCTCCTTCCCTTCAAAGATTCATTCCTGTGAGATCCCTTCCATATTTTTTTTCTATTTCTTTTTTCTACTGTAGGAAATAAATTATTCAGGGTGTCAACATACTTGAACTAGAACTGAGATGGAGGTAGTTATAATGAAATGCTAATAACTGCCAAGAAAATTACAGAGCTGTTCTCAGCTGCTAGGTCTGCCAGCCAGCTGCCAGGAGCACTATGTTTCTCCCCTACTCTTCTTCTCGTTTACTGATTTTTCACCAAAATAGGGTGTTGTTCTTAAATTCTGAACTTTCAGAAAACATTCCAGCACGGATTGGATATGTCATTCAAAAGTAATAAGATAATAGACAAAGAAACAGAGGAATGCTTTTCTGTTGAAATAAGGGCTTTTGATGCAGGCTTAGGGTGTGCTTCAACATTTCACTTATCAGTTGCCACATCCCTCCGTTGTGTCAATGCAACTCTATAGGGAGGCTATGCTATAAATGAGATTGTTTCCATTAGCACTGATTATTTCTCTGAGCCGGCTTGCAGTGCACACTCCTGAAAAGCGTTACCAGTAAAATTCACCGCTCTCATCGCTCTAGCAGAGGGACGGAAAGGTGTAGCAGTTCTGCAAAGGAATTCTTCAAGAATGTTAGTCCTGGAGAAACTGTTTAGTCAGAAGCACAACTTTAATTAAAGATCATTGCCGCTGTTCCAATTATCCTGTCCCTCACCTGCCTGCTACCACCTCTTAGCCACAGGTTAACATGTCACAGGTACTGAAGAATGGTCGAACACACACTCAAGTATGAGCCATGGGAGTGGTGACCACTGTAAGAAGCAGTCCAAGCTGCTTTCACCTCTTTGTGAGGTGAAATACTGTCTTATGAGCTGTGATTCACGAGTGAAGATGGCACAACAAGTGAGGCAATGGTGTATGCAAAAACAAAATGAGGTTTGATTAACGGTTAACTCAGCATGTGTATACCAGAGGCAGAACAGACAGGTAATCCAGCAGGATTTGGAGCCTCCAGACCCTGATTAGCTCAGCCAGATTACAATACACGGACTGCTCTAGGGGTAGGATCCTACCTGAGCACTTGTCGTTTGGGCTTCACATGCGCTCTCTCAGATGCTGGATAACGTGTTTTCTGTTTTCAGCCATGTAACTACACTGCAGATTAAATCTATGGGATTTCAAATTTCCAGGAGGAATATGTAACTCAAGAGGCATATCCCAGGCTTTCCTTTAAAACTCAAATCAGAGGCCTTTGTAAAAAGTTATTCATTATCTACATCAAAGCCATGCCCAGAGGCACTGCTTACTACTCCTTTCCCTGACAAAAATGAGGTCAGCCCCTTTCCAGATCACCCATATGCCAACACATCAGCCTGCAAGGATTCTATTAACTCACCTTTCCAGGGCATTTTCTGGGTGCCACAAGCAAACTCAAAAGGACTCGGAGCTGCTGGAGATGGCTTTTCTCTATGATCTAGAGAAGGGAGAAGCACTCAGGGCATGCATAACATCAAGGGCATTCCTAGGTGTCAGGAACTCCTCTCACATCCGAAATGGTGAAATTGAGAACCTAAGCAGAACCTTGCTCTAAACCAAGCCAGAAAATGTGCACCTTTATTAAGCAGAGTGGGAACAAGCGCTTGCCACCATTGAGATTTGCCCCACACGGCCATTTGTCAATTATAGCAACATGAACCAAACCTTGGAGCTGGGGCTGGTTGAGGCAGTGGCCCATCTCAGGGTTTCACAGTGCTGCGGGCCAGAGCTCAGGGTGCCCAAGCTCCCCAGGGTGGGGGCTCACACACACCTGGGGGGTGGCCCTGGCAGGAGACTGTGTCGAGTGCTGTGCGCAGTTCCGGGCCCCTCGATTCAGGAAACACATTGAGGTGCTGGAGAGAGTCCAGAGAAAGGCAATGGAGCTGCTGAAGGGTCTGGAGGACAAATCCTATGAGTAGCAGCTGAGAGAGCCGGGGGCGTTTATCCTGGAGAAAAGGAGGCTCAGGGATGACCTTATCGCTCCCTACAACTGTCTGAAAGGAGGCCGCCGCCAGATCGGAATTGGCGCCGCCTCCCAGAAAAGAATGGAGAGAACATGAGAATATAGACTCAAGCTGCGACATAGGATGTTCAGGTTGGACGCCAGGAGGAACTTCTTCACGCAAAGGGCGATTAGGCACAGGAATGGACTTTCCAGGGAGGTGGTGGAGTCATCGTCCTTGGGGATATTTAGGTAAAGACTGCACGTGGCACTCAGTGCCGTGGTATAGTTGACATGGTGCTGTTCGGTCACAGGTTGGATTCGATGACCCCGCGGGACCCCACCGACCCACTCCTCCCTGGTCTCCGTCACCCTGTCACTCAGCGAGCGCGCTCCCCCCACCTCGCCGGGACGCCGGGACGCCGGGGAAGCCCCGCCCCGCAGGGCACGTGACCTCCACCGCCCTCAGAGCCGCCGCCTGGCCCCGCCCCGCGCTCGCGCCCCGCGCTCGCGCATGCGCCCGGAAACCCGGAAGCACCCGGGCGGTGGAGCCGGGGCGGGCGGCGCTGCCGGAGGCGCTGCGTGCGCGGCGCTCCCGCGGCCCGGCCGGCCCGGGGTGGGCGCGGAGCCTCGGAGCGCGGTGCAGGCCCAGGTAAAGGGGCCCTGAGGGAGCGTGGGGCCGCGGGAGGGACGTGCGAGGATGTCTCCCGAAGGTACGGGCGCGGGGTTCCCGGGTTTGTGAAGGTGTCCGGGTGAAGCCGCGACGGTGACGGGACGGGGAAGGATCTCCTCAGGACGACGAGGGTTTGGGAAAGGATGTAGGGTGGGATGGGAGTGATGGCAGACCTTAACGTAACCTCAGCTCGGTTCACGAGGGATGTTGGTTTCTTGGAGTTCAGGCTGGCACGAAGCTGGCGGGGGTGCCTTGTACAGGGTGCTGAGACCAGTGAGGTGCATCTAAGGCGATATTTCAGTGTGGACTCGTTGTCAGTTAGGAGGTACCCTTTTTTGATGTTGTCAAAGTTTATTCTTTTGATGACTCCAAAGAGGAGTCTTCCTGTCACTTAAATGCTACGTGAAAGCATGGTGGACTGCTCGATCACCTTTTCTGATTCTTCGTTTGCTTTTGAACAAGCCAATTGCTAATTTATATATATAGATATATACATTCACACAGATATGTATATACACAGAGATATGTGTGTGTGAGTATACATACATATATACATGTAACCTGGAAATTCGTAAATGTAAATAGATGTGCTTGCATCTTTCTATACATTTTATCTTCATATGTTATTATATGAACCTCTGACTATAAATGATATTTAGAATTATTTTCGTACAGTCAGACAATGGGAGTGTTGCATTATTGAAAATTAGACTGGAGATATACAACTAACATCTCAATTTCTTGTCCTGTTTTCCTAGTGCTTGACCTGTAATACAGACATCTTCCAGAATGCTGGAGTCCTATGTAACTCCTATTTTGATGAGTTATGTAAATCGCTACATAAAGAACTTGAAGCCTTCAGATCTGCAGTTGTCACTCTGGGGAGGAGATGTTGTGCTTAGTAAACTTGAATTAAAGTTGGATGTACTTGAACAGGTATGTTATGTGTATAGCAGCTTCAGTCCATGTCTTTGATTTAAAAGAAGTTGGCTGGATTATTTTAGATTGGTCTGCACAGCTAAATAATAGCTTATTGCTTGCTGGTTTTCTTATGCAAGTTTTTTTTTCCCTTGTGTATAGTTATTCTTCCTTTAATTTCATGCCATTTGTTTAGCAATCAATGGTAATTCTTTACACATTCTGTAAGTTACGGAGTGTGAAGAGAGGCTTTTTTGTGGGCATGTTTCTTCTTTCAGTGACTATTGTTTTATGGTATGAACATTAATTGAATTGCTCTTCCAGCATATTTACTAATTACATGTAGTAACTAAGTCAAAAGGTCACAAAGTAAAGTGGGATCTCTCTTTAATTATGCATACTAAGCCCATTTGTGCTCTTGGTATTGTTTTCTGACTCCAGATTTCATCGTTACGGTTGTATCTAAACTTAAGAGTAATCGAGGAATAGATCTGATCATCTGGGTTCTGTGGATTAAAGCAAAGACTCAGTAAAACTTAGCCTTAAAGCAACAAGCTTGACCAAGTAAAACACTAGATACAGAATACGGAGCATGCTGTCAATATGAACTGGTAAAGCCTCACTACAGGGAAGGTTTCCTTTTATGCTTATCTGAGTTGACAACTTGAGTGTGTGAGACTGATAAAACTGCTTTCTGTTGTGCATGGAATAGTAGGGCTCAGCTGGAGTCCTGTGGCCAGATGTAGTCCAACCAAGTGAAGGAGCTGAGAGAAATGCAGCAAAGAATAGGAAATTTAGACAATACATCCCTTGAAAGAGGAATAAAATATTCAGGGAATGTGTTTTTAATACTGACTAAAGCAAGGTGAGACAAGATAGGGCAAGAATTATTTGAATCTGACAAGAAGCAATTGAATAAATTGCATGTTGGGAGACTTAGATTAGACATAAATGGAGATCTTATTTATGTGTTGGAATATTAGGCATTGCAATAGGCAGGGGTGACTGCATGTCTCTATTGGGAGTGCCTTTGAAAATATGAAAGAAATACTTGTGGGTAATTAGGAATCTCAATCCTGTTCTGGAAGAGGGGACAATCTTACAAGAGATCTTGTCCTGTTTTCTGCGCTTTTACAGAACCTTACTTGTCTTCCTTCAAGTGCTTCATAGTCTGTATTTTTTCTCAAGTCTGTTAATTGGTACATCTTGTCCATACAGCTGATGTTCTGTAGGATGTGTTCCCCCAACAGGCTTTTAAAATGTGTATGTGCAAGGAAGGGTTGATCAAAAAGGAGTTCTGCAGGTCATCTAGTCCAACCTCCTGTTCTAAGCAGGGCTGTTGCCAGCATTATATCAGACCAACTTGGGTTTTTCTCCAGCTGAGTCTTGAAATCTCCTGTCTTGTGAGAAGTTCCTGTCTGGGTAAACTGTTTCAGTGCTCTACTGTGCAGAGAGGAAGTTGGTCCTAATAACAAATGATGGCTTGGGATGGATATATCAAACCTGCTGAGTTACCTGACATTATAAGAATTTTGCTGCTCTCATTGTGGTGGTGTTCCTTTTCCAGTAGTTGCCGTTTGCTGATAGGTGACCCCTTGCTTCATCTTTGTTTGCCTATGAACTGTGTTTGTAAATACCAGCTCAACCAGAAAATGTCATTGCTCTTGTAGTGGCAAATATTGCCACGTGTACCTGTGCTGGTGACTTACCACTTTGAATGGGAATGTGAATATGTGATGGATGCAAAATTTAGCTCAGATTCATTGTTTTTACATTCTTTAGCTGAGTGTTTGTGAAATGTAGTTATCTTCATTTGGCTCTTACTATTCTTTGGAACTTGTCTGGGCCCACAGACTGTATTTAGAGTATCTGCCTTTATTTTATTTTATTTTATTTTTATTTTATTTTATTTTATTTTATTTTTTATTTTTATTTTTATTTTTATTTTTATTTTTATTTTTATTTTTATTTTTATTTTTATTTTTATTTTATTTTTATTTTATTTTTATTTTATTTTTATTTTATTTTTTTTTTATTTTTATTTTATTTTATTATTATTTTTTTGGAGGGGATGCTGTTTATTTCTGCTCAGCAAAACTCTTTGAGTAAGTAGTATGCGGTAATACAAAGTCCCCAAGCCCTTGTGGTTGGCAGGAGCTCCCTTGAAAAGCAGGTCTCTAAAAATTACCGGTATCTATAATTTTAATTGGGTTCTCTCCCTTTATGGATTCATGATACTCAAAGTTAGTTCCCTTAACTGTTCTGCTCTTGTAACACTGTTCTGTCCTGGCTTGTGATCCCCAGCCTGGTTCCCTGCTCCTTATCTGACATGAACACAGCTTTAATTTCATGCTTCAGGTTCTTAGATACGAATCCACCTATCCTGGGTGTATTTGTCTAGAGCCTTAAACATTTTCAGTGAATTCCATCTTCTGTGGAGTTATACATAGTTTTTTGGGAATGTTAGCATAGGTGCCAAACTACCTGGATGAAGCACTTTGTAACAGATTTCAGAGCAAGTGTTTGCTTCCTGCTCCATGCACTTTAGCTGATGTTAGTGTTTCCATGTCATGGTGTGCTGTTGCGAGCCACCAAACAGAATCCCAAAGGACAGATGAGAACAGACAATAAACTGCTGTTTGTTTTATAGAAGATTTTAATTTATTTTTGTGCCCAAGTTGGAACCAATACCTCTCAAAATCGGATGAAAAGTTGTTGACTTAGAAAACTTCCAGAATGTGAAGAGAATGTTCCAGTCCCTGAAAATACTTTGCATGTTTTTTACATATATTTATGTAAGTTTTATGGTCTCATTAAACTAACGGAATGTCATTGTAATAACTCCTAGGGTCTGTCCTTTCCTCTGTCCCCATTTTTTTTTTGTACAAACCAGTTCTGTAGTGGAAGTCAAATACTAGTTTGTACTGGGCTTGAATCTTCTAGGTTCACTGTAGCTTTTGTACATAATTGTGTCACTCTCTGAATAGCCAGCAGATTTTATAGTAATTATCTTTAGTTCAAGATTAAGTCTAATAAAATTTTGATATTTTTTCCTATCTGGAATGATTCAATTACTAGAAGACTAAACATTCCACTAAGTTTTCCATCTGTACATAGTATGCACATTGTACAAAAACTACTTCAAGGAAGTAATTTGTAGTAAAATTTTGAAACTAATACTTTAAATATTATTTTTTGGAAAAGCTTCTAAAGTGCTTTTGTCAAGTTTTATGTGAAGTCCCCATAGTAAGTCTGTCCCCAGAGGAAACAGAGCTACCTCTGAACTTGGTGACTAACTTGTGTGTAGTGTATCTGTTGACACAGTGGTGCCAAAAAGATAACATGCATCCTGATCTCTTCTTGCTTCTTGTGTATATTCCCATAATTAGTTTTTAGCTGTTTTGCAAATGCAGAAGGAAAAGATTAAGTAGTCTTTGAAAGACAAAGGATACTTTGATCTAAAGATTATTGAATTTTATTAGAGTGTGGATTTTTCATATCTAAAAGAATTTCTATAGAAAGAAACATGAAAAATTCTAATGTACTTTAAATAATTTTAAGGAAACGGGAGCATTGAAATATCCTTATTTTAAGCCTCTTTTACGTGCCACTGGTTACTTGTGAAATGCAGCCTTGACTGTGAAGAAAAGATGTTTGAGTTAACACTGATGTGGAGAACAAGTACTTGCGTATCATCCCAACTTTTAGAATAGTCTTGTGTTTTAGAGCAAGGGGAGATTTTAGGCTAAAGGGGAATTGTGATCATCTAGTCTGCAGTCTTACATGTTAGTCAGTTATTTATGGGTCAAGCCCAGAAGTTTGGTTTTAGTCCTATAAATTTTTGTGGAGGATTTATATGATTAAATGGAAAATCTAGAATGCCAAGTATAATCAATCATGGGTATGGAAGAAATATTAAGAATTTCAGGCAGTACTTAGTGAAAGGAGAAAGATTGCATAGGAAACAGGGAGGAATGTTATGTTGTCTTATGAACAAATTACTTTATTTGGCACGCATTTGTATTGTCTACTGAATAGTACAACAAAGAGTTTTCTACATTGCTTTATTCTAATTGCCCTAGCTGTAACCAGGGCAATAGGTTTCCTTAAACTCAGATAACATTTGTATCTAAATTTCCTTTGAAAAAGAACTATCTTCTAAATATGCTGTGCATTTGCTTTTATCACCTTTATTTTTAAATAATTCCTACTTTGTTTCTTTCAGTATCTTGCATTTAACTAGACAAAAGTGTGTTAAATACATCCAGCACAGAGTGGAAAAACAGCTCTTCTAGAATGCCTTTTGAAGTAAAGACAAGTCAGGATCTAAACAGACACTGTGGTATCAATGAGTGACAAAGACCTAGGCAGCTTAAAGTCTAGAATGGGAATTTGTTTCTATTATTGTTAACAGTGATTGTTGCTGCCTTGATCGCTGAAAGCATTGTCTCTTACTCTGTAATGTATTTTTAGATTTCATGGGTTTTTTTTATAATTTATTTCTGTGCCACACTTCATGTGTGTTCCCAGTCCTTCCCCCCCAAAAAAGCTCTGTGACAAAATACACTACTTAATTTATTGTATTATTAATCATGTAGCAAGATCTGTAGCCAAACAGCCTAATATTTGCTTTTCAGTGTCTTAAGTAAAACTGGCTGGATGAAAATTTTGTGTTGATTGTGAGCCTAGGGCTGAATTTCTAGGAGAGGCTTTTGGCTAAAATCCTAAACTGTAGAGATGAAGAAAAAACACTTTGTAAAAACAAATTAACAACTTTCTTTGAACTTTGAATGCGAAAGTCTGAAACTCATCTCTTAGAATGGGGATTTGAAATTTGATGTGACTTTGTGTAAGCATGGATGAAGGAGGAGTCAAGAGGTTTTTTTAGTATGAGATGGGTGTGGTTTTTTTAAACTTCATTAATCAGTACTCATTAATGCCCAAAAACTAATTTACAAACTGAAAGCTGTACTTAGCAGAAAATAGAGCTATAATTTTGTGTAGTTTCCTCCTCTGGAGATTGTGAGCAGTGAATATACAGTACTCTTAGCTCCTGGATACAGGATAAACTTTTTGTAGTACCAGTAGAAAGGCTTGGGAGGTATCAGCTGCAGAATGGGAGAAAGTGTTCCCTAAAATTGCTCCTCTTAGCAGCTGTTATTGCTGTGGTGGTGTAGGTATTGGTTATTGGTAAGAGTAGTTGACTTGCCTCTAGTTATCCTGAAGACTCTCTCAAGATGCAAACCTGTCACAGGTGTAAATGGTGGTTGTTTCAGCTCTGAACTTAGGAGATGGTAACTGCTTAAGAAAATAAAACTTTTTAGGGGGTTTCAAACATATCACTAAGATTTGAATATATATTAATTATTCATGAATTTATCACTGATAAATGTATTTATTTCAATATATTTAGGCAAAAAATTGCATTAGCTAGCTTCACAGAAATATTGTACAGGCATACTTTGAGACTTTATAATACATATCAAGAAGTAAATGCAAAATGCCGTTGTCTCCAGATTTTATTCATGTAGAAGCTCTTTACAGCAGGGATAGGTCTAGGGTCAAGCAGTGCAGAAAAGGAGGCTTTCTGGATCCCCTGGTAGATGTTTGTCTGAAATTCCCTAGCAACTTGCTTGCTTGATTGCTGAGTTTCGTGGACCTTCTCTGTGTAACAGCTATTCATTCATAGGGATTCTGAGTTGAATGAGATGTATGTACCTAAACTGAGCCAAGGGGCAAAGGGGCTTAATCCCTGGCTTGCCAGGATAATTCTGGAGTCCTGAACAAAGGTTTGTGTTCCTGAGTTTACCAAAATACAATTGAGAATCTGTGTGTGCTGGTCAGCAGCAGGCTCAGTTGGAGCCTTTATAATGATTTAAGTAGCAAGCTTTCTGCAAACCCTCTGGAATTGCTTTCTCAGAATGTAATCTCACTCAAACTAGAAGAAAAAGGAAAACTGTCTGTAGTAGTCAAGTAGATCCTGTATTGCAGGTCAGCAGTGCACCCTGGCAGGCCAGAGATCAAACCTATTCCTGGGGTGCATCAAACTGAGCATCACCAGCTGGTCACAGAGGTTACTGTCCCTCTGTACAGCCTTGGTGCGGCCTCACCTAGACCTCTGTGTGCTGCTCTAGGCCCCACAGCTGAAGGATGAGGGTAAAGGATGAGAATGTGTCCAGAGGAGAGCAACAAAGGTGATGCAAGGCATGGAGGCAGTGTCCTGTTTGAAGGGACTGAGGACTTTGGGCTTGTTTCATTTGGAGTAAAGGAGGCTGAGGGGTGACCTCATAGCTCTCTACAGCTTCCTGAGGAGGGGACATGGAGAGGGAGGTGCTGAGCTCTTTCCCCTGGTATTCAGGGATAGGACATGTGGGAATGGTTCAGAGCTGTACCAGGGGAGGCTTAGACTGGACATTAGGAAGCATTTCTTTACTGAGGATGGTCAAACACTGGAACAGGCTTCTTACAAGTGGTCTGTGCCCCAAGCCAAGTCAGTGTGTAAGAGGCATTTGGACAATGCCCTTAATGACATATTTTGACTTCTAGTCAGCCCTGAATTGGTCAGACAGTTGGACTATATGGTCATTATAAGTTGGCCAAAACTGCTTCCCTGCATCTATAAGACTTAGGTTCACTTATTTCTCAACCTTAGAACATACTACACCTGTAGTTTCCAGCACCTAAGATGATGATGCAAACACCATGCTATAAGCAACTTGAAGTGAAGATGTGTTTTTTTTTTCTCCATTAAAACTTTAAAACTTGATAATAAGAAATATCAGCCTATGAGATTAGAAAGGTGAAAAGATGAAGCATCTCTGAAACCTGAGCATTAGAATACTTAGTATTGAGAATGCTGACTTAGAATTCTAACATATGAAATATTGCTTCTTTATTTTACAGTAAACAATTGTTTTCACTTTTCCAAATCTTGATTGCTAGTCCTGAGACCAGTTCTCTAGCCTGATGGTTCTGTTGGTTAAGGGTCTCATTTTTTGCAGGAGAGCATCAATTTACTTAGATGGGTACTTTTAATCTAAACTTTGGCACCTTATTTCCTTCTGAATTGCTGCAAGCAGCAGCTGGTTTGCTGAGGCTGTCCTGCAGAGTTGTGATCTGTGCTGGATGGGGTGCCCAGGCATTTGTTAGAAGCTCTGGACTGACCTGCACAAGTTTTTAAACCAGTGAGATATCTGCATTAGACCTTGCTGTGCAGGAGTCTGGTTTTGCAAATGAAAAATTTAATAACTTTGTATTTACTAAGCAGTTTGATGTGAAAGGGCCAACAACAGGCCGGTCGTAAGACAACTGAACTCATAAAACTCTTAAGCACTGAAATATTTTGAAAAAAATTGCCTTGCTGTGGCATTGTCAATGTTTAATTCCAAGTTTGTGCTCTTCAGAATAATAATGGTTGCATATCAGTTTAAGTATTTACCTTCACTTTGTTTGTTTCTACTTGTACCTTAAATAGCGAAACATTTTGCAGTAGCTTCATGTGAGAGAGAGATGGTTTTAAACTGTCTCTTGTTATCAAGGACATGGTAAATCCAAATGTTTCCTTTGAACAGACTAATTGTGACATAATTGTGCAAGTGATTATAAAGGCAAATGTCAAGTCCTGTGGCACACTACTGATGAGGGGAGAGAGAAAAACTTCTGACTTGTTTTGTGATAAAACATTATTATTTTGAGTTACAAATGTGTCTGGAATTTTGATATGTTTCTGTAGTTAATTCTGCATTCTTTATTGTTGTTAGGAGCTGAAGCTGCCATTTACTTTTTTAAGTGGGCATATTCATGAACTTCGGATTCATGTACCATGGACAAAATTGGGATCAGAACCAGTTGTCATCACTATCAATACGATGGAATGCATCTTGAAGTTAAAGGATGGGGCTCAGGTAAGAAATGTGATGAATGCTTTTCCAACATTGTGAGGTTCACGAAAATAAGAGCTTCTATAGGTCACTTTCAGGAAAGTCTTCTGAAGAATCTGGCATGTGAAGTTGGGATCCCTTTTATTTTCTGAGAGGCTAATATTTTTCTTCTTGTCATGGCTATTATCTTCCTTTATGCTTATTTTATACTCTTTTTTTAGCCATAGCTGTGTTCTTGCCGATGCGAAAGCGAGTTAATAGTCCTCTGTCAGGTTTTTCCTATGACTAGAGAAGAGATGGATTTCAAGAGCAATATAGCATCCTGTGTGCTTCTGGCTTCTGTCTCCCAAGAAGCAGTGCTGGTTGCTTGAGTCAGCTGTATGTGGCACGGCTCAGGACTGGGCATTTTTCAAAACTTGTTTTGCTATTATTGAAGGAATGGTTTGAAGATCCTGGAGTCTAGGTAATTTTTGCCTTTAGAAATTATACTGCTTGCTTGAGTGTACTTGGAAGACTTCTTGTATTGTAAGGGTCTTCAGAGATTTTTTTTTTCCTTTTAGTTGCTCAGAATAATTTGTGCATTAGGCTGTTTTCACAGGCTCAGGTAAGGTTTCCTTCTGACATAATGAAGCTGAAATATGCAGTACCTCAATTTTTGTCACATCTCTAATTTAGTTAGCATTATTTGGTTATGTTAATGTTGAACTTGTAGGAATTTTTTTAATCAGCAATGTGCTTTAATTCTAGAAGAGGCTTATGAGTTTGTTTTGCTTGTTTTTTTTTTTAATAAAGCCTTGTTCACATTTTGAATTCAGCAGTAGTTCACTTATATTAGGAATCATGCAAACAAAAATTCCAGTTTGTGAAAAACTCAAGTGTTTGGTAGGGTGCTTGATGTGCTGTTAACTTTTAACACCCATAACTAGATGCAAGGCAGCAAGAACATTGGAAAACACTTTCCTGTTGTTTGGTACTTCTTGATATATTCTTTTACAGTTACAGAGCTAAGAGGCTTTTGTGCTGGAGTAGAAATCTCTAGTCCTAGCCGCCCACAGAGGACATGCTTGCATTCTGTAGTTACACTTAATCGGTGTGCATATATACACACCACCAGCCAAATATAAAGTACTTTTCCAATGTAAAGGTAAGCTTTTGAGACCAGATGTTCCATGAAAAGTGTGTTTTTGGAAGCAGCAAATTGCAACTAATTATGAGTTGCAGAAAAAGATTTGTAGCCCTTGACTTTGTGCAATCCCGAACTAATATTTGATATTGGACCTTGCAGATGGCTACTGCTGAAATGATCAGATTTCCTGCTTGCGTGGTATTTGAAACTTAAATAATGTGGTGCATACATCAAAAGGTCAAGAGTCACGAATGTAAAGCACTCTCAAAACAAGTATTTGTTACAGATGTTTAAGATTCAGAGGCAAGAAAAGTGTTTTGAAAATTGTACCTGACATTTGAACAAATTATTCATTGGCTCAGGAGGGTAAAATTTGAGTCTGTGCCATAGAAGGATTATCTTTGACTAACAAGAATGTAGATGAAAACACTTTTATGCTGTTTCTAAGGATATGGTTTAAAAAGTTGACAGGTTGAATTTCATTTTTTGAATTACTATTTGAAAATGTTCAAAGTATGGCAGTGTGCTTGGCTAAAATGAATTGTCATAAAAATTTTTGTAATCAGTGAATAAAAAATATGAATGAAATGAAATATCTCTGTGGAAAACGGTAGTAAAATGAACTTTCAGCGAGTTTAGCTCCAGTTGGAACTGTTCTGCCAAGAACTTCATGTCAGTGAAGTGCACAATTAGCAAGAAAGCTTAGTTTAGTTCTCAAACTGATTGGCTTGACCCTGTATTTCCTTCCTCAGGTGAGACCTCTAATGAGCACAGGCATAATTTCACCTGAACAAAAAAAAAAAGTTCTTGACCTCAACTTAGTGAGATATGTTTTCTTTGGAAAGGTGCTATTTCAGGCAATGTTTCTGTTGAAGATATGTGAAGATTAAAATACATGACATTGTTTGAAGCTGTTGTCCAGTGGACCCTACAGATTTTGTAAAAACGAAGAGAGGGTTTTGCTCACATTTTTGGAGAGTATCAATTCCCTGGAGTGCTTTTGTATATATATGTTTTACTGTGGTGCTTTGTCATTGTTAGTTCAGCGTTAGTTTAGTTAGGTTTTTTTGTCGTTCATCTTATTGTAGCATCTCCTCAGCTAAGTTTGGATTAGACAGCAATGGCTCAACTTCTGGTTTTATGCAAAAATTCTTTTTCTAAGCAGGACTGTTGTGTAAGTGGTAAGTTCACTTAATGATGTACAAAATCCAGAATTCTGTAGAATTAGTGATATTTATAATTTGAAGGTCTTCGCTTTTCCCCTTTTCCTTCTGTGCCTTTTTTTCCTTTTTCTCCTTTTTCTCCTTTTCTACATCTGATACTACTACTTCTAAAACCCAAATGTTTAATGTGGACACTTAACAAGAAAATGAAACTGGAGTGCATCAACTTTGCAGTGAATAAAGGGGTGTTCTATTGAACAGGCACATTGTATGTGCACTTTTCGTTTGACTTTGGTTAGTGTCAGTACTGGAAATAGAATTTGGCTGTGAGGTGTTTCACACTGCTTTTTGATGTCTGTCAGACTAATGAAACTGCCTTTTTTTTTTTTTTTTTTCTTTTTTTTTTTTTTTCTCTTGAACTAATCTTCTGCAGCACTGAGTTTTAAGTATGAACACTTGTAGTGTTCTCAAATATGTTGGTATGATTTGTAAATTTGTTCTTTAACACTTTAATGTGATTCTGAAGTTTGCTTGACTTGTATTTAAGTTATAGTAATTGACTGTCATGACACTGTTCTCCATGAGTGCTATATTTTATTTTAGAAAGTGGTTAAAGTTTCAGTATTTTATATTCTTCTCATTACCTATCTCTATACATTAAATCTTTGGGCTTCGCATAGAATTGAAAACACTTTTTAAAATCTGTGGTTGATTGCTCTTTTTCCTCTGAGAGGTTTTCTCCCTTTGTCCTGTTGAACTGTTCTTAACTCTTTTCTCTTCTACACTAATTCTTTTTCTTTTTTTTTTTTTTTTTTTAATATATTTGAAATCCTTTGCTCCTTTCTCTTCCCCTTTCAGTCCTAAGATACCTCCATGCCCAAAAGAGAAGCTTTAAATTCAGGTATTGCAAATAGGGAAGGACAAGCCTGTAAGCCCGTGTCTGTTTTCCTCACCTTTCTGCCTTTATAACTAACCACAAGACTCTTTCATGTTCAACCTTGAATTCTGTGGGTTTTTTTGTCCTGGGACTGATGCAAATGAGGAGATCAAGGAGAAATGTGTTATTTGTATTACTGCTTCAGATTTGAGTCCCTGCCTTTAAGCAGAACACAGTGCACCAGAAATATGCTGATGTATATGAAGGCCCTCTGTACTCCAAGGATAATTAATTATGGAATTGGAGAAGACTGTTAGGTTGAAGCACTTGGAGGGGAAACCAAGCAGTTTGGTTCAGCATACAGACGACTGAGTTCATTTCATGAGGCATTACAAAGAAAGTTGTGAAGATTATAACTTTGTGGAGGCAGTGGAGGGCAGCCCACAAGCATGACTGTCAGAGCACCAGACACATTCTGACCTGACAGCTGTCGTAGAGACTGCCGCCAGAGAACGCTGGGAGCTGAAATTGGTCTTTACCAGGGAATGATTGAGATGGGACATAAGGTGTGTTGACAGATTATGAAGGACTTCGAAGGTGAAGACAGAAGGCTTGTGTTTAATGAGGGTACAGTTATATAAAGTCTTTGCTTAGGTGGTAAAGCTAGCTCCAGATCTGAAGCAGTGCTTTAGTGTTTTTTTTTCCTCACCTGGGTTGTAGTAGTTCAGTTGAATGTGACTTTATGGACAAGCTGTGCTGGTTTTCATCATTTGACTCTAAATCTATTGTTCTGTGACAGCAGAAATATGGTAAGACTTGAAGTCAGAAGACTTAATTAACAGTCTTTATTTGCTCACCTTTATGCTTTTTATTTGCTCATGTGGAAGCTCAAGGTCTTTATTTTTTAAATAAATTTCATTTGGTATGTACTTTCATAGTAGTATATTTAGTTGTGTAAATCTGATACTGAGTTTGAGCAAAGTTTAAGGTGAAGATTATATTGAGAATTGCTCTGTAGGAAGACTATAACAGACTATGTTATCAGCTAGTGTTGAATCATATCAAGTTAAGGATGAATATGAAATTCTTATTAAGCAGCCAGTTCATGATGCTCTTATTTGTGTTTTAATAGAGTAATATAAGAAAAGAGAATTTTATGTTTCTCTGTGTGTATGCTTACAAATTAGTGTATGTATGAGTAACAAGAAAAATTTTCCATATTATTTTGAATTAAAACAAATTGCTTCATGCAAATCAGACTGTGATTTAGTGTTTTCCAAAGTTTCAGGAAGGTTTGGTGGTGTCTTTTGTTGAGTTTTGTGCCATTTTCTGTCAAGAACTCCTGTCTGAAAATTCTTATGTTTTCTATGAATTGCTTTATGTGAATCAGAGTGTTTTAGGTAGGAGGTTCTCTTTCAAGGGTATTATCCTTTTAAGGGATAAATGTCACGCCCCACAAATGTCTTGCAAAAGCATCTAATAAACTTACTCTTTCAATAGAGGAAGTAGTAAAGGGAGGCTGTAACAGGTGCTTGGGAGGTCTTTGCAGCATTTGTTTCAGAGACTTTGTTGTTTTTCTCCAGTGATTCCAAATGAGAGGCTGAGGAGGAGATGAGCAGCTTTGCTTAAAGCTGGAAAAATACTCACATGTACTAGCTGGGCATGCAAGAGTAACTCTGTTATTTACCTATTTTTGTTCCTACTAACCCCTTTAATAGACTTGAAAAGCAAAGCATCTGATGCTTTAGATTGCAGTAATTCTGCTTATGACAGAAGAAATTGACCTTGTGAATTTGTTGAAAGACTCCTGCAGGTGCGTTTCGTAATACCATAGCTGTAGGAGTCCTGCCACTGCCCTTGTGTTGCTTCAATCTCAATACCTGTCTTGTTGACCTGAATGCCTATTAATGTGTTCCCAGTTTTGGACAGTTTTCATGTGAATTTGCCAGTATATTTCTGTTTGAGTCCTTTTCAGGTCTAAGTAATGG
This sequence comes from Chamaea fasciata, assembly GCF_029207755.1. Lineage (NCBI taxonomy): Eukaryota > Metazoa > Chordata > Aves > Passeriformes > Sylviidae > Chamaea > Chamaea fasciata. Next base: position 22,186,978 of record NW_027094086.1, on the reverse strand, counting down.
TGATTTCAAATGTCTAATTACTGTGAAAGGTATGGGAGATCCTGCTTGATTCCTTCTGTGCTTATTCCTGGCTCCTAGGCCATCTCTCAGTGTTGTTGTGCTGCCTACAGGCAAAGATAGTGTGGCACTTCTAACCTAATCCTATTGCTTACTCTGGGGGAATGAACCTTGCTTTTAGGTGTGAGCCTTGCTTTTAGATGTTTCTGGTAAAGAACAAGACTTGTATAGTAAGCACTTCTGCTTTCTGGTCTGTGCAATCCTGGGTGACATCTTCAACAGCTGTGCTGTACCTAACTCCTGAGAACACCCACAGGGACAAGGCAGAGTAAGCTGTCCCAGTATCTTGAGGGCACATGTGACTTTGCGTGAGAAGGAACTGACTGGGAAGATGCTCTTCTGAGCAGCCAAACAGTGGATGACCAAGCAAGAGAGGGGATGTATGAGTGCTCAGGTACAGTGCTCAGTGTCAGGCACATTTACTGTGATAGCAGGTTCAAGGACAGAAAAAGCAGTTGTAAATATAGTTGGGACTGTATTCTTGCAAGGAGCTCAGGTCTTGAATGCAGTTCTTGTCAAGAAAATCTTTTGATGTTGTCAAAACAGTTAATAGTCTTGATTATCTTAAAAAGGCCCTTTCCAACATAAATGATTCTAGGATTCTAAAATTGGGTTGGTCATTATTACAAAAGGTATTAAGACTGTATAACATCAGTGATTTTCAATACCTTTTTATTGTTCAAATTAATGCACTTTGCATGTTGTAAAGAGAGAGCAAGGTGAGGATATGGCCCTGTGTTGATAAAGGTGTTGCAAGTAAAGGAAACTGCCAGGAGCTGTGTGTAGTTACAGTTTTCTCTTCAGTTCCTGTAGCAGCCTCAGCAATAGTACCTAGAGAGCAAGTGTTGCCTTTTCTCATCTTGTTTTCTGAACAGGATCTCTGTGTACATCTGTGGTGGTGTTCAAATCAAGTTTGTGATTTTGAAGAAATCTCTTGTCTCTTCAGGCTTACAATGCTTCGACCTGTGTTACAGGGGTGTCACAGAACTAATGGGCTGGATACCTTTTTGGTCAAACTACCATTCTCCTAGAGCACATTAAAAGGAAAATGTGCTGCACCTGTTAATTGAAATGAGAAGAGCTGTCTTGTGTGAGTTGGTAATAGAATCAATATCCTGTGATCACCAGGTATGGTGTGTCTCACACTGAGGCACAGTGAATCCCGTGAGATGATTTTCTTTTTTTTTCTCCCAGAAGCTGTTCTGGCAGTCTGGGTTCAGAAAGTCTATATCTAACCTACTCTTAATGCTTGATTTTTTGCTTTTCATAGTTAGTGTGTCTGTTCCATCTCACAAAACATCTAATTATGGAAATGTGCAAGCACCATTTTTCCCCTCCTCTTCTCCTTTGTGAAAGCACATCCCTCAAGTGCCCTCTGAAGCTGTAGAAAATTGCATGTTCTTCTTATCCAAGGGTTCAGAAAAGGGTTTGTATGATAAGAAAGTGGAATCTGAGCTTCCAAAATAATGGATTTCTATGAGCCTGTGAATTTTTATAATGATTTAAGTAGCAAGCCTTCTGCAAACCCTCTGGAATTGCTTTCTCAGAATGTAATTTCACTCAAACTAGAAGAAAAAGGAAAACTGTCTGTGGTAGTCAAGCAGGTCTCATATTACAGGCAAAGACCAGTGCTTGATATCTATGTATTTTGCACTGATAGGAGACAGCAAATTAATGCTCACTCATATTCTATTTCCCACAGTGTTTTGAACTCTGTATCAAGAGTAGAACATTCTGGGATGGGATCATTTGTCAAGAAGACTTCAGTGTAAATTGGAAGAATTTTAGGCATAGGAGGATGCAGTTATATCTTAATAAGGAAGGTAATGGACACTGGCACAACCAAGCAGTGCAGCTGTACTTCAGATTGTCAATGAAATTTCTTTCTTAGGCGTTGTGGTGGGCTGACCCTGGATGGCTGTCAGATGCCCGTCAGAGAGCTCTATCACTCCCCTGGTCAGCTAGACAAGAGAGAGGATATAATGAAAGGCTTATGGGTTGAGCCAACGATAGGGGCAGATCACTCACCAGTGACTATCAAGGGCAAAACCGACTTGACTTGGGGAAATTAATTAAATTATTTACCAATCATATCAGAGTAGGATAATGAAAAGTAAACCCAAATCTTAAAAATACCTTCCCCTACCACTCCCATCTGCCCCGACTTTACTTTATTCCTGATTTTCTGCCTCCTCTTGCCAGTGGCACAGGGGACAGTGGATGAGGTTGTTGTTAGTTTACCACACTGCTGCTGCTTGCTCCTTAGTGAAAGGACTTCTCCACCTGCTCTGAGTTGGGTCCCTCCCATGAGGGACAGTCCTCCACAAACCTCTCCAACTGCAGTCCTTCCCATAGCCTGCAGTTCTTCATGAACTGCTCCAGTGTGGGTCTCTTCCATGGGGTGCAGTCCTTCAGGAACAGCCCAAGGGATCACAAGTCCTGCCAGCAAACCTGCTCCATTGTGGTTTCCTCTCCCCATGAATCTACAGGAGTGCCAGGAGCCTTCTCCAATGTGGGCTTTTCATGGTGTCACAGCTTCCTTCAGGCATCTACCTGCTCTGGTGTGGGGTCCTTCACAGAATGCAGGCGGATCTCTGCTCCACCATGGGCTGCAGGGGCATAGCTCCTTCACCATGAGCTGCGGGGAGGTCTCTGCTCCATGCCTGGAGCACCTCTTCCCTTTCACTGGGTTCTTTAGCTCCCATGTCCTTATTTCTCTCTACTCTGGCTGTAATTGCTTCTGTACAATAGTTTTGGGCTTTTTCATCTTAAATCTGTTATCTGATATTTATCACTGATGGCCTTGGCCAGTGCCAGGTTTGTCTTGGAGCTGACACTGCCTCCATCAGACATAAGGGAAGCTTCTAGCAGCTTCTCACAAAGCCACCCCTGTAGATCCTTGCTACTGAAACCTTGCCCTGCAAACTCAGTCCAGGCAAGAACCAGTGAAGTCCTTTTGTCCTTCTTACTAACAAACCTCAAGGTTATAGTCTCATTATCATGCATAGGCACCTCATACTTCTGCTGGTGTTTATTTTATGCTCCCATGTAGTGTAGAATAAATTGCAGTACTGGTAGACAGCGAGAATTTTCTGCTTTTCACATTTTGGAAATAAAGCTCAAATTCCTGATGTCTTGTTCTTTCTCTTGCCTGAACTATCTCTTTCTAAAGTGATGGTTTTCTTTGGTTGGCAAAAAATTATTTGAAGACAGCCCTCATAATGCACTGCTGGTAGCTGAAAAGCTGACTTGACATGGCTGCATTATTTTATAGCTGCCATCTCAGTGGAGAGCCGCTGTTTAAAAACAACTCTTTTTCAGCATTAGTAATGCCTGCCAACTGTTGGGGTTTGGTTGAGGTTCAAGGCCTCAGGTTCCCTAGCTGCCTTGTCATAATTCATAATACTTCAATCTTTTAGTATACTAATGCAGTTGGTTTGTCTTAGGCTGACTAGGCATCTTGTCATCTATGCCAAGTTCCCTTTCTGCTTTTCTATAATTTAGGTATTTAGAATTAAGAATCGTTTGGGGTTTTTTATTAGTATTTGGGTATATTGGCTTAGACTGGCTCTTTGCCTTTTTAAGATGTCAGTTGTGTGTTGGGAAACATGCCCTTGCCAAAAAGGAAATAATATTTTTCAAGTTTTAAACAGCTTATTGCCCTCCAAAAAAACACTTTAATTGTCCTTTAAATTCAAGAAGGACAGAAATGTATTTACTTATGTGTAAGTGTGGATTATATACATTAATGTCTCAATTCTTTATACACAGTGCGTGTGAACTTTCTTCTAACTGCCAAATCAATGCCCCAGGTTTGGGGTCTGACATATTTTTTTAAATGCATGTGTGGTGCTGGTACTGTACCTTAATTTATGACCTTTCTATAGGCTGTTGAGAAGCCTTGCAGCTGCAGAGACAGCAGCTTTGATTTTCTTCCTTCAGCTGGTGAAGTTTGAGGCAGCCAGACTGAAATGTGCATGTCCTGCAATTGAGAGCTCTTCTGTAGTCCACTCTGACTTGCTATAGTGTCCCAAGTATATTTACAAAAGTAGACACTAAAGAGTTTCTATCAGATTGTTGTGTTGTTAGCTTAGTACAGGACACCTGTTTGGAGGATGACTTTTGAAGTTTGTTGGTCTTATATAGAACCTCAGTTGGAATTCTTTCTCAATAGCAAGGGGAAAGGATAATGGGGATGGGTGTAGTAGATGGAGGAATACTGAGGCACCTAAATGGACAAATGGGTTAGGTGAGAAGAGATTAAAGGAAACTGATGCATGTGAAGTCACCCCAAGACAGGAAGGGTAGGTTTTTTTGGGGTAGTGCTGGTGATCCTTTAAGCTTTCATATATTCACAGGTAATTCTAGATAGATTGTTTAATCAGGTGAGGGTAGCACACTTACATGAAGAACTCCGCTTGTTTGCCTTGGAACACCTAACTAGCTGAGAAATATCTCACTTATTTTGGTGGAACCTTTTTAGGATGCCATATTTTGGAAAAAAGTAATCCTAATTTTAGATGTGTTGGAGTAGTTTTCCATGTATGTGTATTTTTTTGGGAATCCTCCATAGGGCTGAATTTATTGGATCTGTCCCAGTATTTCAGACCTAGTAGTTTAAAATAATATTATATTCTCCTGTACTTTGGAGAAAATATTTTCAAAGCAGATTACTAAAACACAGTTATTGCAGGGGTTTGTTCTAAAATAGATATGGGGCTTGCTGTTTTCTGGATCAACTTGTATTTCAACAGAAATCAGTGCTTTATGTGACATATGTTTTGGATTTGTACTTTTTAAAAGCCTTGTTCTTTTGGGCAGACACTTTTAAGTTAATCTGTGGTTCTCACTACTTTATTTTTTTTAAATTCCCCTATTTTTTTTCTAATCCTGTTCTTATGTGTATGTTGGGTTTATTTAAAATACTTAAATTGTGGGCACTGACTTTCTAGCTAGATTCCTCCTTTCTACTGAGAATTCCAGTTTGACTATAATTGGGCTTTGACTTGGCTGTAGAAGTTGATTCCTCTTCTTTCTGGAATCTCTTCACTCATCCACATGTTGTCTGAGTGTATCCTTGTCTGATCAGACTCATTCCACTAAATTATATATTGAGTAGCTATCAGCTGACCTACTGAACTGATCTTTCTGAACTATAGCCAGTGCTTTATTTTTTTCCAGGAGTTGTGTTTTGGAACTAGAGAGTGTCCAAGACCTGGTGTCTATATTGCAATGCCTTGTCAATGCACTTGGCATTTTTAACATTGGCAACTCAACGTAGAAAGTGAAGCAGCAGAATGGGTTCATTTTCAAAACTGAGTTGTCTGGGAAATGGCATGGTAGAACCTCAGAATCTCAAAATTTATTTTTAAATCAATAAATTTTTATAAACATGTCTGTTTTTTCTCCCCACTACTATCTTTGTTGATGGAAAATATTTATTTTCATTTGCTGTAAGTTTAAGTGTTATGAGCTTGTTGCACATGGGCTACTGCTTCTGAAAACAAGAGATAGATAGCAACCTATGAGAATTTTCCTGAACTGGACTGTATGAGAATTGGAGATTTGTTGGCATGGAAGGTGCAAGCCGTGCTTGGGAGTGTGTTGTGACTGAAGCATTTCCCCATGTCTTAGTTGCGGAAACTGGTGTATTGTTGAACATATTGTTGTCAAATAGGGCACAAGTAACAGTCAACCCAATTATCTGTCTCCCCCCCACTCCCTATTTTGTTTTTGCTTCCACAGCATTCTCTAAAACTAATTCTAGAATTTGATTGTAACTTGCCACTGGTAAGTCATGTTCCATTAAAAAAAGAAAAATTGGAAATCCAATTATGTAAGGCAAGAGCTTTTTGACCCCGAGATAAGCACACTTCTCTTTATTCATGCACATGAAAACTACTAAACCTATGCCAAATGCCTGTGTTAACAAAATAAGTATTATTTGTTTTAACCAAAATCAGGTGCTTCTCTTCTCAGCATGAGGCATCTTGTTCCTGTGCTCGTCTCTGTATGAGTTCTAGCCTGCAAAATAATTTCACTCCAGTAAGCTTCCTCTTAACACCTTTTGACACCTAAAATCTGCATGTATCCCACTTTGCTTGTGAAGTAGTTTGGATGTTGACAGTTCAGTAGTGTTGCCCATGTGGAGGGGAAGAGTCTTTATCTCAGAGGAAGCCCATGTTCCTCCTTTTACTAGTTTAAAACTGTAGTTCCTTATTTTCTGCTTTGTAGTTCTAGATTGCTTTGCTTTAGGGATTGTGATGTTCCTTAACAAGTGAGGAATCAGCAACCCCACTTACCTGTTGTACTGCACTGCTTGTTCTTGAGACATACCTTTGTGTGGGTATATATACGTGCACATGTATTTATGCCTATTAAAGTCAACTTTCCATCTGACTTGTTTATTTCATTATTGCTCGGTGGTAAGAAGGAACAGTTAGAACAGGAAAAATGGATTGCACTCACTACATTGTAAACAGTTGTTTTGCATTGGCTGTAATTTCACATTAATCCAGTTAGTAAGGCAGTGAGAACAGGCAAGAGCCATGTTCTGATTGCTTTGTGGGCAGGCACTGTCACCCATACCCAGCTGAATGGTAGTCAGTGTGTATTTAACTTGCTTCCCTCAAACAAAACCTTTTTTTTTTTTTTGTTTTGGAATTCTTTAATGGACCTATCTTCACACGTTCTGTGATCACTAGAGAACTGCAGACCTCAGACTATTTATGTACAGACTATATTATGTACATAATACAGCTATATTCTAGAAAGTTCATGAGTATGAATGTTATGGTTGTTTATAAAGCAAATCACTGTTTATAAAGCAAATATGCTGTGTGGAGGGAGGAGTATTCTACGTAAGAGCTTTCTAGCCTGCAAAATGAACTTGGAAGCTGAATGTCAGGTTGAACTCCTGACAGAGCACCAGTTAGAAAGTGCATTGTTGAAATGTAAATAATAGTTTTGTTCTGTACCAGCTATGATAGTATCCAGTAATTTTTTGGTGGAGTGGCTGTGCTGCTAGGAAATTGAAGGAATTGCACACAGCAAACCAACATTATAGCGAGGAAATGGATGGCATAATTTATATGTTAGAGCTAATGCAGCATTGACTGATTTAATTTGTATTTTTGAATTGTGGAGTATGTTGTGGGTCTCTAAGTCATGGATTTGAATGTGAATGTGACGGAATTGCTTTTGGTGTGGCTTAATATGCTATATTTCTCAGAAAAAAATTCCCAATAGTCAACAGGTTATAGGTAAAAAAAACCTACTAGTACCGCTAATGTAACTAATGCTAGTGATTTACATATGCTTATATATTTCAGATGAGTTTACCTGTGTAAAGGTATTTATTGCCTCTGGGATATGTGTGAGTTCAACGAGGGTTTGTGTGTCTAGGTACATGAATTTTCTAAAATCTACTTTGAGTGATCATGTTCAAGAAAACTTTGTCAAACTGTGATTTTTTGGTACCTCCAAAAGGTATGTCAAATGTCATTCTGTATGTCGTGCTTTTATTATCACATCAAAATTAGCTGGGAAAATAGAACCTCGTCTAGTCAGAAACATGTGTTATTACATAATGATTTTTGAAATGTATGAGTAAACCTAAATCCCAACACTTAGATAATTACAAGTGTTCTGTTGGTAAGTTTGTGTTGTGAGACTATACATAGAGACGGAGAGAGGGATGATACAAAAGTTCACCTATTTGGTGAACTGTACTGCAGGATAGTTCTGGCCAGGAAACGAACTGAATTGGTCTGTGCTAGCCAGCCAGCGGATCTGTTCCTCCCTGCCACAGTTCCTTTACTTCCCTTTGGTGTGTACTAAGCGTTTGGAGAGCAGAATCTGGCATATCACTGATGAGACTCAACTTGCATTTGCTGTTAGGCAGCTCAGGGTTTAAACCTATACCAGCTGCTTTTAGAATAAGGTTGCCACAGCATGTCTTCGCTGTTCATGGCGGTGCACCCGGTAGAAAGGGTTGTTTGGTTTATTTTTTGCTGTGGTTAATTTGGTAAATTAGTATTTGGGAGTGATGTCATGGTATGTACTCCTGACTTTTGGAAAGGAACCCATTTGCACAGGAACAGACTGACAGTGATTTCTGCAATGTAAGAGTTGAAACTCAGATACTACAGGTGGTGTATGTTCCAGAAAATCGGTTTACTAGGACAAATAAAATTACTAACATGTGAATGGTGTCTTTATAAAGTACAGAGGACCTGTTCTGATGTGTAGATTCATGTGTACATGTGTAGATTCTGATGTGTAGTTGTATAAAGTAGAAAGATTAAGAGTAATCCCTGTCCACTTACTGATCTTTACTCAACTTTTTCCCTGACCTACTTACAGCGAGGAAATGTAATGCCAATAGTCAGTGTCTTTGTTCCCAGGTACAGGGAGAAAGGCTTTATATATCATCTTTGGCATAATTCCAAGAAGTTTAGGGTCATATTCTGATTCAGCTTTCCCAGTGTAGGTCTGGACTACTTCAGTTGATTTACTTTGGAGTAATTCCAGATTTGTCCCAATCCAGCTGACATCAAATCAGGACCCTACAATCCAGCTTTGTTTTATGTAGATGGGTGAAGAGTTTGGATTTCTGTGGTTTAATGGAGAATGAGGTGAGGTAATGCATTTAAAAATATTTCCTTGGAGAGGAAGTAGGTTTTCCTCATTTGTTGATAGATTAAAGCATAGATAAATTTGTTGGAATGTATTTTAGCTCCTCATTACAGCAGAACCTACTATTTGAGAATGGGCATGATTACAGATTTTGTAGTGGAAAAATCCTGCAATTTATTCACCTTTGGTAAAAGATCTTAGAATTCCAAAAGACAAAATACTCCCAATTCTTTCAGTACAAAGCATACTTTGGAGTTATAGCTTGTTCTTTTTGGAAGAAGTAGTATTTTCTCTAAAAGCGTATCATTGAATTATAAATTCTTAGGTACAACTTAGGCAAAGAATTCCGTTTACTCACCTATTGCTTGTGACTTAACTTGCAATATTTGCACTTGAAGAGTGATCCCTGCTAAATATTTTTAATGACAACTGATGTAGATTGTGTTTTATTTTGAACACTTATGGATAAAAATAGATTCAATCCAGGTGAGCTTCACTTCTTCCAAAAGAATGGGTAAATATTCAGGTTGAAATGTGTGCTTTCTTTTCTAAGGAAAAGTCATTGTCTTCTCTCTTTACAGGCCATAGAACGTGAGAGAAATTGTACTGTGTTCTTGGCAATACTCTGAACCATCCATAAAAGTGTGAATGTGAATATAAATGCAATTTCAAATGTAAATATTAATTTCTTTGCCTCTGGAGAAAATTGAACAAACTTGATTCCTCTATTGAGAAATACGATTTTTTTTTTCTTCCCACTCCTCTGGCATGTTTGTTTAGTGGTTCTGCCACTGACTTGCTAAGAAATCATATTCTGAGGCCCTCACCTTGGCTTCAAGAGATCCTTTAGCCCTCCTTTACACTTGCAAAGGTCTACAGAGCTCAGAATGCTATGAGGCTATCCTTCATTTTCAGTTAAAGTCCTTATATATTTCACCTAATTGGAGGATGAACAATGCAAAGCTGCTTTTCCCTTCTCATTTTATATGCATGGATCATTATTCTAAAAGATTGTCACATAAAGGGTCCTATTGATTTGAGTTATTTAATTTGCAATTATTTTCAGTTAAAGCTGAAAATGTCTTTTAGTTTCATTAGATATCAAAGCCTGTTAGGCCTGCTAACCTCTCAGCGTTATTCAGTGTTTCAAATTAGTTTAGGGTTTCCGGAAATTAATTAAGAGCTGCTGTAGCAGCAGCAATATGTGATTACTTAGAATTCGACCCGAAGATCATTAGTCCTGGTATTCTGGAAGTGTGTTGGTAATGTGGAACTACTTTTCATAGAGCTGCAGTGGTTTTCCGTGCAGTTCTTGGAGGTGAGAGGCCTCCTGATCAATGCAATCAGTGTTACTCTGCTGTCAGTTATGGGGAGCGCAGTCATGTTTCAGTCCTTGGGTGGGTGGGCTGCTCTCAGGTTTGTTTTTCATTCCCAGTGGCAGGAGAGTGTCATATTTCACAGCTTCTGGAGCACTTTCTTTAGGTGAGTATCATCTGGATTGTGTTGTATATGTGTGTAGTTCTGCTGCCTTCTGGAAGTCTTTGCCTTCCTGTATCTCTACTGGATTCCAGGTGTTTAAGTTTTTACCCTGCAGTTTTTACCCAGCAGTGGTAAAGACCTGAGAAGACCTGAGCAAAAAGACAGACAGGAGTGTGCTGCTGACTCCATACAACTCATTCAGCCTGTTCTTGATGACGATCTTCCCATATGTTCCTCAGATGTGGACACTGATGATGTTGTGGGATAAATGCATTGTGCTGGCAGTGGGAAGTGGACATCTTTCCTGGAAGCTCTTCAACCCTTTTCCCAGCATGCATTTAAAGATGGGCTTATTATATGATGGGCGAGAGGCTACAAGCCCCCTAGATAAAATGTTTGTGGGGAGCAGACTGCCTGCTTCACTGCAGTCATCTGGGATGCAGCTGAGGTTCTTAGGAGAGGCGGCCAAAGGGAACAAGCTAGATGAATTGTCCTGCCACATTGCATATGGCCTGTGGGTTATAAGTTGTTCATCGTAGATATTTGCTTATGATCCTTAAGAACATTAAGATTTTGCAGTAAAACTTTAGAAAAATACTTAACAGCATGAAAGAAATCTGCTTAAGCCACAATGAACTCTCTAATGCTTTTTACCAGCCTTTCACAAAGAGAGAGCATCTGGTGGACAGAATAGATCAGAGTCCTGAGTGCATATGCTAGTGGTTTCATTGTCATCAACAGACATTACATTTTTGTTGATTTATTTTGTGCAATGACTAAAACTTCATTTCCTGCTCTGTTAAGGATGTTCTACTTTGCTTGACTTGTACAAAAATGAAGTATGGTTGTTGTATCCATATAAAAGTTGAAAGCAATTGTGTGGCATGGAGTTAATGGTGGACATATCTTTTATCTAGTTATGAGTATGCACCAGTTCTTTTCATCTGAAATCTAGTTGCTGATGATGCTAAATCTTATGCAGTTAACTTTCCCTTCTCAGGACTGTAATCAAAAGGTCAAGATACTGTAATCTATTCCTAATTTATTGCATATCAAAGAGTATTCCTCTCATAAATGTGGCTTATAAAACTGTAGTTTATTACCCATATACCAATTGTTTAAGCACTTCTGTTCTTAGTCAAATAAAACCAAGTGAACTGTGCATATAGTTGTAGGGAAGTCAGAGATTCAGTTCTACTGGTGTCTGTATAACTCATCAACTTGAAAAAAGAATATGCTATAGCTGCTCAGTCATTTTACTTCTGGCATTTTTGATGCAAACATGGTGTTTTTAGTGCCTCTTTTTTCCCTGGGGAAAAATTTTCCAAACAAGATACTGCATTTGGAACAGCACCGGGCAATATTTTTCTGCTTGTCAAAGAAGGGCTCTCACATTTTTGGTTGTACTCAGTATTGAGCTGTATGTAATTGAACTGCTTCTATGTTTGGTGTGTGAAGTGTAGCTTGGATGCCTGGTTCTCTACTATGGACTGTGTTCCTGGCTGTGTTTCCTCAGCAGCACTGCTGTTGTTTTCTCTGAAGTGCCTAATAAAGTACATGAATCCTCTGGTTAGAGGGCATAGCCAGGGAGATTTTCTTTAGGGAGAGAGAACTGGCTGCACTCAGAGCTTGGGTGTCTTGTGGCCACATTCTTTTTCCAGGTGGATGCTTTCTTGTGTGTGAAACAGCAGAGTACTTTCATCAGGCAAAATAAAGTTGTGCTGCTTTCAAGAACGTTGGAAAACTTCATTTGAAACAAAAATAAAAAAATACAGTTTTTCAGAAATCTGAAAGTGAACTTTGATGCTTCCAACTATATGTTCCTTTTTTTACCACTTTCATCTTGATCTTGTACTAAAAGCAAGTATCAAGGTTATGAGACCTCAAGAGCATGACTCAGTGAATTGATCTGTTAGTATCCAGACTTGCCTCAGAATTGCCAGCTCATGAGCACTCATCTTCCCTTTGCCTGTGCTGGACCTGGCTAGAGTCTGATGATTCTGGCCCAGATTCTTAGTTTAGGATGCAGTTACAAGATTCTGACTCTGTTTAAAGGTAAACTGCAGCGGATTTGAAACGAACACTAAATGTCTTTACACATTATTAAACCAATCTGGTGATTATATTAATGCCAAGATCCTATCCTATCTGTGGCACCAGTGGGAGTGGTATGAGTTCTGTGGGTGTTGCTTGTTAATAGAAGATGGATTCTGACTCTTGAAGTATTTTTTATGATCTGCTGACACTGGCAATTCATTATTTCAGATTTAATGGGCTTCTGAGTTCTCCTGAGCAGAGGACAATCTAAAATGCTCCTTTCTCATCTTTTTTGGGAAACAACTGGTAGATGGTTTGCTGGTTCCAGTATAAGTGATGGCTAGTGCTGTGAGGAGAGAGAAAGCTGAGGGAATTGCAGCTACCAGTTACAAAGAGATCCCCTGCTTGTGAGATTGCACACTAACAGAAGCATTAAGGAAGCATGGTGTGGTGGGATTGGGTTTTTCAGGGAGTGATGTCCTTCTTTCAAATTTGTCCTGTCCTGCTCTGCTTCAAAACAGTGTCACACATACATGTTCCATTCTTCCTACTTCTTTTCCTAATCTTAAAATGATCTTAATGGTTAAGTTCTTTTTTTTTCTGTCCTAGCATTTTTGATGCCTGACCTGTGAGCTTTGCCCATCTAAAAGGCCTGGTGTATGGCATTTTACGACTAATATTCTTGCAAATCTTTTCCTGGTAAAAATTCCTGAGAGTGATACTTGTGTCTTTATCATGTCACAGTCTATTATTTTATAGTTTTGCTTTTTCTTTTGAAAAAAGAAATATTTCTTGGATTTGTGCAAAAGTGTTGTATGTAACAATTTCGTAGGCAGAAAGCAAGGACATACTTAAGTGAGTGGTCTGCTTTTTTCAGTTTTCATTCCTGTCTCTGAGGAGACATGTCATGCTTTAAGTGATTTATAAGGTAGCCTTGTAAACACATTAAGGTCATAATAGTGTTAAAGCTTCCTTTGTACATGATTTTTTTCATCGTTGAACACTCTTGTAATGAATTCAAGTGTGGTATGATCCTGTCATTTGTGCTGACTTGATACAACTTCTTGCACTTGATATTTATTTCTGTTCTTTATTATAAATTCATGTCAGTTTTACTGCTGTTACTGAGTAAAAAATGCAAAGTTTTCCTCCTTTTTTCCTGCAATTTAAGAAACACGAGTATATTCCCAAACACATAATTTGCCTTTGCTCTGGTTTTGGTTCACTGCGATGTGCAGCCTGTTCAAAAGTACAGGGACTTAATCTGTTCTGATACTGAAAGGCACCGTGTACGTAAAAGCAAATACTGAAGTGTGGTGCTGCTTGGTTTTAACTATATACTGATTTTTCGGTAAAGATTATAGATGAGCAGCAGAAAAGTCTTGCATGGTGTGGAGATTTTTCTTTTTTTAAAATTTGTTCTTGCACTGCTGTTTCAGATCTTGTTTTAGCAGTGGTAGGAGAGCAGGCAGGAAGACGTGGAAGGGAGAACAGGAATGCTTATTGCTGTGCAGGTCAGCTCATGTATGTAGCAGTTTGGTAGGCTACAACATTGTCAAAATTAGGAGATCTCTCAAGAGATCTCTCAGGCACTTAAACCTATTTTCAGCTTTCTCTTCACGATGTACTTCACATCACTGCTTGCTGTCATACTTGCAGCTTTGTAAGGTGCTGTTCTGCTGCCCGAACTTATTCTTTCCCTTTCCAGACTCCCCTTCCCTGCTTCAGCCATCTCTTTGGTTTAACAAATCCACAGTGTTTCAATTGCTGCTTCATTTGGAATGTTAATATAGATTTATTGGAGCTATTACATAATTGATTTTATTTTAATTAAAGGAGTGTGAGACATGAGTAGTATAAGCACGCTCCCCATCAGAAAGCCAGCCCTTAGAAACTTCTGCAGTCCTGAACTAGTTTCTATAAATATTTGCTCTATTCCAAACACTGATCTAAACTAGGCTGAAAATTAGCTTAGTAGCTGATTGGAAGCCAAAGGTAACTTTTCCCAATTTTTAATGTAGTTGGAAATGTTATTTCTTTAAGATTAATGAGTTTCAAGGATTGAGAAGTATTATCTGAAAAAATAAGTTATGTAGTACTGTCTCTTTGAGTTTAATTTTATGTGATAAAAATTCAAATTTGTTTTCTATTTGGATGAATCTCATAATTTAAAAAATCTGAACACTTGCACTATTTCCTGTGGAAGTTTCAAAGTACTTTCATTTAGTTTGGTTGCAGAGATAGTGTGCATGGAGATTTTTGACATTGGTATATTTCTGGCAGTAAAAACGCAAATAATAGTCTTTATCATACTTCTGCTTATAAGTGAAATTGTTCATAAACTCTTACATTAATAAGTTTTTAATGAATACCAGCTTATTTTAGGAAAAAATGCCTTTTCTTTACCCTCTCAGGAATGCTACTTTTGTCATGTTTTTCTGTTTATTTTTTGGGAGCTTTAATTTCTAAAAATGTTACTTTGTGTTCTGTTTAAATATTTGATGTTTTATCCAAAGCTTCTCATATATATCTGTAAAACCGCTTTATACTCTCACTAGAATGTTAAATATTTAAGACTGAGATCAATACATCACTGGAATGTCATGCCATTTATGATCCATTTTATTAAGCCATTGCTTTCCCAAGTCTGTTAATTAAAACTGCCCATTTCATGAGAACAAAGCTATATACTCCATTTAACACAGAGAATGGTCATTTGTAATATGAATTTAAATAGAATTTTAAATGACTGTAGCAATGTAAAATGCAAACATTTTTCTCCACTGTTATTTTTTTTGCTATAGTCTAAGACTTGGAGAAAAAAACAACTTACTAGCAGTAATGTACCTTGACATTTGGGTGAAAAGAGGGTTCACATTGTGGTTTGAGCTGGTTTATTTGCTTGTGTGTGTGAGGCTGCAGATATTATGTCCCCACACATTGAGTTACATTATCAGTAAATCAGTTCCTTTACTCCTGTGTAACAGCAGCTGAGACAATCTTCTAGCTACATGTAAGTTGCTGGAAAAAGTCCCTAATAAAACTGATGAGCTTATCCAATTTTGAAACTGTAGTCTCTAGTGCATATAGAAATCCAGAGACAGGCTCTGGGGCTTAGACTCTGTTCTGTTGAACCTAGCTTCCTGTTGGTGTTTGCTATGTGGACACCTCGTTTTCATTCTTGCTGGGGCCAGGCACTGTCTTTTGTAGGGTGTGCATAAGGCTGTTTGTCACTGTAGGAGATCAGCTGGGGGACAGCAGTGTTGCCGCTTCACTGCTCTTACTGTTGCTGCTGGGAAGTCTGCCATGTCATTGTGTCCCAAGGCTGGCCATCTCACCCCTGGTGAGGTCCATGGCCCTTCCCTCACTGTGTCTGTGGCCCAGCAGCTTCTCCAGTTGTCAGAGCTTGTGTAGTTCAGTAGCTTTACCCAGTGTGTTTCACTGCTGTGATATGTATTGCTCTTAATGAAATTCTGAAATCAATAGTTTGCTTGGTCAGAGATTGATTTGAAAGTACTTAACCATTTTAATTCTGTACTTAGTGGCATTTACACAGAATACCATGTGGGTAGCAGGTAGTTTCATGATTCTCTTGGGGGCATGGTTTGCTGTAGCTGGTTTTGTTGTATTCTTATTCAATAAAATGCTTTACTGAATTTCTCATAACAAGCTGCCGTTATACACTCATGGTGGTATTTTGTAATATTGCTACAATAATCTATCTATATGGATTTCAGCAAAATGCTTATTGCATTTAGTTTCCTCCCACTGGTTTCTCCCAACCTGCCACCCCGAGCTGGAGAATGTCCATAACTCTGCTTGAGAGGTAATACTGAGAAACAAAGCTCCTTCCTCTAGAAATAAAGTGCGAGAGGGAGAAAAGGAAAACCCAAACCTTGCTCTGTATGTAGAGGTTACAAAGATACCTTTGTCTGCTTATCTGAAATGCTCTGACATAGCTTTGTCATCTACTTACAATGTCTCGTGGTTCTCTTACATCCAGTTGTTCCTGGTGTTTCTGAGGTGCATGCTGGCAACTGGTTTCTGAACATTGTGCTGTGGGATATAAAGATGGTTTAAAAGGTACTCATCTAAATTACTGTACATTAGTATGGGGAGAAACCTGTTTCCAATAAATTTTATGGGTCTTGCAGTATTTAATACATATCTAGAAATAGCTATGTATATAATTGTCTTTATATGATCAAAACATATTATTGGACGTACTTTTACATTCAGGTGCCAAATTAAAATTTACTGTCAAATGTGAGTGAGGTTGGTTTTTTTTTTTTTTTTCCGTTTAATAATGCTGGAACTAAGATCTACCACTCAGTACAGTTCCACTTAGTATTTTGTAGCTGATTGAAGTATTGCTGCAAGATGTTAATGGGAATTTTCTTATGCTCCTTGGTTTGGCTGTTGTTCAGAGACCAGTTTTCATAACTTCATCCAAACTATTTCAGTAAACTTACATATCATTTGTATCATGAGTCACTTGGTAATTTCTGATCTCTTTAAAATTTTACAGAGGCAACCACACATTTGAGTTTTACATAGCAGAAGAGATATATCAGAGAATATGGGCAATGTCTACTGCTTTTTTTTTCTTTCTTAGATTAAGCCAAGGGATTTGCCATGCTATGGCTTGCACTCTTTGAAGGCTATATTTCTTTTTTTTTTTTGTATTAAAGGTGCTGTTTTTAAAAAGTAGTTTGCTTTTTGTTTCTACTATTTTGCTTTCATTTTCCTTTGTATTTTGCCATCCTAGTGGTATCTCACTTATATTTCAGATCATCTGCTAGTTTTGCCACTGGGTTTTTTTGGCACTGTTCAGTAGTCAATATTGGGATAAATTATTGAAAAAGCTTCCTACCATCCTGGATGAATAGGATTTTAACACCAACAGGAACTTTTGGATCATCTAATTTAATTTTCTTACAAGAAGGTGTCTATAAATTGAACAAATTTTCCCTGATCTTTAGGGTTACCTAAGTCATGTTTCTTCTGTGGGCTAAAATATAGCACCCAAAAAATTAAATAATGGTACCTATAGAAGCATTTCTTCGGTAGACTTATAAGCATTTTTTTTAAACTTGTTCAGGATGGTTGTGGGCTAAGCAGCCCTAGAGTACTGAACATCTCCTTGCATACTTGGAAGCATAAGAGGAAACTTCCTCATGTTGATTTTATGGTTCTCTTTGATGTATATACTGCCACAGTGCTGGTGATCTGGGCTAATGGCACTTGCAGCAGGGGGACAACATGAGACTATAATGTGGAAGGCAAAAATAGTGTACTTCCCACTTTTCCCTCCTGTCATTAGGGAAGGGAGGAAGATTTTGTGTTCTGAACTTAGCACAGAGGTTGGAGCACCTTAATTTGACAATTTTAACAGCAGTAAAGCTAGGAAAGGACTCAACTGGACTAGTGCTCTGTGGCTGGTATCTACTTTGAGATATTAGATGAGTTATATATTGTTTGGTTATATGAATATGGGTAGCTAGGCGGACTTAGCATAACGGAGTGTATTAAACCAAGTGTAATATTTGCCTAAGAGTAGTGAGGGACAGAATAAAGGGGGTGGAGACCAGAAAAGAAGTGATAATTATGCTGGTGCTGCTCAAATTCTCTGGGATGTGACGTGCACCATCTATTTCTGCGTATTTCTTTCCTTGGCACTATGTGGAACTTGCCCAATTTTTACACACAGAAAGCAGTTCCTGGAGTTTTTGTTTAATTAAACAGAAAAAACCCACTCCTTTTCAGTGCTTTATCTTTCTTCCCTGCAGTTTTGTCTTCCATGCTGCTGATGCAGCAGTCAGCAAAAATGACTTTTGGAGGCCCTCAATTTTTGGGACTTTTGAAGTTGAATTAAGAGGTGGTTAAAATATTTTTGTGAGGATTTATTCTTGTCCAGAAAACTTAAAATGTGCAGGTGTTCTGTGTAAGAGAAATGTTCCCCTCATCTTAGGTCATTTTCCCTTTGGGAGAGAACCCCAAGCTACTGCCAAGATTTACTCTCTGTGGTTGCTTTCTGCAGCTGTAAATCAGAATTGATAAGCAAAGAGTGATAAGGTACAGAACATTGAAACTTGGTGATTCCCAGTCTTTTCTATGTGTCTGCTTTAGCCCTTAGGATATTTTCTGATTTTAGGAATGTGCAAATAATGAAAATGGTTGTTGTAAGTATCTTGATGTGACCCCTTAAAAATTAGTGCTGTGCTCTTTATTTCAACATACCAATCAGAGGTGCTCCAAGTGTTGTTATCAGTGATCTGCATTGATCAAAACTCTCTGAAAGTGAACAGCTACTCTCTGTGTTCATCTTTAGCACCTAATTGCAGTGCAAAACTTTTATTCTAGAAAAAAAAACCACTTGGCCTATCGTGGAGGAACTAAGAAATGCCTTTAGTCTTCTGCTGTGTCACATCATGCCTGTTTGGAGAGATTCTGTGTTTGGAGCATGAGAAGTCGTCAGTCTGATACAAGAAGAATGTGTTATTGAAAACCCAAATATATTTCTGTTCCGATTGACCTAAAATGATGTAATGGTGAAGATGGCTTGCATTGTAAAAGAAAAATCTAAGTTCTACTTGGTTTTCTAAATCACGCAATTCTTACTTAATAAATGTGCTTTTTTTAATTGTATGCTTTTAGCACTTGTTTACTAGACCAAAAAAACTCTCAAAATGTCTATATAGTTTAAAAACCCAATCAGGCAGGAAAATGTTTCATGTTGAAGTGTAATTTTGAATGGAGGGAAAAAACAACCCAGGTAAAGATCTTTAATTTACAGGTTTAATTATGAAAAGTTGTGGATGTTGGTTGCAGCAGTAACAGGCAAAACTTTTCTCCCTGACCTAAAACATATAACATGCAAAATATTGATTAAATATGAAGTTTTTTCTCTAGCTGAGTAGAACACTGAATACCAGGGACAGATATAACTTATTTAATACTTCTCACCAAAAACATTCATACAGTATTTTGTGAAGTCAATTACGGGAAACACAGATTACTTGTGAAAAATGTGCTGTCTTTGGGATCTCTGTGTTTCTTCTCTTAAATCTACTTTGCATACTGGATCTAGGGGAAAAACTGTAGTATGAATTTTGTTCATGGACGTAGTTATGGGATATTCTGTTCATGGAAGAAATTGCAAAACAGTGTCTTAATAGATAATGATATTAGATGTCTGATACTTTAAGCAAAATGTTATAAATATGTATGTATACATGCAGAAACTCGTATGTAACTCTATGTTGGTTTAGCTATAAGCGTATCTACATATACTGTGTGTAAATTAATCTCTTATTAATATACTCCACTGATGAGCATTGCCAAAATACCTTAATGAAATAATCTTTTTTTTGAAAGTAATTAAGGACTTTAATATAGTACATTTCAAAATAGGAGCAGAGAGTTAATGATAGGCAAGTGTGCACATAATGTGGTGATAATTCAGCCACAAAAGAAGAGCAGAAGTGGAAATATCCTTGGGTTTTATGTGACATA
Organism: Chamaea fasciata; assembly: GCF_029207755.1. Classification (NCBI taxonomy): domain Eukaryota; kingdom Metazoa; phylum Chordata; class Aves; order Passeriformes; family Sylviidae; genus Chamaea; species Chamaea fasciata. Next base: position 22,167,253 of record NW_027094086.1, on the reverse strand, counting down.
TTAAGTTTTAGTTGGAGAACACACTTTGGTATCTGCATCTGTATATCTGTATGAAGTACTCATAACTTAAAATTTGTAGATAACTTTGGCTTTGACATTTATAGCAAAAAGATTTATAAGGAGTTGAATGATAGTAGTGTGACTAGGGTTTTTTTATATGTCATCTAGAGTTTTTATGAAAATTGTAAAATTATACATATATTTGATAACTTTAAAATACCTTGTATTATAATTTGGGGTGAACCTTTGGCATCATAATATAATTACTCTTTTTCCTTCATCTGTGTTGTTACTAATTTATTTTTCAAAGAGCTGCTGGACAGTTGTCTATCTCCAGTATTGCATCTCCTTTTTTTTTTTAGCCACATTGAAATTGCAACTCTTAAATTTTATTTTATATTAATTTTTATGTATTTTTTCTACTTAAACTATATTTTTTCATTCTAATGCTTGCTGGAGTATGGAACAGCTTTAAAAAAGAATACCTGTGGATAAAAAACCCTACTTTTTTGTCATTTGGTACAAATATTGACCCTCATGTAATTGTGCCCGTGTGCTTCCACAGGGGAAGCAGGATTAGGAGGAAATTCAAACTGCCACGTGGTGTTTCCAGAAACACAGAAAGTCACAATGTAGGGAGCACAGTCAGTGTATTTAAAAACATGAATATTTAGAAATCCTTGTGTGACTGTGTTAAGACTCGTATCAGTGAGATGCACTGCCATAATCATGTCCTGTGGTAACTTCCTTTATATGCAGTATATTGTTTCTTTGACACCTTTTATTACTGCTTACCATATGATTTTGAGACTCACACACACAAAAAGGACTACTTAGGCACTCGATGCTTCAGTATTTGTTCAGTGTGAAGTGGAGGTTTGTGGTTCTTTGCATCCTGCGTTCTTTGCCAGGAAATTTGGAAATAAAAATGTGCAGGCCTGTTAACTGCATGAAAGCTAGATGCATTTTTTTCTTATAAAGTATAGAACAAATACTTAATCTCTTTGTTCAATGAATCACGAACTTGTGTTCTTCCCACAACAGTAAGTCTTGAGAATTGGCCATGCTTATACGACAAGATTTCAGAATAAAGCATGACTTAAAGTGATGTGTTTTAGAGCTTTGCATTTCGTGAGCACTTTAGAAATCTGTATGTGTCAATACTTTCTGTCGAACAAAGATAGTTTTTAAAAGGCTATTTGGATAGTTATTTTAATGGTATGTAAGATAGGTTTAGAAGTGATAGTTGCAGCTTCCAACTTTGTTCGGTTTATTCTGTGAGATACGGGGTAAAGATTCGGTCTGCTGGCTGTTTGAGGGAGAAGGAAGAGAATAGTGAGGAGACTTGCCTAGATAGAATAAATTGAGGGTGTCTGTCTATGTCTGGTGGATTGAGGAGTGAAAGGACCATGGTCTGTGCCACAGGAGGGTGCTAAAGCATGAATGTGATCCCTAGGTGATTGCCATAGGTGAACAATCCTCCATTGTCCTTGTCCTTAAATTATTGGTATTATCTAAAGTTTACAGAAAGACTTACTTATTCAGTGAGGGATTTGTCTTCTGACTAATGAAATTATTTGTTGCTCTTCAGGACTGCAGATAAAAAGTGTCGGTCAAGAGAAGCTCTCTTCCACTTTGACATGAATGCAGTTGCATTTACGTGAATTCATTGTATTTTGAATAGTACACCTTTGGTTAGTTTTTGAAGGTCCTACAACTATCTACCACTGTAACCAGTATATACCATGTAAAATAAGTGTTAGTGAAACGTGAATGAGTTGATGATGTAACGCTATGTTACGTGTGATTACTTTTGTCAAACTTAAATTTATAAAACAGATCTCACAATGTAAACTAATAGATAAAATCACAGAGAACTAATGATCCAAGAGAATATTTCTGTGAGTTTAATTTCTTTTTTAACTTTTTATTTCTTGGCTGATGTTATTCAGTAGTTTTGTTACAGATGTTGTTCCATGTTTTGATTTGAAACAAGATACAGTATTTTCTTCTTCCTCACTAAATGCTCCCTGAGCTTTCCTTCTTGGCATTTAGTGAGATTAGAGGATATTTCCAAGCTTTTTTTACTTTCCCACATACATATTTTTTTCCCCCAAGTTGTTTTCAGTCCTATTTCTCCATCCTGTTGTCCAGTTTTTAATTTCTTCCTGTTGCACGTGGCTGGAGTTGCAGTTGAGCACAAACAGTAACAGTCCTGTCTCCCTAACTCCTTTCAGAATGTTTGTTTTGTTCTCTTGGGCACTCAACTTCATTTCTTTCTGACACTCACTTTCCTACCTCATTTTAAATGTGTCCTTACTCTTTCATTGCTACTTTGATCAAGGATAAAAAATACTTTCCATTCAAAATAATTGGCACAGATTTGGAACAAGGTGGGTTTTTTTTTAATTTGATGTTAAAAGTCATCCCTTTAGTTAGTATTAAGAAAGGTATATTTGAATTCTGAGTGTTCAAAATTCTGTAAGGAAGTGACATGATGATGGTGTTCACTGGAAAGAATAACAAATGTTGAATCCTGGGATAGAGTCCATGCTGGCTGAGAGGAGGCACACTGTATTTTAAATTAACCACTGTGATAAAAAAAATTACTTGTTATGTTAAAATATATAGACATCTTTTGTAAAACTTTGCAACATTTACAGTGTAGTGCCGACAGCTGCACTTGACTTAATCTATAGCATTCTGGGGGTTTGGTGTGATAGACTGCTGGCTGTTTTAGAAGATAAATTACTGTTTATTTAGGTTTAAGTTAATGTTTCAAAAGCTCTTCTTACTTAGAGCAGAGCATTATAAATAGCAATAAGTTCTCTGAAATGCTCTACACATCACAGACTGACAATTGCAAAAGAAAAGACTGATTATAAGTAGAAAACCTGTAACTGCGTGTTTTGAGTAAGTTGCTCTTATGTTTACTTTTTAACATTGATTAACTAGGAAGTTTTTGTAGCCATTCAGCTGGCTTTGTAATTTAGTCCAATAGTTTTAAATGATGTTATTTGAATGAGATGTAATTGATAAATTACATTTGGTGAAAATCTGTTCTTTTCCATCATTGTGTTTGAAGTTTAGCTTAAAAGGAAAGAATAAAAATAAAGTACACATTTGCCAGTGAGTTTTTAGAAATATAGCAGAGCTATTAATGTGTACTTGAAAGTTTAATTTTGGGAAGTTATAGGAAGTTTTGCTTGAGACAACTAAATAATGAAGCTCTCAACTAGGCTTCTGTGTTTAGAATTCGATCAGCTGGAAAGTAGGAAAACTGTGTAAGTTAAGAGAAATTACGTTTCAAACAGATGTATGGAAGTATCTAAAGTTTGATGTACAGTTACACTCAGTAGATTTTAATTTCTTAAAGCTGTTTGAATATTCATACATAACAATTATACAATTACATAGTGTTACATGTATGTTGTGGAATGTATGAGAAACATACATGGGAAGAACTGTTGAAATAAGTTAGAAAATGAAGTTTTGTCTTAAAACATAGCACAAAAAAGCCATTACCATAATTTTTGTAAAGATTGTGCTTAGTTTTTTAGAAGGAGAAGAATTTTTTATTACTGTTGTGTTGGTGTTGCAGTTTCCTTCTGTAGATTTTATTATATGCTGAGATCTCACTTTTCTTCACTGAAATGCCCATACTTCTGAATTTGCAGAATGCAGTGAAAGCTGCAGCGTTTTAGTCCTCCTGTGCCTGTAGCTGAGAAATCTTTCTACAGCAACCTTCCTGTACTGGCAAAAATGTCCTGAAGAGTACTACCTTGGGAAAATGTCCCTGTTGTGAGTTCTGTGAAGAATGGCCACAAGCACAAATTTGGCTTGGACCTATCTTGGACAGTAACTGAGGACGAAAGGACTGCTAGGCTGAAGTCTGACTCAAATGCTTTTCAGTTGCATTGGGTTTTAAGACTGAAATCTTAAGGAAACCAGATGTGCATGGCTTTGTCATTCAGTCTTCTCTGCTGCTTTTTTTGCACTGGCCCATGAAATCTTGAACCTACTGACTAGTTTCAAAGAATTTTAATGGAGAATTAGTCACTGTAAGCATAACCTAAACACATGAGAAAATCAATAGCAGCTGGAGGGACCCTAGTGGGTATACTCTTCCTTCTGACATTGGCATGTATAATTCATTGCCATTTCATTACCTCTTTGCTCTCTTTCCATCCCCAGGACTAGCCAAACGATGCTCAGCACTGCAAAGAGCTGGCTTGGATAGCAAGTTCTCCAGGCAAAGCTTTGTGCCTCAGGCCTTTCACTGTTATATATCAGAGGTTTATTGTGATGATGGAAATTTGAGAGCTGAGGATTACTCAATTTGCTGGGACCCCGCTGTAGGTCTGCTGTTCGGTAGTGTTTGGGATTAGGAGAAAATTTGGTCTGGACAGTATTCTACCTTTCTCTGGAGGAAGTGGGTGGCAAGGTTATTTAGTAATAAAAATGATTACTACATCCTTGGCAGGTGCTTGTTGGAGAGAATTCTTGCACATGGGGTCTGGCTTTCTAATAAAATCCAGTAAGAAATGTGTTAGGGGAAGTACCCTCTAAAGAAAGTGTGAAACAGAGCTGAACTACAACCCACCAGAACTGTGCAGGGAAACAAATACCATCAATCATCTACCACCACAAAGGAAAGTGATGTCTTGGTGAGGTCTGGGGCCAGTTGAAATAGTGCTGGAGACCAGTGTTAGCCCTCTGGCAGGTGGAAGGGAGTATGAGAGAGTGGCCTGAATGGATCAAACTTTTGCTAATGGTTCCCAGGTGTTGTTTAATGAATCAGTGATGTTGCTGAGCCATGCTTAAATAGTATTTTGATGTTGTGATGAACACTGCAGGAACAGACTTTATAAATGCTGGAGAAGTACTTCTCAACTGTTCCAAATATTTCAGGGTACCTGCGACAAGGATGAGAGTATGTCCAGTCTTTGGTACAGTGTCTTCCAAAACAGCGTACACAAAAATGTAAGCAGGTGGCGTGAGAAAAATATCTGTTCGTTGTACTGCTGCACAGTTCAATAGCCTGACCTGGAAGAGGGTGAGATGCTCCTCTCTCAGGCCCCAAATTGTGTTAGGCTGGATGACAGTGTAACAGTCAGACTTGTCTGGAGTTTTCATGTATGGAAATAAATTGTATAAACTTGAAACATATATCCTATTTTGTTCTGACTTAATTTTCAAGAGATTTTTGAAATAGGTATCTGTTCTTTT